>NC_135991.1:11051313-11068766 GCF_053455715.1 Rhinoraja longicauda | reverse complement strand
AATTCTTTGAGGATGTAACTAGGAAAATTGACAGGGGAGAGCCGGTGGATGTGGTGTACCTTGACTTCCAGAAAGCTTTTGACAAGGTTCCACAGAGGAGATTATTGGGCAAAATTAGAGCACATGGTATTGGAAATAGGGTACTGACATGGATAGAAAATTTGTTTACAGACAGAAAGCAAAGAGTGGGGATAAATGGGTCCCTTTCAGAATGGCAGGCAGTGACTAATGAGGTACTGCAAGGCTCGGTGCTGGGACCGCAGCTAATTACAATATATATCAATGACATGGATGAAGAGATTAAAAGTACCATTAGCAAATTTGCAGATGATACAAAGCTGGGTGGTAGGTTGAACTGTGAGGAAGATGCTATGGGGTTGCAGCGTGACTTGGACAGGTTGTGTGAGTGGGCGGATGCATGGAAGATTCAGTTTAATGTGGATAAGTGTGAGGTTATCCACTTTGGTGGTAAGAACAGGAAGGCAGAGTATTATCTGAATGGTGTCAAGTTAGGAACAGGGGACGTACAACGAGATCTGGGTGTCCTAGTGCGTCAGTCACTGAAAGGAAGCATGCAGGTACAGCAGCCAGTGAAGAAAGCCAATGGACTGTTGGCCTTCATAACAAGAGGAGTTGAGTATAGGAGCAAAGAGGTCCTTCTGCAGTTGTACAGGGCCCTAGTGAGACCGCACCTGGAGTACTAGGCTTGTATACATTGGAATTTAGAAGGATGAGAGGAGATCTTATCGAAACGTATAAGATTATTAAGGGGTTGGACACGTTACAGGCAGGAAACATGTTCCCAATGTTGGCGGAGTCCAGAACAAGGTGCCACAGTTTAATTAAGGGGTAGGCCATTTAGAACTGAGATGAGGAAAAATAATTTCAGTCAGAGAGTTGTGAATCTGTGATTTCTCTGCCTCAGAAGGCAGTGGAGGCCAATTCTCTGAATGCATTCAAGAGAGAGCTAGATATAGCTCTTAAGGATAGCGGAGTCAGGGGGTATGGGGAGAAGGCAGGAACGGGGTACTGATTGAGAATGATCAGCCATGATCACATTGAATGGCGGTGCTGGCTCGAAGGGCCGATTGGCCTCCTCCTGGCCTCCTCCTGCACCTATTGTCTATTGTCTAGCTAGAGACATAGGCAGCTCTCTATGCGGTGCGCTCCCTCTCTCGCGAGGCCCACAGATGGAGATCTAGCTATACCTAGCTTTGTAGATAGCGACCTAGCAAATTAATTGCCAGATTGATCACTCATAATGGCTATATATCTAAATGACTGGATGACTAGATGCCTAAATGGCTATCTGGCTAGACGGATGAAAGGCTCGTTGGCTACTTGACTAATTGACCAGCTGGGAAGCTGGCTGGTTGGGTAGATGGCGAGCTGAATAACGCCAGATGGGTGGGTAGTCAGATAACGAGATGGCTTGATGAGTAGATGGCTAGAAGGATTGTTGGCCAGCTGGCTACATAGTTAGATAGATAGATAGCTATGCAGCTGGCTAGATAGATAACTACATGGCTGAATAGCTAGATAGTTGGATAGCAATAGGAGATATGTAAATCGCTAGATGGCCAGATTAAGAAATAAATAGATAGATTGATTCTCACAGAGACAAGTGGATAGATAGCTCCGTAATTAGATCACTGGATAGCTAGCTAGACTGCGAGCTATATAGCTGAATAGCTGGATAGTTGGATTCCTAGCCAACGGGGTAGATAACTGGGGAGATATCTAAATATATAGCTCGCTAGATAGTAAGATAGCTACCTAGGTAAATAGTTAGAAGTGTGCATAGCTAGGTGGCTAGCTCGATAGAGAGATAGATAGCATGCTAGCTAGTTAGAGAGATAGCTATTTAGCCTGTTAACTATACAGCTGGACAGCTGGATGGATAGTCAAATTGATAGGTTGCTGGATCCCTAAATAGGCGGAAAGCTGCTTTACTAGTTAGCATGACAGCCAAATAGCTGGATATCAAGTTATGTAGATTGATAGCCAGCGGGAAAGACAGCCAGAGAGCGTGTTAGCTCGCAACATCGGGAGTTCGCAGGTCCCTGGCTGGCGACCGGCTTTCGGGAGCTCCAGCCGTAGCAGCTTCGACCGCCCCGAAGCGCGAGGTACGATCGACCCGCCCGCAGGCCCTTCATCGCCCTGCGTGGCTCGGCCGCAGCACTTTCCATCGCCCGGTGGGGGCTCAGGACTTTCATCGGCCTGCTCGGCTCGGCCCTGGGACTTTCCATCGCCCGGTGGGGGCTCAGGACTTTCATCGGCCTGCTCGGCTCGGCCCTGGGACTTTCCATCGCCCGGTGGGGGCTTCAAAAAGTTGGGAGCCTCGATCACCTCGTGGCACCACGGGAGAAGAACGAGGAGGAGATAAGACTTTGCCTTCCATCACAGTGAGGGTATGCCTAGAGCAATCACTGTGATGGCTGTTTGTGTAAAAATTATATCTGTGTGTCTTGTGCTTTTTGATGTCTACTGCCGGACCCTGACGTGAGAGGACGCTGGCGTTGTGTATTCGCCGCTTTTCCGTCAGGATAGTTTGTCTGTTTGTTTCTATGTTAATTGTTTTTGTAAAGCGCTTTGAGCACCCGATAAGGCGCTATAAAAAATGAATGAATTATTATTATTATTATTATTACATAGCTAAATAGCTGCATTGCTAGATAGCTTGAACGTTAGATAGATGGGTGGCGAGATAGCTGGATCTCTGCACAGCAAAATAATTCGGTAGTTTTGTAGGCAACTCTTTGTGGAGTGCCCTCTCTCGCTCACTCGCTTTCTGGCGGCCGCGTGAAAGGGAGAACGAGGGAGTCCTAGTTGGATCCAGCTAGATAGGTGCTAAATCTCCGTAAAACTCACTTGCTATCTGTCTACTGAGCCATCTACTGGTGTGGCTAGCTAGATGCCTACCTCACTAGCCATCTAGCAAAGCTCTACCAAGCTAAACCGCTATCTGACCGTCAAAGTGGTTGGCTAACAATCTACTAATCTAGTTATCTATCTATCTAGCCATCAGTCTCGTTAGCAACCTAGCTATTTAGTTACCAAAATATCTAACTCTGTAGCTATCAATCCAGCTATCTCGAGAGCTACATTGCTAGCCAGCAGGATAGACTGTCAGACAGCCTGTGAGCTATCTCGATAGCAAGATAGCGAACTACCTAGATAGCTATCTACATGCAATGCTAGACAGCTAGAAAGCTGGATATCTGTATGGCGAGATAGTTGGATATATTGAGAGTAAGATAGGTAGTTCTCTATCTAGGCAGCTATTTGAAGGGTGCGCTCTCTCTTTCTCATCCTCTGTGGGCCTCGTGAGAGAGGGAGATATTGTTAGATCCAGCTAGATAGACAGCTCCCTAGCACGTGAGATACCTGGATAGTTAGGAAAATAAATGCAGATGCTGGTACAAATCGAAGGTTTCACAAAATGCTGGAGTAAATCAGCAGGTCAGGCAGCATATCGGAGAGAGGGAATGGTTGACCCGATACGTCACCCATTCCCGCTCCTAGATGCTGTCTGACCTGCTGGGTTTCTCCAGCATTTTGTGATAGCTAGCTAAACGGTTAGATCGCTAAATAGATGGTTATACGTACAGATGACTGGATGGCAAGATCGCTTGAAAGGTAGATGGCTATTTGGCGAGACGGTTAGAAGGCTAGTTGGGGAGAGGTAAAGGGACAGGCGTTGGTCGAGGGGAGAAGTAAAGGGACAGATGTTGGTCGAGTGGGGAGTTAAAGGGACAGGTGTTTGAGGGGCGAGTCCCTTTACCTCCCCAATCAACTCCATCCAAGGACCAGAACAGTCTTTCCAGGTAAGGCAGAGATTCACCTGCACCTCCTCCAACGTCATCAACTGTATCCGCTGTTCGAAGTGTCAACCTCTCTGCATCGGCGACACCAAGCGCAGGCTCGGCGATCGTTTCGCTGAACACCTCCGCTCAGTCAGTCTCAACCAACCTGATTTTCCGGTGGCTCAGCATTTCAACTCCCCCTCCCATTACCAATCTGACCTTTCTGTCATGGGCCTCCTCCATTGTCAGAGTGAGGACCAGCGCAAATTGGAGGAACATCAACTCATATTTCGCTTGGGTAGTTTACACCTATGCGGTATCAACATTGACTTGTCTAACTTCAGATAGTCCCTGCTTTCCCTCTCAATCCACCCCCCCTTCCCAGTTCTCCCACCGGTCTTCCTGTCTCCGCCTGTATCCTATCTTTTTCCGGCTCCATCCGCTGACATCAGTCTGAAGGGCTCGACCCGAAACGTCACCCATTCATTCTCTCCTGAGATGCTGCCTGACCCGCTGAGTTACTCCAGCATTTTGTCTACCTTAGCTAGATAGCTAGTCAGGTAGATATATAAATATATTAATAGCTACAGATCGAGATGGCTAGATAGCCACATAGCTAGACAGCTAGACAGCTAGATGGCTAGAGAGCTAGACAGCTGGAGAGCTAGAGAGCTAGCGTGGCTTTTCGCAATTAGCTGGATAAAGAGATGGCTAGACTGCGTCGGGAATCGCATTTCTGCGCACATTTTCTCATGGCATTTGTAAAGGTGTTGACGTCGTCGTTCGGGTCAATTGTCAAATCCTTGAATAGCGACCAGTGTTAGAACTCTAGGGTCAAGCGGAATCATGGATTTGTAGAGAAGGCAGGCACAGGTTACTGATTGTGCATGATCAGCCATGATCACAGTGTATGGCGGTGCTGGCTCGAAGGGCCAAAGGGCATCCCCCTGCACCTATTTTCTAAGTTTTCTATGTCTATAGACTCCGTCCAATCCCGGAGTCAGTAATTAGTTCATAAGTTCATACGTCATTTGAGTAAGTCACTAGGCTCACCGAGTCTGATCCGCCATTCGATCATGGCTGCCCTATCTTTCCCACTAAAACCCAACCGCAACTTTGACACTTACTAATCACGGACCTGTCAGTCCCCAATATAAAAACCTGTTAATGCCCCAATGACGGCCTCCAGAGGCGTCAGTGGCAGCATTCCCCAGATTCATCACCCTTTGACTAGCTTCAGAATAAAAGGACGTACATTTAAAATGAGATGATGAGAGATTTATTTCGTAAGAAGGTGGTAAATCTTTGGAATTCTGCCACAGATAGCTGTAGAAACCGTCATTGGGTATTTTAAAATCGGAGCTGGACATGGTCGTGATTCATAAGAGTGTCGACAATTACGGGGAGGCGGCAGGAGAATGGAGTTGAGTGGGAACGATAGGTGATCCATGATAGAATGCCGGAGTGGACTCGATGGGCCTTGGTGCACTAACTCTGCTGCTATGACTTTTGTACCCAGTGTTCTTTTTTAACAGTGCACTGCAGCATCCTCACACAGCGCACCCCAGTGGATGTACAGTGGCAATAGACTGTCACATCGCTCTCCCCTGGATGAACATCAGCAGCACACGGCAACATCCACACACAGCGCACCCCAGTGGATGTACAGTAGCAATGGACTGTCACACCGCTCTCCTGTGGATGAACACCAGCAGCACACGGCAACATCCACACACAGCGCACCTCAGTGCATGTACAGTGGCAATATACTGTAATGGCGCCCTCCCCTGGATGAACATCAGCAGCACACGGCAACATCCACACACAGCGCACTTCAGTACATGGACAGTGGGAATATACTGTCATGGCGCCCTTCCGTGGATGAACATCAGCATGAACATCAGCAGAACATCAGCAGTACACATCAGCAGAACATCAGCAGTACACATCGAGGCACAACAGCCCTCACTGTCTGTACAATATAAGTGCATCGCAGCATCAGCATTGCTTATGATGGACCTTGAGTTCCCAATGCGAAACACGCAAATCGTGGTAGTACGTTTAGAGTCATAAATAAGCCGCGTAGATTGCTTGCTATAGTTGACCGAGTCATTGAATATGAGTCAGATGTCAATATTCAACTTTAGAGAACTTTACTTCGGCCGCTTTTGCAGCATTGTGGACAGTTATGTTCGCTCTCGTTCACGAAGGATATGGGCGCTTCGGAAATCGTGTTCAAGACGTTTACAAGAACATCGCCTGGAGCTTATGAACAATCAGACGTCGGACTGATTCATCGGAGTTCGGGCAGTAACCTGATAGATCGATAGCAAATTATGAGAGGCAAAGATATGGTAAACAGTCAGAACATTCCTCGCAAGATGGAAATATCAAGTATTGAAGGCCACCCCTTTATGGTGAAAGGGATGAAGTTTAAACGAGGGGTGCAGGGAAAGCAAGGGGCAGTAAGTGCCTCGAACGCAATACCGCAGGTGGGCATTGGGTGATAAGGAATAGGAGTAGAATTAGACCATTCGGCCAATCGTCTTATCCGCCAATCTTTTGCCCTCCAAACCCCATTCTCCTGCCTTCTCCCCATAACTTCTGATACCTGTATTAATTAAGAATCTTTCTGTCTACGCCTTTAAATATCCACTGACGTGACCTACACACCCTGTTGTGGCAAATAATTCCACAAATTCATCACCATCTGACTAATTAAATTTCTGAGCATCTTCAAAAGAGAACGTAGATGCATTCTGAGGAAATGATCTCTTGTCCGAGACGCTCCCACAAGTGGAAACATACTTTCCACATCCACTGGATTTAAACCATTCACATATCTGTATGTTTCAATGAGGTCCACCCTCATACTTCTAAACTCCGAGTGCAAGCCGGGAGCCGACCTAACCCTCGCCATAGGTTAACTTATTGCTGGGATCATTCCTGTAAACCTCCTCTGGAACCTCTCCAGAGCCAGCACACCTTTCCTCTGATATGGTGCCCAGAATTGCTCACAATATTCCAAATGCGGCCTTCCCAGCGCCTTGTATCGCCTCAACATTACATCCGTGTTTCTGTATACAAGTCCTCTTGAAATAAATGCAAGCACTGAGTTTGCTTCCATTAGACATTAGAACAATAGACAATAGGTGCAGGAGTAGGCCATTTGGCCATTCGAGCCAGCACCACCATTCCATGTGATCATGGCTGATCATTCTCACCGATTCAACTTGCAGATAAAAAATTTGGGAATAATAATAATAATAATAATAATAATAATAATAATAATAATAATAATAATAATAATAATAATAATAATAATAATAATAATAATAATAATAATAATAATAATAATAATAATAATAATAATAATAATAATAATAATAATAATAATAATAATAATAATAATAATAATAATAATAATAATAATAATAATAATAATAAACATTTATTTTTATAGCGCTTTTCCAAATGCTCAAAGACGCTTTACAAAACAGTCAAGACATAAAAACAAACAAACGAACAAAAGATTTGTCCTGACGGAGAAGCGGCGAACAAACAGCGCCAGCGTCCTCTCACGTCAGGGTCCGGCAGTAGACAATAAAGGACACAAGACACACAATTACAATTTTAACACAAACAGCCATCACAGTGATTGCTCCAGGCACACCCTCACTGTGATGGAAGGCAAAGAAAAGTCTTATCTCCTCCTCATTCATCTCCCGTGGTGCCACGAGGCGATCGAGGCTCTCGACTTTTGAAGCCCCCACCGGGCGATGGAAAGTCCCAGGGCCGAGCCGAGCAGGCCGATGAAGGTCCTGGTGATGGGAAGTGCCGCGGCCAGGCCACGCAGGGCGATGAGGGCCCTGCGAGCGGATCGTTCAAACCTCGCGCTTCGGGGCGGTCGAAGCTGCTACGGCTGGAGCTCCCGAAAGCCGGTCGCCAGCCAGGGACCTGCCAACTCCAGATGTTGCGGCCTGCAGGGCCCACGGCCGAAGCTTCCGAGATGGCAAGTCCAGGCCCCGCGACCGAAGTCTTCAAGGTCGATCCTAGCTGGAGGCCGCCGACTCCACGGTATTAGGCCGTAGCACGAACGGAGATACGACACGATAACCAGAACTCCCAAGTACCTTTGCACTTCCGATTTATGGATTATTTCCCCACTGAGACAATAGTCTACGCCATTATTCCTACTAACAAAATGCAGTACTCCGCACTTTGCTATACTATATTCCATCTGCCACTTCTCTGCCCATTCCCCCAACGTGTCCAAGTCCTTCTGCGGAGTCCATGCTTTCTCTAAACTACCTGCCCTTCCACCTCTTTTCGTAACATCCGCAAACTTGGCCACAAAGCCTTCAATCCCCTCGTCCAAATCATAATATAAAACGTGGAATAGAGGACAAACACCGATCCTTGAAGATCTCCACTAGTTACTGTTAGCCAACGAGAAAAAAATCCCCCTTTATTGCCACTCTTTGTCTTCTGCCATTCAGCCAACCAGTTATCCATGCTGGTATCTGCCCTTTGACCCCGTGGGCTCTCATCTTCATAAGCACCATCTTGTGACACCTTATCAAAGGTTTTCTGAAAATCAAAGTAAACAACATCTCCTGTCTCTCCTTTGGCTGTCTTGCTATTTACTTCTTCAAATAATTCCAGCAAATTTATCAAACACGACCTTCCCTTCACAAAGCCATGCCAACTTATGCCTATTTCATCGTGCACTTATAATTACTCTGTCACATCATCCTGTATAACGGGTCCTAAAATCTTACCACCCAATCCACTGGTGTTGGAGGCAGATACAATAGTGATATTTAAGACAAGTTCAGATTTTCAGGTAATGAAGGGATATGCATTGTGAGCAGGCAGGTAAGGTTGGTCGTCTCATGTTCGGCACAGGTATTATTAGCCGAAAGTCCTGCATTGGTACTACCGCACTATATACCATTCCATCAATACACACCCACAGTGTTTTTCAACATCAATACCACATTGTGTATTATTCCATTAGTACTACCACACAGGGTGTCACTCTATCAGTACTATCCAACGGTGTGTCACTCCATCAGTAATACCCTACAATATGTTATTCCATCAGTACTACACCACAGTGATGCACTCCATCAGTACTGCCTTAAGCTTGTTATTCCATTATGTACAACCACACGGACACATTCAATTAGTATTACCCAACAGTGTAACCCTCCATCTGTACTGCCCCACCGTCAGTCCTACTTCAGTGTGGAAGTCACAATGTGCAACCCGACAGTACCACCGAACATTGTGTCAATATTTCAGTACTCGCCCACTGTGCGCCATTCTGTCCATACTACCCCCATTGTGTCATTCTATCAGCACTACACCGAAGTATGTCACTCCATCAGTACAACCGCGCAGTGTGTAACTCCATCAGTACTGCTCCACAGCCTGTCACTCCATCAGTTTTACCCCAAGGGGTGGGGTGATGGAACGACAAACTGCGTGGTAGTACTGATGCAATGACATGAGTACTACCACACAGTTTGTCACTCCGTCAGTACTACGTAAGTGTGGAACTATATCAGTACGACCCCAGGGTATCAGTCCATCAATTCTACGCCACAGTGTGCCAGTTCCTCAGTACTACCTCACAATGTATCACTCCATTAGTCTACCCCACAGTGTTTCATCCATCAATTCTTCCCCACAGTATGTCATTACAACAGAACTACCTCACAATTTGTCACTAAATCAGTATTATTCCATTGTGTGTCACTTCGTCACTCCTACTCCACAGTTTGTCATAACAACAGTACTACTCATTGTGTCACTCCATCAGTATTACCCGCAGTGTGTTACTACATCAGTAGAGGCCCACAATGTATCACTCCATCAGAACTACTGCAAAGTGTGTCACTTCATCAATACTACTGCAGTGTGTCACTCCATCTGTACCAACCCACAGTGTGTTAATCCACACGAACTGCACCAACTGGTGTCAATCCATCAGTAATACATTGTAGTGCTGAAGTGTTCAAAGTAGGAGGCTCCGTCATGATGCAGAAGCTGACTGAACTCTTCCAGTCCATGTGGAATGAAGGGAAGGTCCCACAATAGCTGAAAGATGCCAGCATAGTCCACATCTACAAGAGGAAAGGCAACCGCCAGTCTTGCGACAATCATCGAGGCATCTCCCTCCTGTCCATAGCTGGGAAGATCTTGGCTCGCACCCTGCTCAACCGTCTCATTCAACACCTTGAGCAGGGTCTCCTTCCAGAAAGCCAGTGTGGTTTCAGTGCTGGGCGTGGAACTGTCGACATGATATTTGCTGCAAGCCAACTCCAGGAACAATGCCAACAGCAGCTCAGCGACCTGTTCGTGAGTTTCGTCGATCTGACAAAGGCCTTCGACACTGTCAGCAGAGATGGCTTGTGGAAGATAATGCAGAAGTTTGGCTGTCCCAGCAAGTTCAGCACGATTGTCCGGCAGTTCCATGACGGCATGATGGTGAAAGTGCTAGATGATGGAGACGAGTCGGAAGCCTTTTCAGTGACAAACGGCGTGAAGCAAGGTTGTGTTCTTGCCCCTACACTCTTCACCATGGTCTTCTCTGCCATGCTGACTGATGCCAACCGTGACTGCCAGGATGGAATACACATCAGGTACAGGACTGACAGCAGGCTGTTCAACCTCAGGCGTCTGCAAGCTGTTACAAAGGTGAAGGAGACCATCATCAGAGATTTCTTGTTTGCTGATGACTGCGCCCTCAACGCCAGCACAGAACAGAAGATGCAGCATGAAATGGACTGCTTCTCACAGGCCTGTGACAACTTTGGTCTCTCCATTAGCACCAAAAATTCTGAAGTTATGTACCAGCCCGCGCCTGGAAAGCCCTACCAGGAACCACACATCACGGTGAAGGGGGCAGAATCTACAGGCAGTCGGCAGCTTTATCTACCTGGGTAGTACACTCTCGTGATTGGTGAACATTGACGCTCAGGTTAACAACAGGATTGCCAAGGCCAGCGCTGCCTTTCGGCGACTCCGTGAGAATGTTTGGGAGCGGAGAGGACTCGGCCTTACCACCAAGCTGAAGGTCTACTGTGCAGTGGTACTCACCACTCTTCTCTATGCCAGTGAGACTTGGACTGTGTACAGCAGACATGCCAAACAGCTCAACCACTTTTCACTTGAACTGCCTACGCAGACTCCTTCACATCAGGTGGCAGGACAAAATTCCCGACACAGAGATCTTCGAACGGGCCGGAATCCCCAGCATCCACAACCTCCTACGGAAAGCCCAAGCCAGCCGGGCAGGCCATGTCGTCAGAATGCCAGAAAGTCTACTGCCAAAACAGCTTCTGTATGGAGAACTGTTTCAGGGCAAGTGCTCAGTAGGAGGACAGAAGAAACGGTTTAAGGACTGCCTGAAAGTGTCCCTCAAAGACTTGGACATCAACCTCAGCACTTGGGAGTCTCTTGCTCTGGACCGTCTAACCTGGCGTAGCAAGCTCAGCACAGGAGCCCGTGCAGCAGAGAACAGACGCACTTGCAGAGGCCCAGAGGAAACGCACCGCTCGCACGGCCCGGGCTACCTCCACTTCCACTGCAGCACCCACCCACTTGTGTCCTACGTGTAGGCGTGCCTTCCGGGCCCGGATTGGCCTCACCATTCATTTCAGTACCCATATTCACCAATCCACCGACTGAAAGTGAAGTCATGGTCATCTTCGAACCCGAAGGACGAACAACAACAACAACAACAACACAGCGCATTGTGTCACTCCATCAGTACTACCTCCACATTGTGTCACTCCACCAGTACTACTGCGCAGTGTGTCATTTCATCACTACAACTCCAAAGTGTGTCACTCTATCTGTACCAACCCACAGTGTGTTAATCCACCATTACTACCATACATTGTGTCACTCCATCAGTTCCACTGCACAGTGTGTCACTCCATCAGTAATGCCCCACAGCGTGTCAGGTCGTCACTAAAACCCACAGTATGCCATTACATCATTACAAACACACATGTTCACACCCTCAAACACAGTCAAACACGCACACACATATACCCGCGTACGAAGACACACACAATCTCTCAAATGCAATCACAAACAATCAAATATACCCTCACACATTCTCACATACAATCACACGTACACATGCACTCACACTAACAAATATTCACACGCACTAGCACGAAGAGACACGCACTCATTCGCACACACTTACACACGAACACATTCTCTGATAACACCATCATATACTCTCCCACACGCGCGCACACACACACACACACACACACACACACACACACTATCAAATAATTACATACTCAAACACTCTGACAAACTCACATACCACATATTCTCTCACATTCTCACAAACAGCCACACACACGCACAGACGCAAACACTGTCCTTCACAAACCCACATGCACTCTCCCACTCAGAGACACAGATACATTCAATCGCACTTGCATCCACACTTACTAATGCTCACACACTCACACGCACACTCACGCATTCGTACAGAGACACACACACACACAAATATAGGCACTCTTACATACTCTACCACACTCTCACACGCAGACCCGCATGCACACGTGCACATTTGGGATTGAGTGTATCCTTGGATGTTCGCGGCGAGCAGCGCAGCGTAGTGTGGCCGAGGTGTTCCCGATGAGCGGGGCCAAGCCCTTCTGTCGGCCCGGCTCGCCCACCGCGGATGGCGATGAGAGCCGCGCCTCGGGAGCGAGGTGGGAGCCGCGAGGAACCGTAGAGAGCGAGGTGGAACATCGGAGAGCGAGGAAGGCCGCCGAGAACGATGGGGCGACCCGCGGTGCGGCGGCAGGCATGGCATACAACTATTCGACCAACGTTTGTAACTTTGTCGGCGTCAAAATGTGGCGACACTTTTGTACCGCCTAGTTGAGGTCTTCTACATGATATTACCGGGTTGTTACTCTACCTGGGTACGTGATAATAAGGTATCACTGAATCATTGAATTTCCTGCAACCGTATACACTAACGCATACACACACACACCGACTCATTTGCACAATCTCACACATTCACATTCGCATACACGTGCTAACACACTCTTGCACGGACTCGCACACTCACACTGTCACACACAATCAATATCCAATGCGAGTCAGGCTGCAGCTCTGGAGAAAACTATTTGAGTATGTCAGTTCAGTGCAGTTTATTGTCACATGTACCGAGGTACCGTGAAAAGATTTTGTTGCGTGCCACCCAGTCAGTGGAAACAAAATACTTCATTACAGTCGAGCCATTTACAGAGTATAGATACATGATAAGGGGATAACCTTCAGTGCAAGGTAAAGCCTGCAAAATCCGATCGAGGATAGTCCGAGGGTCAACAAAGAGGTAGATAGTAGTTCAGCACTGCTTTATGGTTGTGGTGGGATTATTCCATTGCCTGATAACAGCTGGGAAGACACTGACCCTGAAACTGGAGGTGTGCATTTTCACACTTCTATACATTTTGCCTGATGGGACAGAGGAGAAGCAGGAGTGGCAAGGGTGCGACTCGTCCTTGATTATGCTGCTGGCCTTGCCGAGGCAGCATGGTTTATAAATTGAGTCAATATAACGGAGGTTGGTTTGTGTGATGGTCTGGACAATTCACTGCAATTTCTTGCGTTCTTGTATGGAGCTGTTCCCAAACCAAGCTGTGATGCATCTTGATAAAATACTTTCTATGGTGCATCTGTAGACGTTGGTGAGAGTTGTAGAGGGCACGCCGAACGAGCTAAGCCTGCTAAGTACATGGATGGGTGAAGTTTCTGTTCGGGACCCTACTTCAGACTGATTGTGGTGGGACGGGGGAACAGCAGGACAAAGCGAGTTGAACGATGAGCGGATGAATACCGTTTTCATTGTCAGGTGCGAGGTAAGGGTTGAGCAGGATGGAATTATAAAGAAAGAGGAAGTAATATCGATTGAAGATGTGGTGGATGGGATGTATTGGTGCGAGTCCGGATGAAGCACGAGGAAGAGCAAGGGGAAGTGGGAATTTGCACTTAGTTACCTGACATTGGATAATTCAAAGTTCATACCATTAGGAATTTTCTGCCTCAGAAGGCAGTGGAGGCCAATTCTCTGAATGCACTCAAGAGAGAGTCAGGGGGTATAGGGAGAAGGCAGGAACGGGGTAGTGATTGAGAATGATCAGCCATGATCACTTTGAATGGCGGTGCGTACAGGCTCGAAGGGCCGAATGGCCTCCTCCTGCACCTATTGTCTATTGTCTATTGTTGCAAGGCACCAAGGGCGGAATATGAAGTGGCGTTCTTTCAGTTTGCATGTAGCTTCAGTCTGGCAATAGAGGAAGCAAAGGACAGAAAGGTCAGTGTGGGAAGGCGAGTTACAACGGGAAGATCCGGGAGGCCTTGACAGAACGACGGTAAGTGTTGGGCCGAACGGTCGCCGAGTCTCCACTTGATCACTCCGATGCAAAGGAGACCATATCTGGAACACCGCATGCAATAGAAGGGATTAGATGGGGTGGATGTGAACAGCAGCCTCACCTGGAAGGGCTATTGAAGTGTGAGGGAACGGGGTAGAGAGACATTCCATGGTGGCTGGCCGTTTTAACCGCACTTCGCAAGAAAGGCCTTGGAGAGGGAGGTGAGGGCGAGCAGGAGGAGTGTTGGGGGAAAAGAGAGAGACAGATAGGGAGTACAGTGATGAAAGGAAGAGATAGCGGAGAAGACGAAAGAAGAGATGGAGGGAGAGTTAAGTAACAAAGGGAGAGTGGGAACATGAAAAGAGAGCGGAGTTCAGATCGCGTGGGTTGGCAAAACGGAGCGATGGAAGGGTCAGATAGATAGAAATAAACGGAGGGATAAATGCAATGGGAGTGAGAAGGAGGGGGGTTAGGAGAGAGAGGTTGACAGAGAGATGGCGGAGCCGAGAGTAAGATTAGAGATGGTAGGAGAGAGTGATAGTTCAGAGAGAGCGACAGCAGTAAGGATGGAGGGAGAGAGAAAGGGAGGAGTGAGATGTGCCGCATCATTCGCTGTTTTATTTGGGTTTCGGACAATTCTGAAGCCACAATGTTTCTGTTCTCTGAGTGTCGTGAGTCTTTCGGTCGTTCCTGCTCAGAGGTGACGAAGGCAGAGAATGTTATTGTCCCGGCGCAAAATCAGACCCACTGCAGGCAAGCAAGGAGTGAATGGTTACCAGCCTCGCCGGGAGTGTGGGGGTGAGGTTGCAGTCAGTTAAGCCGCGATCATATTGAGCGGTGAAGCAGAGTGGACGGGGCATTTTATTGCGAGGTGGTCTGTTGAACTAATTCCTCAATCTGTGGACAAATGTCGCCCAGTCCACCTTCAAACTGGGCACCAGAAGCCCTGAGAGGGTCCCTGGAATTTGGGATTGCCTTAGTGAGTGAAGCGGATTGAAGGAAATCAGACAAACAACATGAGGCGGAGAGTTGGACCTGATGGAGTTTGAAACAATATTCCCTTTGCTGGAACAATGCCGCTCCCAATTTCCATCCCTCAGTATCGCCATCCCTCAATTCCCTGAATAAATCACGACCTGTCTCAGCAGGGATTTCACTTGGCTGATGTCATCTGTTTGCGAATCATTTCAAAATCTCTATTTTTTAACTCTGTTGAAACTTCGCTGTCCCGGTGGAGACGGAAAATGGTATAAAATCTCCGGGAATGTTCTGCCCCGGCATTTCATTCCGAGAGATTACCGGTGGCTCACGGGGACACGTCGCTGGGCAGAGAACATGCACAGTGAGAAGCTGAATGAATATTACGCCGTGGAGAAAATCTTGTACGTGATCATTGCTGCCGTTGGAGTCCCTGGTAAGTGAGCAGAACAATTCAAGTTTTATAACTCCGTCTGTTAACCGGTGTTGACCTGATTCTGATCATGTTACAATATTCCCAACCGATGACCGTTGTACAAGAATATGTGAAATGTATCAATCCTCTCAGTGAAATATCTTTGAATTAACGCTGTGATTTTTCTCATTTTCAGACAGCTGAAACTAACCCTCTTTTTCTCCCACTGCCGGGACCCACTAGAATGTTGTTCTTGCCTTCAGTTGGACCTTGCCCAGAGTTGTCCCAGTGCTCGGGACAGGCAGCTCTCCGGGACGGTGACTGGGAGGGGTTTACATTGTGAAGTTCACTGTGTCTGAGTTATTGATCAGAGTGAACACGTCTCACTGTGGAGTCTGTCACAGTCGGATTCCACCGCCTGTTGGCCAATAATTGGATCGACCTCCCGAACCAGTGGCCGCGGATCTACCGGCGTGTGTTGTTACCGAACTGAACTCAATGTGGAATGAATCCATTAACGGAGCCACACTGCTGCCGGATCCTAAGTTGTCCCTGCCTTCCCTCTGGAACCCTCCTCGTCCCCATCAGATGCCGAGTTCCCAGAGCCCTGGTTAAACGCGGCCGGTCACGGTTAAGTCTGTGAAACCGGCCCCATCAGAGACTGTGAGCGGGGTTAACTGTAGACAGGACCATTCCGCTTATTGTAGCGGGCGGCTGCTCGTTCCCTCCCCGCCCTTTACCCCGCCCGTCGCCTTATCTCCTCTCCCCTGAAGCTGGCAGGTCGGGCACAGTCGGAGCCGGGTCTGACATTGTTAAACCTGCAGCCGCGCACCGACTCCAACACTCCTGATCTTCAACACTCCCGGTGTTCAGCCCCGGAGACCGTGTTCAGTAATGCCCAGTGTCCGTCCCCTTCTCTTTCCGCAGTGAATTTAGTGGCGATTGTGATCCTGTCCCGGGGAAAGTGCGGCCTCTCCACCTGCACCACTCGCTACCTGGTGGCCATGGCAGCGGCCGATCTACTCACCCTGATCACCGAGGTCATTTTGTCTCAGATCCGATACCATTACTTTAATTGGAGTTCGCTGTCCATCACCCCTGTGTGCAGTGTTAACGATGTACTGAGGGGTGCAGCTACAGACTGTTCTGTCTGGTTCACCGTCACTTTCACCTTTGATCGCTTTGTCGCCATTTGTTGCCAGAAGCTGAAAACTAAATATTGCACCGGGAAAACTGCGGCTGCGGTTCTCGCAACAGCCGGCGTTCTGCTGTGTCTGAAAAACGTTCCCCGCTACTTCACACGGGAACCCTGGATAATCATCGACAATGTCCCGTGGGGCTGTGACACGGTGGAGAGTTATTACACTGACCCCGGGTGGGTGGCATTTGACTGGATCGACACGGTTTTAACTCCGCTCCTCCCTTTCGCTGTGATCCTGCTGCTCAACGCTCTGACAGTCCGGCACATTTTAGTGGCCAGTCGGGTCCGGCAGGGGCTGAGGGGTCAGAGCAAGGGGGAGAAGCGCAGTGACCCGGAGATGGAGAGCAGGAGGAGGTCTGTGGTTTTACTCTTCACCATCTCCGGCAGCTTCATCCTCCTGTGGCTGACGTTTGTTGTAAACTTCGTCTATTATCAGATCACAGGAACTGCAACTGATCCGAATGATTCTCAATATATCTTTAACTACGTCGCGTATTTGCTGAGGAATCTCAGCTGCTGCACCAACACATTTATTTACGCGGCGACCCAGTCCAAGTTCAGGGAGCAGGTGAAGAGCGCGGTGAAATATCCGCTCACCTCAGCGCTGCGGCTCATTAATA
>NC_135991.1:11044219-11050813 GCF_053455715.1 Rhinoraja longicauda | reverse complement strand
AGCACATTAGAAATGACAGAACCGGTTATTCCAGTCATGGGAACAGCAGGGAAACAGGCCGTTCGCCCCGACTCGTCCATGCGGACCGAAAAGCCTATCTACGGTAATCTCATTCACCTGTATTTGTCCCATATCCCTCCATTCCTATCCGAAACAAACGGCTGTCCAAATGCTGTGTATTTGCTGAGATGGTATCTGTCCCCACCGCCTCAAATGAAAAGATTGCTCCATCTTTGAAGTCAGAATTCCCTTAAATCTCTCCCCTTTCGATTAAACGTAACTTTTCTGGGTTCAGATTCTCCCAGCCTGGGAAATAACTGTGACCATCTACTCAACCCTGCTATAGTTGACATAATTTTACAGGCCTCAGTAAGGTCATCCCTCTGCAGTCTTGCTCCAATGAGATCAATCCCACCCGATCAAATCTGTCCTCAAACTAACGCTGTCCATTCCAGATAACATCCTGTTGAATCTGTTCCGCACTGCCTCTGGCAGTAGGACATCATTTATATAATATGGTGACCAGAAATACACAAAGGGGCCTCGCAGATATTTGAAGTACAACCGAGGAGAGCGCTGCACTTGGAGGAACAGTTAAGTCTTGATTTTTCTGTATGTGGGTATTCATTTGTAGCGCAAATGCGTTCAGAATCATACGCAGATGGGAAGTGAAACCATAAGTGAGTTCAGAGGCGACCGTACCAATCAGCACGAGGCAAATGTTGTCAACGTTGTCACTGGTGAAAATATATCTGAGCAGCGTGCGATGGAACTGGGTAGCTGGTTGTTACAGTATGTGAGATGTCCTTGGAATGAATGATACAAAGAACATACCTGTGTGTGACGTTAGTGTGGTCAGTGATGGGTCTGGATAAGCAGTGATATTATCAGTGTGGTCAGTGATGGGTCTGGATAAGCAGTGAAATTATCAGTGTGGTCAGTGATGGGTCTGGATAAGCAGTGACATTATCAGTTTGGTCAGTGATGGGGCTGGATAAGCAGTGCCATTATCAGTGTGGTCAGTGATGGATCCGGATAAGCAGTGACATGATCTCATTAAATCTGACACCGATGTTTTACATTTGATATGATCTAAAATAAAGAATCCTTTCTTTTTAATTTTCTTCAGTTTTTATTTTGTTTTTTCACAGAGATATATACAAAACAGTACAACACCATCGACATAAATAAAATAAAATAAGAAAAACAACAAAAATAAATGAATAAATAAGCAAAGGATATCAATAAATAAAAACATTTGAATAAGACGGTGTGGTACACTTACCAAATAAAATATAAAAAAGTAACAATGATTGGTTATCTGGAAAGATTTCAATATTCGCACAAACATACCATCTTGTTCTATATAACACAATCTTCCAATATCTAGCTCGGCATTTATCTAGTTATCATATCATATATATACAGCCGGAAACAGGCCTTTTCGGCCCTCCAAGTCCGTGCCGCCCATCGATCCCCATACATTAACACTATCCTACACCCATTAGGGACAATTTAAAAAAAACATTTACCCAGCCAATTAACCTACATACCTGTACGTCTTTGGAGTTGGTGTCATGGCTCAAATAAATGATCCATTTTTTTCAGATCTTGTCAAAGAATCCCTTCTTTATAATTCAAATGTTCGACTCTAAAGGGTTAACTCAAGTTCATATCCGTAATTAATCTAAACTTTAATGAGCATTAACTGCATTTTGCTGCTGGTAAACACGGCAGCTGAAGATGCATCTGCTTGTTATTTTCTTAATTAACACAGGTTAGAAATGCTAATTAACTTTCTCTGGCATACACTTGAAAGAATAACACATAATGCTGAAAATTAAAATGCAGCTTCAGATCTGAGAAAGGGGGAGTTGGTTAAATGTTCTTTGCGTTTCTCCCAATGGGGAATATTAGTTCCAGCCGGTGAACACTAGCTGTGGCTCTGTTCAATCTGCAGTTTATTTTGTGGTGAACTACTTCAGACCAGGTGACAGGTAGATGTGAATTCAAACACACAGACCAGACAGTAAGGTCAGTCTGAGAGTAAATGACCAACTCATCCGTCTGGGCTGTCCACACAGCGGCACAGAGAAAGCTGCCACACACGCAGACTTCATTTATGTGCTTATTTATCAAGCAATTCAAGAGAGCATATCTCTCATCATGCAGTGCAAACCTGGCACCCGTAGAAACTGAAATTAGCACTTCAATGATCAGGGACTGTAATTAAAAATCACCAATGTATATGACAGGCAATTAAATGTTTTCTGCTTAATCTGCATCTTTGAGAAATGTGGACATCTATCGATGTTTAATTCCCTTGATTTCAAGGTTAGAGTTCAGTGGTAATAAAATATCCAAGGGCCATTTAAAAGCAGTTTGTCTGTTAGTGCTGTACCTGGCGCAAATTTTGAGACAAAGGTTGCCGTGTTTCATGGGGAGGGATGGTGCATTTTAGTTAATCTGAACTATTCCCATTTCCCGGCATATGGATCATCTCCCTCTAAACCATTCCCCTCATGTACCTGTCCAAATGTCTTAGTGTTCCCATTATGACGTTACCTATGACACTGTCCACCTCTATGAGGTCACTGCACTGCCTGCTGCGCTCCATGGAATAAAGTCCTGGCGAGCCCAACATTTCCCTGTAGCTCCGACCCTTGTTTTCTGGCAACGTGTTGAAATTATTTTCTGCACTCTTTACAAATTAGTGGCATATTTCCTAAACATGGTGACGTATCCAAGTGCGTCTTCAACAAAGTCTTGCCCAACTGAACATACTTTCCAACTTTTAAATTTTATTCACTGGCTGATGAAGACAGTGGGGAAAAAAACCTTCCCCACCGCCCTATCCCCCTGTTACGTCCCTTTTCTTGCAACGATGTACTTTTATTCTGAGTTCCCTCTGCTCTACAACACTACCCAGCTAACTACCATTCGCGGTGAAGATCATGCCCTGGCTGGTCTTCCCTAATTTAAAATCTCACACATCTGCAAGAAGCACCATTTGCCATTTCTCAGCCCACTTTCCAATTTGAAAAAGTTCCTGCTCTAAACCTTGCCAATCATTTTTCAATGCCTGTGATACCACCTAATTCAGTGTCAACTGCAAACTTATACATTAGTCCGTTACATTCTCAGGCAACTCATTGACACAGATGACAAACAACAATGAGCGCAGCACCAATCCCTGAGATAGACCACCACTCCTTGACCAATGAACGAAACTGTACCATATGCCTCTTTACAACTGTCCACTGCCGTTATCACATTCAGGGAGCTGTTTACCTGTATTGCAAGATACTTTTATACATCACTGATGTTAAGGGTCATGCCATTAATTATATAGTTTGAACTCACATTTGACGTCCCAAATTGCAACATCTCTCATTTGCTCAGAATAATCTGCATCTGTGATTTCCCCCACACCTCCCATCTCTCTACTTGATCTATACGCCACTAAATACTGAGACAGCCTCCCTCACATTCCTCAACCCCAGAAATCTTGGTGTCATCCGCAAACTTACAAAACAACCCGTGTATATTCACGCCCAAGTCATTTATGTGTATCACAAACAGTAGAGGTCCCAGCACAGATCCCTGTCTATTACTACTGGTCACAGACCTCCAGCCTGAATATTGCCCTTCCACCACAACACTCTGCCTTCTATCATTCAGACAGTTCTGAATTCATGCGACCAAGTCACCGTTAATCCCGTGTGCCTTCACCTCCTGGATCGGTCTACCATGGGAGACTTTGTCAAAGGTCCGGATAAGCAGTGATATTATCAGTGTGGTCAGTGATGGGTCTGGATAAGCAGTGACATTTTCAGTGTGGTCAGTGATGGTTCTGGATAAGCAGTGACATTATCAGTGTGGTCAGTGATGGGTCTGGATAAGCAGTGACATTATCAGTGTGGTCAGCGGTAGGTCTGGATAAGCAGTGACATCATCAGTGTGGTCAGTGATGGGTCTGGATAAGTAGTGACATTATCAGTGTGGTCAGTGATGGGTCTGGATAAGCAGTAACATTATCAGTGTGGTCAGTGATGGGTCTGTATAAGCAGTAACATTCTCAGTATTTAATCTCATCTGTAATGAGCTCTCACGGCTTCTTGTTGTTCTATCCCCGTTGGCGGGTGCACACGTATTTATTTGTTATTTTCACTTTAATAGGCAGCGGTGATAATGAGTCGATAACTTTCTGCTGGATAAGATTGAAGGAATAACGCATTATGCGTCTCTCCCAACACTCCTCACTCTCTCTCTCTCTCTCCCTCTCTCCCTCCTCCCATTCTCTGTCCTCTCCCCACTTTTCCGATTCTGTTTTCCCACTTCCTCCCCTCTCCACACTCCTCCCCACTCTCTCCCCACACTCCCCTCTGTCTTGCCACACTCCGCGAATCTCTCTCCCCATACACATCCCCCTCTCTCTCCGCACCCTCTCTCCCCACTCTCCTCCCACTCTCCATCCCCACACTCCTGCATTCTCCACACACACTCACCACTCCTCCCATTCTTTCCCCCTCACTCCTCCCCCTCTCTCCCCCACGTGCCTTCCCATCTCTCTCCCCACGCACATCCCCCTCTCTGCCCACACTCCTACCCCTTACATTCCCCCACACTCCCCCTATCTCTCCCCGTGCTCCACCGCACTCTCTCTCCCCATTCCACTCATTCCCACACTACTCCCCCTCTCTCCCCCACACACTTCCTCCACTCCCCAATCCTCCCCCTGTTTGTCATAAGGTCGTAACTGATAGTAGAATTAGAGAGGGGGAGAGAGACAATGGTTTGTGAGAGAGAGAGAGGGGGTAGGGGGAGAGGGGGGGGAGAGAAGGAGGAGAGGGGGAGAGAGGACAGGAGAGGAGAGAGAGAGGTGGGTCTCATCAGAGTGTTTCCCTTTGTGCGTCGATAAGGCCTTTAATGAACCGACCTGTTAGATGGAACCGCCTCTGAACTCCGAACTGGTTTACTTTGTGTCTGTGCCTATCTGAGGAAAGTCAGACATAGGATACAAGTCTCGCACAGAATGTCCTCGTACACACAGGGTGGTGGGTGTATAGAACGGGCTGTCAGACGCATGGACTAGTGCAACGTTTAAGAAACATTTAGACATTTACGTGGATGGTACGGGTTGAGAAAGATATGGGGCAAACGCGGGCAGGTGGGACTGGGATAGACGGGGCAAGTTGCATTGGAGTGGGCGAGTTGGGCCGGATATTTCCGTGCTGCATGACTCCATGACGCTGTGACTTTTAAATGTATTCTTATATAGTGCACGGGGGAGAGAAAGAGGGAGAGAGAGAAGGGAGAGAGAGAGAGGGCGGGGAGGGAAGGAGAGGGAGAGAGAGGGGGTAATAATTATTAGCTTAATATATTGTAAATTTGGTTCTCAAGTCGAGGGGGGGTCATGGTATCAAATATTAGTTTAGTTTATAATTGTAAATTCATGAAAATGAAGTGGAGAGGGGGAGAGAGAGGAGAAAGAGAGACGGGGAGAGACTGAAGGAAGGGAGAGAGGATGGTGAGAGAAAGAGGAGGAAGAGTGAAAGAGAGGAGAGAGGGGGTAGTGAGAGAAAGGTGAGATAGAGGGGGAAGAGAGAGGGGGAGAAAGGGAGAGGGAAAGAGAGGGGGAGAGAGAGGAGGAAGAGAGGGGAGAGTTTAGTTTTTATTTTAACAGTTTATTTTATTTAGTCAAAAGAGAGGAGAGAGAGAGAAATGGGTCGAGGGGAAGAAAGAGAGAGGGGGAGGGAGAGGTGGAGAGACTGTGGAAGAGAGAGAGACTGGGGAGAAAACGGAGAGAGGGAGAGGGCAGAGAGAGGGGAGAGATAGGAGAGGTCGGGAGAGGGATGGGAGGGGAGGGGAGAGTGGGGAGAGAGGGAGCGGGGAGTTGGTATCAAATATTAGTTTAGTTTAATTGATTGTTGTAAATGTAGTCTTATAAAATGGGGGGGGAGGGAAAGAGAAGTAGAGAAAGAGGGGAGAGAGAGTGAGGGGGAGGGAGAGAGAGTGGGTAACAAATATTAGTTTAGTTTATTGTTGAATCTATCTATCTATATCTATCTATATACTATTAAAACTCAGATCTTGTATCTATATATATATATCCCACTGATGTCGGCTGAAGACGGCAATTCCGGCAAAACGGTGAACCGTAGCGCCACGATTTTTGTACCGCCTTAATCAGCATGCGGTTCGCTGCTGGAAAATGATATTTTTATTTAATTCGGACGCATATTTTTTAAGTTACAGAGGTTTAAAGGTGCTGCCCCCCCTGATTTATCGAAGTTTTGACAGAAGGGGGGCGCTGCGGTGCGGATTGTGATGTCACAATGCCCCTGTGAGATGAACTCGAGCTGACCCCCCTTCCCCCCCCAGCGGTATTCAGCGTGTGACGTCACAATGCCCCTGTGCTACATTGTTGCGAAGAGCTGTCAAGTCAAGTCCATTTTATTTGTATAGCACATTTAAAAACAACCCACGTTGACCAAAGTGCTGTACATCTGATTAGGTACTAAGGAAAAAATGAAATATACAGTAGCACACAAACAGTTCACAGCGCCTCCTCAATGAGCCTCAAACGCTAGG
>NC_135991.1:11004331-11043719 GCF_053455715.1 Rhinoraja longicauda | reverse complement strand
CGTCACCTCTGAGCAGGAACGACCCAAAGACTCACGACACTCAGAGAACAGAAACATTGTGGCTTCAGAATTGTCCGAAACCCAAATAAAACAGCGAATGATGCGGCACATCTCCCTCCCTTTCTCTCTCCCTCCTCACTTTTTCTCTCCCTTCTCCCTTTCTCTCTCCCTCCATCCTTACTGCTGTCGCTCTCTCTGAACTATCACTCTCTCCTACCATCTCTAATCTTCCTCTCGACGCCGCCATCTCTCTGTCAACCTCTCTCTCATAACCCCCCCCCTTCTCACTCCCATTGCATTAATCCCTCCGTTTCTTTCTATCTATCTGACCCTTCCATCGCTCCGTTTTGCCAACCCACGCGATCTGAACTCCGCTCTCTTTTCATGTTCCCACTCTCCCTTTGTTACTTAACTCTCCCTCCATCTCTTATTTCGTCTTCTCCGCTATCTCTTCCTTTCATCAATGTACTCCCTATCTGTCTCTCTCTTTTCCCCAACACTCCTCCTCCTCGCCATCACCTCTCTCTCCAAGGCCTTTCTTGCGAAGTGCGGTTAAAACGGCCCGCCACCATGGGATGTCTCTCTACCCCGTTCCCTCACACTTCAATAGCCCTTCCAAGTGAGGCTGATGTTCACATGCACCTCATCTAAACCCTTCTATTGCATGCGGTGTCCCAGATATGGTCTCCTTTGCATCGGCGTGGTCAAGTGGAGACTCGGCGGCCGTTCCGCCGAACACACCGTCGTTCCGTCAAGGCCTCCCGGATCTTCCCGTTGTCACTCGCCTTCCCACACTGACCTTTCTGTCCTTTGCTTCCTCTATTGCCAGACTGAAGCTACATACAAACTGAAAGAACGCCACTTCATATTCCGCCCTTGGTGCCTTGCAACAATAGACAATACACAATAGACAATAGGTGCAGGAGGAGGCCATTCGGCCCTTCGAGCCTGTACGCACCGCCATTCAATGTGATCATGGCTGATCATTCTCAATCACTACCCCGTTCCTGCCTTCTCCCCATACCCCCTGACTCCGCTATCCTTAAGAGCTCTATCTAGCTCTCTCTTGAGTGCATTCAGAGAATTGGCCTCCACTGCCTTCTGAGGCAGAAAATTCCTAATGGTATGAACTTTGAATTATCCAATGTCAGGTAACTAAGTGCAAATTCCCACTTCCCCCTCGCTCTTCCTCGTGCTTCATCCGGACTCGCACCAATACATCCCATCCACCACATCTTCAATCGATATTACTTCCTCTTTCTTTATAATTCCATCCTGCTCAACCCTTACCTCGCACCTGACAATGAAAACGGTATTCATCCGCTCATCGTTCAACTCGCTTTGTCCTGCTGTTCCCCCGTCCCACCACAATCAGTCTGAAGAAAGGTCCCGAACCGAAACTTCACCCATCCATGTCCTTAGCAGGGTTAGCCAGTTCGGCGTGCTCTCTACAACTCTCACCAATATCTACAGATGCACCATAGAAAGTATTTTATCAAGATGCATCACAGCTTGGTTTAAGAACAGCTCCATACAAGAACGCAAGAAATTGCTGCGAATTGTCCAGACCATCACATAAACCAACCTCCGTTATATTGACTCAATTTATATACCACACTGCCTCGGCAAGGCCAGCAGCATAATCAAGGACGAGTCGCACCCTTGCCACTCCTGCTTCTCCTCTGTCCCATCAGGCAAAAGTTATAGAAGTGTGAAAATGCACACCTCCAGTTTCAGGGACAGTGTCTTTCCAGCTGTTATCAGGCAACGGAATCATCCCACTATTACCAGAAAGCAGTGCTGAACTACTATCTACCTCTTTGTTGACCCTCGGACTACCCTCGGTCGGATTTTGCAGGCTTTACCTTGCACTAAACGTTATCCCCTTGTCATGTATCTATACTCTGTAAATGGCTCGACTGTAATGAAGTGTTTTGTTTCCACTGACCGGGTAGCACGCAACAAAATCTTTTCACGGTACCTCGGTACACGTGACAATAAACTGCACTAAACTGACATACTCAACTAGATTTCTCCAGAGGTGCAGCCTGACTCGCATTGGATATTGATTGTGTGTGACAGTGCGAGTGTGCGAGTCCGTGCAAGAGTGTGTTAGCACGTGTATACGAGTGTGAATGTGTGAGATTGTGCAAATGAGTTGGTGTGTGTGTATATGCGTTAGTGTATGCGGTTGCAGGAATTTCAATGATTCAATGATACTTTATTATCACGTACCCATGTAGAGTGAAATGCTTTGTTTTGCAGACAACCCGGTAACATCATGTCGCAGACCTCACCTAGGCAGTACAAAAGTTTCGCCCCATTTTGACGCCGACAAAGTTACAAACGCTCCCTGCCGCCGCACCGCGATTCGCTCCTTCGTTCTCGGCGGCCTTCCTCGCTCTCCGACGGTCCACCTCGCTCTCTGCGGTTCCTCGCGGCCCCCTCTTCGCTCCCGAGGCGCGGTGCTCATCGCTGTCCGCGGTGGGCGAGCCGGGCCGACCGGGCCGACTGAAGGGCTTGTCCCCGCTCATCGGGAACACCCCGGCCACGCTGCGCTGCGCTGCTCGCCGCGAACATCCAAGGATCCACTCAATCCCAAAATGTGCACGTGTGCATGCGGGTCTGCGTGTGGGAGAGCGGTAGAGTATGTAAGATTACCTATATTTGTGTGTGTGTGTATGTGTCTGTCTGTGCGAGTGCGTGAATGTGCGTGTGAGTGTGTGAGCATTAGTAAGTGTGGATGCTAATGCTCTGAGTGGGAGAGTGCATGTGGGTTTGTGAAGGACAGTGTTTGCGTCTGTGCGTGTGTGTGGCTGTTTGTGAGAATGTGAGAGAATATGTGGGATGTTAGTTTGTCAGAGTGTTTGAGTATGTAATTCTTTGATAGTGTGTGTGTGTGTGTGTGTGTGTGTGTGTGTGTGTGTGTGCGTGTGTGGGAGAGTATATGATTGTGTTGTCAGAGAATGTGTGAGTGTGTGAGTGTGTGCGAATGAGTACGTGTCTCTTCGTGCTAGTGCGTGTGAATATCTGTTAGTGTGAGTGCATGTGTACGTGTGATTGTATGTGAGAATGTGTGAGAGTATATTTGATTGTTTGTGATTGCATTTGAGAGATTGTGTGTGTCTTCGTGCGCGGGTATGTGTGTGTGTGCGTGTTTGACTGTGTTTGAGGGTGTGAACATGTGTGTTTTTAATGATATAATGGCATACTGTGGGTTTTAGTGACGACGTGACACGCTGTGGGGGATTACTGATGGAGTGACGCACTGTGCAGTGGAACTGATGGAGTGACATAATGTATGGTATTAATGGTGGATTATCACACTGGGTTGGTACAGATGGAGTGACACACTTTGAAGTTGTATTGATGAAGTGACACACTGCGCTGTAGTACTGATGGAGTGACACATTGTGCAGTGCACTGATGGAGTGACAGAATGTGGGGTAGTACTGATGGAGTGACACAATGCACTGTGTTGTTGTTGTTGTTGTTGTTGTTGTTGTTGTTGTTGTTCGTCCTTCGGGTTCGAAGATGACCATGACTTCACTTTCAGTTGGAGGATTGGTGACTGTGGGTCCTGAAGTGACTGGTGAGGGCAATCCGGGCCCGGAAGGTGCGCCCACAAGTGGATGGGTGCTGCAGTGGAAGTGGAGGTAGCCCGGGCCTTGCGCGCGGCGCGTTTCCTCTGGGCCTCTGCAGTGCGTCTGTTCTCTGCTGCACGGGCTCCTGTGGTGAGCTTGCTATGCCAGGTTGGACGGTCCAGAGCAAGAGACTCCCAAGTGCTGAGGTTGATGTCCAAGTCTTTGAGGGACACTTTGAGGCAGTCCTTAAGCCGTTTCTTCTGTCCTCCTACTGAGCGCTGGCCCTGACACAGTTCTCCATACAGAAGCTGTTTTGGCAGTCGACTCTCGGGCATTCTGACGACATGGCCTGCCCATCTGGCTTGGGCTTTCCGTAGGAGGATGTGGACGCTGGGAATTCCGGCCCGTTCCAAGACCTCTGTGTCGGGAATTTTGTCCTGCCACCTGACGTGAAGGAGTCTGCGTAGGCAGCTCAAGTGAAAGTGGTTGCGATGTTTGGCATGTCTGCTGTAGACAGTCCAGGTCTCACTGGCATAGAGAAGAGTGGTGAGTCTCAGTGCACGGTATACCTCCAGCTTGGTGGTAAGGCCGAGTCCTCTCCACTCCCAAACTTTCCCACGGACTCGCCCAAAGGCAGCGCTGGCTTTGGCAATCCTGTTGTTGACGTCAGCGTCAATGTTCACCACTCGCAAGAGTGTACTACCCAGATAGGTAATGCTGTCGACTGCCTGTAGGTTCCGCCCCCTTCACCGTGATGTGTGGTTCCTGGTAGGGCTTTCCAGGCGCGGGCTGGTACATAACTTCAGTATTTTTGGTGCTAATGGAGAGACCAAAGTTGTCAGAGGCCTGTGGAAAGCAGTCCATTTCATGCTGCATCTTCTGTTCTGTGCTGGCGCTGAGGGCGCAGTCATCAGCAAACAAGAAATCTCTGATGATGGTCTCCTTCACGTTTGTAACAGCTTGCAGGCGCCTGAGGTTGAACAGCCTGCTGTCAGTCCTGTACCTGATGTGTATTCCATCCTGGCAGTCCGGAACGCATCAGTCAGCATGGCAGAGAAGACCATGCTGAAGAGCGTAGGGGCAAGAACACAACCTTGCTTCACGCCGTTTGTCACTGGAAAGGCTTCCGACTCGTCTCCATCATCTAACACTTTCACCATCGTGCCGCCATGGAACTGCCGGACAATCGTGATCAACTTGCTGGGACAGCCAAACTTCTGCATTATCCACAACCCATCTCTTCTGACAGTGTCGAAAGCCTTAGTCAGGTCGACGAAGGTCACGAACAGGTCGCTGTGCTGCTCTTGGCCTTTTTCCTGGAGTTGGCTTGCAGCAAATATCATGTCGACAGCACGGAAACTGCACTGGATTTCTGGAAGGAGATCCTGCTCAAGGTGTTGAATGAGACAGTTGAGCAAGGTGCGAGCCAAGATCTTCCCAGCTATGGACAGGAGGGAGATGCCTCGATGATTGTCGCAAGACTGGCGGTTGCCTTTCCTCTTGTAGATGTGGACTATGCTGGCATCTTTCAGCTGTTGTGGGACCTTCCCTTCATTCCACATGGACTGGAAGAGTTCAGTCAGCTTCTGCATCATGACAGGGCCTCCTGCTTTGAACACTTCCGCACTACACTGTATTGCTGATGGATTGACACCAGTTGATGCAGTTCGTGTGGATTAACACACTGTGGGTTGGTACAGATGGAGTGACACACTGCAGTAGTACTGATGAAGTGACACACTTTGCAGTAGTTCTGATGGAGTGATACACCGTGAGCCTCTACTGATGTAGTAACACACTGCGGGTAATACTGATGGAGTGACACAATGAGTAGTACTGTTGTTATGACAAACTGTAGAGTAGTACTGACGAAGTGACACACAGTGGAATAATACTGATTTAGTGACAAATTGTGAGGTAGTTCTGTTGTAATGACATACTGTGCGGAAGAATTAATGGATGAAACACTGTGGGGTAGACTAATGGAGTGATACATTGTGAGGTAGTACTGAGGAACTGGCACACTGAGGTGTAGAATTGATGGACTGACACCCTGGGTCGTACTGATATAATTCCACACTGAAGTAGTACTGACGGAGTGACCAACTGTGTGGCAGTAGTCATGTCATTGCATCAGTACTACCACGCAGTTTGTCACTCCATCACCCCACCCCTTAGGGTAAAACTGATGGAGTGACACGCTGTGGAGCAGTACTGATGGAGTGACACACTGCGCGGTTGTACTGATGGAGTGACATACTTCGGTGTAGTGCTGATCGAATGACACACTGGGTGTAGTATGGACAGAATGGCGCACAGTGGGTGAGTACTGAAGTATTGACACAATGTTCGGTGGTACTGTCGGGTTGCACATTGTGACTTCCACACTGAAGTAGGACTGACGGTGGGGCAGTACAGATGGAGGGTTACACTGTAGGGTAATACTGATTGAATGAGTCCGTGTGGTTGTACATAATGGAATAACAAGCTTAAGGCAGTACTGATGGAGTGCATCACTGTGGTGTAGTACTGATGGATAACATATTGTAGGGTAGTACTGATGGAGTGACACGCTCCAGTGTTGTACTGTGGAGTAGTCCTATTGTAATTACGTACTATGGAGTTGTATTGATGGAATGACACACTGTGGGGTAGTACGGATGTAATAGCACATTCCTTTGGAGTGACGCAGTAATACTGATGGACTGACACGCTCTGCGGTAGTACTGTTGCGATGCAAAACTGTGGTGAAATAGTGATGGAATTACACACCATGGAGTCGCAGCGATGGGTTAGCACACTGTGGGGTAATGCGGATGGAATGGCAGATTTGAGGTAGTCCTGATGGTGTGAAACACTTTGGGGAGTACTGATGGAAGAAAAAACTGCGGGGAGTACTGATGGAGTGACACGTTCTAGGGTTGCACTGGAGCGACATGATGTGGGGCAGTACCGATGTAGTGTAACAATATGGAGTTGTATTGATGCAGTGAGACTCTGTGTGGTTTCACCGACGGAGTGACACACTGAGCGGTAGTACTATTGTGATGACAAACTGTGTTGTAGTACTCATGCAGTGACACACTGTTTGGTAATACTGATGGAATGACACAATTTGTGGCAGCACTTATGGAGTGACCCACTGGAATAGTCTTGATTGAATGATAAACTTCGGGTAGTGCTAATGGCGTGAGACATTGTGGGGAAATACTAATAGAGTGAAACTGTGGGGAATTACTGATGGAGTGACACAGTGAGATAGGGCTGATGGAGTGACATACTGTGGGGAATACTGATGGAGTGACACTGCGAGGAAGTACTGGTGGTTTACACTGTGGGGTAGTACTGATGGAGTGACACGCTGCGTGGTAGTACTGATGGAGTAATAATGGATTGTTCTGATGGAGTGTCGCACGCTGGCGTAGTACTGATGCAATGATAACCCGAATGATATACGTGTTGGTGCGATGCTCTATGGGGAGGCACTGATGGAGTGGCACAGTGTAGGGTAGTACAGATAGAGTAACAAGCTATGTTGTATTACTGATGCAATGGCACACTGTGTGTAGTGCTGGTGGAGTGACACACTTTGAGGTAGTACTGGTGGAATGGCACACTATGTGGCAGTACTGACGCAATAGCATACTGTGGGATAGTACTGATTGTGTGACACCCTGCGTTGTAGTACTGTTGGATAGACATATACCAGAGTAATACTGGTGGGTTGAAACACTGTGGGGTAGTACTGATGGAAGGACTCTTTGTGTAGTAATGATGGTGCGACGCACTGTGGGGTAGTACTGGTGTAATGGTATACTGTTGGATAGTACTGATGGAGTGACGCACTGTGGCGTCGTACTGGTGGAACGGTATACTGTGGGATTGTACTGATGGAGTGACATCGGCGAGAACAAGCGCAACATCGGCGATCGTTTCGCTGAGCAGCTCCACACAGTTCTACCTGATCTCCCGGTTGCTCAGCATTTTAACTCACCCCCGCTCCCCATTCCAAATCTGAACTTTCTGTCCTGGGCATCCTCCATTGTCAGAGTTAGGCCCAGCGCAAATTGGAGGAACAGCACCTCATACTTCGCTTGGGCAGCTAACATACCAGCGGTATGAACATTGACTTCTCTAACTTCAATTAGCCCCTTGCTTTCCCTCTCTCTCCATCCCTCCTCCTTCCCAGTTCTCCCACCATTCTCACTGTCTCCAACAAAATTATATATCATTCCCGCCGACCTCTCCGACATCAGTCTTAAGAAGGGTCTCGACCCTAAACGTCACCCATTCTTTCTCTCCAGAGATGCTGCCTGTCTCGTTGAGTTACACCAGCATTTTGTGTCTACCTTCGATTTAAACCAGCACCTGCATTTCTTTCCTACACGAAGTACAAGGCACGGCAGGACTTTCGGCTAATAATAGCTGTGCCGAACATGAGACGACCAACCTTACCTGCCTGCTCACAATGTATATCCCTTCATTACCTGAAAATCTGAACTTGTCTTAAATATCACTATTGTATCTGCCTCCAACACCAGTGGAGTGGGTGGGAAGATTTTAGGACCCGTTATACAGGATGATGTGACAGAGTACATATACATGCACGATGAAATAGGCATATGTTGTCATGGCTTTGTGAAGAGAAGGTCGTGTTTGATAAATTTGCTGGAATTATTTCAGACGTAAATAGCAATACAGCCAAAGGAGAGACAGTAGATGTTGTTTACTTTGATTTTCAGAAAACCTTTGACCAGGTGTCACAAGATGGCTGCTTAGGAAGTTGAGAGCCCACGGTGTCAAAGGGCAGATACCAGCATGGATAACTGGTTGGCTGGATCGCAGAAGACAAAGAGTGGCAATAAAGGGGGATTTTTTTCTAGTTGGCGAAGAGTAACTAGTGGAGATCTTCAAGGATTGGTGTTTGTCCGCTACTCCACGTTTTATATTATGATTTGGACGAGGGGATTGAAGGCTTTGTGGCCGAGTTTGCGGATGTTACGAAAAGAGGTGGAAGGTAGGTAGTTTAGAGAAAGCATGGACTCCGCAGAAGGACTTGGACATGTTGGGGGAATGGGCAGAGAAGTGGCAGATGGAATATAGTATAGCAAAGTGCGGAGTACTGCATTTTGGTAGTGGAAATAATGGCGTAGACTATTGTCTAAGTGGGGGGAAATCCATAAATCGGAAGTGCAAAGGGACTTGGGAGTGCTGGTTAAGGATTACCAAAATTTTAATCTGCAAGTTGAATCGGTGAGAATGATTAGCCATGATCAGATGGAAGGGTGGTGATGGCTCGAAGGGCCGAATGGCCTACTCCTGCACCTATTGTCTATTGTCTATTGTCTAATGGAAGCAAACTCAACGCTTGCATTTATTTCAAGGGGACTTGTATACAGAAACACGGATGTAATGTTGAGGCTATACAAAGCGCTCGGAAGGCCGCATTTGGAATATTGTGAGCAATTCTGGGCACCATATCAGAGGAGAGGTGTGCTGGCTCTGGAGTGGGTTCAGAGGATGATTACAAGAATGATACCAGCAATAGTTTAACCTATGGTGAGCGTTTATCGGCACTCGGCTTGCACTCGGAGTTTACCATATCTTTGCCTGTTACAATTTGATATCGATCTATCTGGTGAATGGCCGATCTCCGGTGTTCCAGATTAATCCGTCCAACGTCTGGCTGTTCTTATGCTCCAGACGATGTTCTTGTAAACGTCTTGAGCACAATTTCCGAAGCGCCCATATCCTTCCTGTACTAGAGCGAACATAACTGCACACAATACTGCAAAAGCGACCGAAGCAAAGTTCTCTAAATTGAATGTTGACATCTGACTCGTATTCAAAGCCTCCGTCAAATATAGCAAGCGTTCCACATGGCTCATTTATAACTCTGAACATGCTGCCACGATCTGTGAGTTACGCACTGGAACCTTAAGATCCAACTTCAGCAATGCTGATGCTCCGATGCACTGTTGTACATACATTGAGGGCTGCTGTATCTCAATGTTGTAGTGTGCATACACAGGAGGACGCTGTGACAGTATATTGCTACTGTACATGCACTGAGGTGCGCTGTGTGTGGATGTTGCCGTGTGCTGCTGATGTTCATCCAGGGGAGGGCGCCATGACAGTATATTGCTACTGTACATGCACTGAAGTGCGCTGTGTGTGGATGTTGCCGTGTGCTGCTGATGTTCATCCGGGGAGAGCGATGTGACAGTACATTGCTACTGTACACCCTCTGGGGTGCGCTGTATGTGGATGTTGCAGTGTGCTGCTGAAGTTCATCCACGGGAGGGCGCTGTGACAGGATATTGCCACTGTACACCCACTGGGGTGCGCTGTGTGTGGATGTTGCAGTGTGTTGCTGATGTTCATCCAGGGGAGAGCGATGTGACAGTCTATTGCCACTGTACATGCACCGAGGTGCGCTGTGTGAGGATGCTGCAGTGCACTGTTAAAATATAACACTAAGTACAAAAGTCATAGCAGCAGAATTAGGGCACCAAGGCCCATCGAGTCCACACCGGCATTCTATCATGGCTCACCTCTCGTTCCCACTCAACTCCATTCTCCTACCGTCTTCCCGTAATTGTCGACACTCTTACGAATCACGACCATGTCCAGCTCCGATTTAAAAATACCCAATCACGGTTTCTACAGCTGTCTGTGGCAGAATTCCAAAGATTTACTACCTTCTTACGATATAAATCCCTCGTCATCTCATTTGAAATGTACGTCCTTTTATTCTGAGGCTAGTCAAAGGGTGGTGAATCTGCGGAATGCTGTAACAGGCGACTCTGGATGCCGTAATTGGGGAATTAACAGGTTTTTAAAATTGAGGATTGACAGGTCCGTGATTAGTAAGAGTGTCAAAGTTGGGTTTGGGTTTGAGTGGGAAAGATAGGGCAGCCATGATCGAATGGCGGATCAGACTCGGTGAGCCGAGTGACTTACTCAAATGGCGTATGAACTTATGAACTCATTACTAACTCCGGGATTGGACGGAGTCTATAGACATAGAAAACAGAAAATGGGTGCAGGAGGATGCCCTTTGGCCCTTCGAGCCCGCACCGCCATACACTGTGATCATGGCTGATCATGCACAATCAGTAACCTTTGCCTGTATTCTCCACAAATCCCTTGATTCCGCTCGCCCCTAGAGCTCTAACACTGATCGCTATTGAAGGATTCGACAATTGACACGAACGACGACGTCAAACTTTTACAAATGCCATGAGAAAATGTGTGCAGAAATGCGATTCCCGACGCAGTCTAGCTATCTCTTTATCCAGCTAATTGCTATGAGCCACGCTATATCTCTAGCTATCTAGCTGTCTAGCTATCTAACTATGTGGCTATCTAGCCATCTCGATCTGTAGCTATCAATATAGTTGTATATATCTACCCAACTAGCTATCTAGCTAAGGTAGACAAAATGCTGGAGTAACTCAGCGGGTCAGGCAGCATCTCAGGAGGGAAGGAATAGGTGACGTTTCGGGGGTCGAGACACTTCTTCAGACTGATGTCTGCGGACGGGACCGGACAAAGATAAGATATAGACGGAGACAGGAAGACTGGTGGGAGAACTGGGAAGGGGGAGGGATTGAGAGGGAAAGCAGGGACTATCTGAAGTTAGAGAAGTCAATGTTGATACCGCTGGGGTATAAACTGCCAAAGCGAAATATGAGGTGCTGTTCCTCCAATTTACGCTGGGCCTTATTCTGACTGACAATGGAGGAAGCCCAGGACAGAAAGGGCAGATTGGGAAGGGGAGGAGTAGTTGAAGAGCTGAGCCACCGGGAAATCAATTTGGGTGAGATGGATTGAGCGGAGGTGTTCAGCGAAACCATGGCCGAGCCTGCGCTTGGTCTCGCCGATGTAGAGAAGTTGACGGATGCTGCATGACCCGCTGAGTTATGTCTCCTTATTCAAGATTACAGCATCTGTATTCTCCTTTGACATGAAAGATTTATATTGTTTGATGACGGAGATTTGTTTCGTCGTCCATTAACTGCTGATTACTGTGGTTTGCCACTGTCTTTGTATGCAGCCCGGACTTCGATTGAATTGATTTCCTGATAATTCGCCTTTATATTACGAATCAATGTTCCCCAACGCTTATCCAATCGGACCGATTACTGTGCCTTCGCTCTGCAAAACTGCAAATAGCTTAATAAGAGTTCCACTTCATCGACCGAGGGCAGACCGAATGGAGAACCCCCGCTCTCCTCAGACCACTGCTGTGTTGCTCGTTTCGTTGGTGCTTCGTTCGTAAATCTTTCTGAAAGCCAGCAGGAGCACCATCAATAGATGATCGGATGACAAACGAGAGCGACAAATGGAACGGCAGGCATACTTACTGGTCGTGTAGGCCACAGTTCTTAAGCCCTGCCGAGGGGGATGGGCTGGGGGAGCGAGAGATGTTGGTTTTAGTTACCTGTGCATTCCTGAAGCAAGATTGGCTGAGTTCATCGCAAATGATGAACAGTACCATAGGGTTTGGTTCTTAAAGAGAGTTGATGACCGAGTATAATTCATCCGCTGCCACCTTGGTGTTGGCTTTGTGTGGTATGTGGAACACCGACACGATGGTTGCGGTGAATTGCCCCGGTCGATTAAATGGACGGCACATAGTGAACGGATATTAGAGACATAGAAACATAGATAAATAGGTGCAGGGGGTGACCATTTGTCCCTTCGAGCCAGCATCGCCATTCATTGTGACCATGGCCTGCCTTCTCCCCATATTCCTTGATTCCACTAGCCCCAAGAGCTCTGTCCAACTCACTTTTCAATGCATCCAGTGATTTGGCCTCCACTGTCTTCTGTGGCAGAGAATTCCACAAAGTCACAACTATTTGGGTGATTTTTTTTGCACCTCCGTTTTAAATAGCCTCCCCTTTATTCTTAGACAGTGGCCACTGGTTCTTTCCTTTTCCCGAATCTGACACCATTGAGATAATAATTTCCCTATTTGTTTTGGGGGTGGGGTTGCTCTGATGGTAAGGAATGATATTCATTCCCTTGCAAGGGGTGACATAGAATCAGGAGATGTTGAATCAGTATGGATAGAAATGAGAAATTGTAAGGGTAAAAAGACCCTAATGGGAGTTATCTATAGGCCCCCAAACAGTAGCCTCGACATAGGGTGCAAGTTGAATCAGGAGATAAAATTGGCGTGTCAAAAATGTAATGCTACGGTGGTTATGGGAGATTTCAACATGCAGGTAGACTGGGAAATTCAGGTTGGAAATGGACCCCAGGAAAGAGAGTTTGTAGAGTGCCTTCGAGATGGATTCTTAGAACAGCTTGTACTGGAGCCTACCAGGGAGAAGGCAATTCTGGATTTAGTGTTGTGTAATGATCCTGATCTGATAAAGGGACTAGAGGTAAAAGAGCCATTAGGAGGCAATGATCACAACATGATAAGTTTTACTCTGCAAATGGAAAGGCAGAAGGGAAAATCGGAAGTGTCAGTATTACAGTATAGCAAAGGGGATTACAGAGGCATGAGGCGGGAGCTGGCCAAAATTGACTGGAAGGAGGCCCTAGCAGGGAAGACGGTAGAACAGCAATGGCAGGTATTCCTGGGAATAATGCAGAGGTTGCAGGATCAATTTATTCCAAAGAGGTGGAAAGACTCTAAGGGGAGTAAGAGACACCTGTGGCTGACAAGGGAAGTCAGGGACAGCATAAAAATTAAGGCGAGGAAGTATAACATAGCAAAGAAGAGTGGGAAGACAAAGGATTGGGACTCTTTTAAAGAGCAACAAAAGTTAACTAAAAAGGCAATACGGGGAGAAAAGATGAGGTACGAGGGTAAACTAGCCAATAATATAAAGGAGGATAGCAAAAGTTTTTTTAGGTACGTGAAGAGGAAAAAAATAGTCAAGGCAAATGTGGGTCCGTTGAAGACAGAAGCAGGGGAATTTATTATGGGGAACAAAGAAATGGCAGACGAGTTAAACCGTTACTTTGGATCTGTCTTCACTGAGGAAGATACACACAATCTCCCAAATGTTCTAGGGGCCGGAGAACCTAGGGTGATGGAGGAACTGAAGGAAATCCACATTAGGCAGGAAATGGTTTTGGGTAGACTGATGGGACTGAAGGCTGATAAATCCCCAGGGCCTGATGGTCTGCATCCCAGAGTACTTAAGGAGGTGGCTCTAGAAATAGTGGAAGCATTGGAGATCATTTTTCAATGTTCTATAGATTCAGGATCAGTTCCTGTGGATTGGAGGATAGCAAATGTTATCCCACTTTTTAAGAAAGGAGGGAGAGAGAAAGCGGGTAATTATAGACCAGTTAGTCTGACATCAGTGGTGGGGAAGATGCTGGAGTCAATTATAAAAGACGAAATTGCTGAGCATTTGGATAGCAGTAACGGGATCATTCCGAGTCAGCATGGATTTACGAAGGGGAAATCATGCTTGACAAATCTACTGGAATTTTTTGAGGATGTAACTAGGAAAATTGACAAGGGAGAGTCAGTGGATGTGGTATACCTAGACTTTCAGAAAGCCTTCGACAAGGTCCCACATAGGAGATTAGTGGGCAAAATTAGGGCACATGGTATTGGGGGTAGGGTACTGACATGGATAGAAAATTGGTTGACAGACAGAAAGCAAAGAGTGGGGATAAATGGGTCCCTTTCGGAATGGCAGGCAGTGACCAGTGGGGTACCGCAGCTATTTACGATATACATTAATGACTTAGACGAAGGGATTAAAAGTACCATTAGCAAATTTGCAGATGATACTAAGTTGGGGGGTAGTGTGAATTGTGAGGAAGATGCAATAAGGCTGCAGGGTGACTTGGACAGGTTGTGTGAGTGGGCGGATACATGGCAGATGCAGTTTAATGTAGATAAGTGTGAGGTTATTCACTTTGGAAGTAAGAATAGAAAGGCAGATTATTATCTGAATGGTGTCAAGTTAGGAGGAGGGGGAGTTCAACGAGATCTGGGTGTCCTAGTGCATCAGTCAATGAAAGGAAGCATGCAGGTACAGCAGGCAGTGAAGAAAGCCAATGGAATGTTGGCCTTCGTAACAAGAGGAGTTGAGTATAGGAGCAAAGAGGCCCTTCTACAGTTGTACCGGGCCCTGGTGAGACCGCACCTGGAGTACTGTGTGCAGTTTTGGTCTCCAAATTTGAGGAAGGATATTCTTGCTATGGAGGGCGTGCAGCGTAGGTTCACTAGGTTAATTCCCGGAATGGCGGGACTGTCGTATGTTGAAAGGCTGGAGCGATTGGGCTTGTATACACTGGAATTTAGAAGGATGAGGGGGGATCTTATTGAAACATATAAGATAATTAGGGGATTGGACACATTAGAGGCAGATAACATGTTCCCAATGTTGGGGGAGTCCAGAACAAGGGGCCACAGTTTAAGAATAAGGGGTAGGCCATTTAGAACGGAGATGAGGAAGAACTTTTTCAGTCAGAGGGTGGTGAAGGTGTGGAATTCTCTGCCTCAGAAGGCAGTGGAGGCCAGTTCGTTGGATGCTTTCAAGAGAGAGCTGGATAGAGCTCTTAAGGATAGCGGAGTGAGGGGGTATGGGGAGAAGGCAGGAACGGGGTACTGATTGAGATTGATCAGCCATGATCGCATTGAATGGCGGTGCTGGCTCGAAGGGCTGAATGGCCTACTCCTGCACCTATTGTCTATTGTCTATTGTCTATTGTTCACTGGTCAAGGATTGGTGGTCTGTCTCAGGGATTGGTGCTGCGCTCATTGTTGTTTGTCATCTGTGTCAATGAGTTCCCTGAGAATGTAACGGACTAATGTAAAAGTTTGCAGTTGACACTGAAGTAGGCGGTATCACAGGCATTGAAAATGGTTGGCAAGGATTAAGTAGGAACTTTTTCAAATTGGAAAGTCGCCTGAGAAATTTCAAATAGTGTTTCTTGCAGATGTGTGAGATTTTAAATAAGGGAAGACAAGCCAGGGCATGATCTTCACCGTGAATGGTAGTTAGCTGGGTAGTGTTGGAGAGCAGAGGGATCTCAGAATAAAAGTACATTGTTGTAAGAAAAGTGACGTAACAGGGGGATAGGGTGGTGGAGAAGGTTTTTTTGGCGCACTGTCTTCATCAGCCAGTGAATAAAATGTAAAAGTTAGAAAGTTATGTTCAGATAGACAAGACGTTGGTGAGGACGCACTTGGAGTAACGTGTATAATCTTACGTCACCTTGTTTAGGAAATGTGCCACATATTTGCAAAGAGTGAAGAAAATATTTTCCAACACGTTGCCAGAAAACAAGGGTCGGAGTTACAGGGAAATGTTGGGCTCGCCAGGACTTTATTCCATGGAGCGCAGCAGGCAGTGCAGTGACCTCATAGAGGTGGATAGTGCCATAGGTAGCGTCATAATGGGAACACAAAGACATTTGGACAGGTACATGAGGGGAATGGTTTAGAGGGAGATGATCCATATGCCGGTAAATGGGAATAGTTCAGATGAACTAAAATGCACCATCCCTCCCCATGAAACACGGCAACCTTTGTCTCAAAATTTGCGCCAGGTACAGCACTAACAGACAAACTGCTTTTAAATGGCCCTTGGATATTTTATTACCACTGAACTCTAACCTTGAAATCAAGGAAATTAAACATCGATAGATGTCCACTCTTCTCAAAGATGCAGATTAAGCAGAAAACATTATAATTGCCTGTCACATACATTGGTGATTTTTAATAACAGTCCCTGATCATTGAAGTGTTTATTTCAGTTTCTACGAGTGGCAGGTTTGCACTGCATGATGGAAGATATGCTCTTGATAAATGTGACATAAATATGACTTGATAAATAAGCACATAAATGAAGTCTGTGTGTGTGGCAGCTTTCTATGTGCCGCTGTGTGGACTGCCCAGACGGATGAGTTGGTCACTTACTCTCAGACCGACCTTACTGTCTGGTCTGTGGGTTTGAATTCACATCAACCTGTCAGCTGGTCTGAAGTGGTTCACCACAAAATGAACTGCAGATTGAACAGAGCCACAGCTAGTGTTCACCGGCTGGAACTAATATTCCCCACTGGGCGAAGTACACAGCACATTTAACCAACTCCCCCTTTCTCATATCTGAAGCTGCATTTTAATTTTCAGCATTATGTGTTATTCTTTCAAGTGTATGCCGGAGAGAGTTAATTCGCATTTCTAACCTGTGTTAATTAAGAAGAAAATAACAAGTTAACGTATCTTAAGCTGCCGTGTTTACCAGCGCGGATAGAGCAGCAAGATGGAATTAGTGCTCATTAAAGTTTAGATTAGTTATGGATATTGAACCTGCGTTAACCCTTTAGAGTCGAACATTTGAATTAAAAAGAAGGGATTCTTTGAGATGTGGGAAAATGGATCGTTTATTTGAGCCATGACACGAACTAGATAAATGCAAAGCTAGATATTGGAAGATTGTGTTATATAGAACGAGATGGTATGTTTGTGCGAATATTGAAATATCTCCAGATAACCAATCATTGTTACTTTTTTATATTTTATTTGGTAAGTGTACCACACTGTCGTATTCAAACGTGTTTATTTATTTATCTATTTAGTTTATTTATTTATTTCTGATGATTTTCTTATTTTATTTTATTTATTTCGATGGTGTTGTACTGTTTTGTATATATCTCTGTGAAAAATCAATAAAAACTGAAGAGAAAAAAAGAAAGGATTCTTTATTTTACATCGTATCAAATGTAAAACATCGGGGTCAGATTTAATGTGATCATGTCACTGCTTATCCAGACCCATCACTGACCACACTGATAATGTCACTGCTTATCCAGAGAGAGAGAGAGAGAGAGCGAGGAGTGTGGGGAGAAAGAGGGGAGGATTGTGGACGGAAAGGGAGGTGAAAGGGGGGTGAAAGGGGAGGAGTGGAAAGGAGGAGGATTGTGGGGAGAGTGAGCGGAGCGAAGGGGAGAGGTGGAGGGGAGGGAGCAATGTGACGGGGAGTGAAGAAGCGGGCAAATATTGAGCGACGTGGGGAGAGCAGGAGGGGGAGAAATGGGGTGGGGAGGTGTGGGGAGACGGATGGTTGGAGGAGAGGGAGAGAGGGGCCGTGGGAGTAGGGGGGAGAGGTATTGTGGGGATAGAGACGAGGAGTGGGTAGAGAGGTTTGGTGGAGTGAGAGGGGGGCGAGAGAGACCCGGAGTGTGGGGAGAGAAGGGGAGCAGTGGGAAGCGGAAGATCTGGAGGATGAGAGGGAGGAAGCAGAGGGGAGAGAGAGAGAGGAGTGGGATGGAGAGAGATGGTGGAGTGGGGGGGGGGAAGTGGAGCTGTGTGCAGTGAGGGGGTCTTGTGTCGTGAGAAAGATTGGCAATAAAAGTGTTTTTATTTCTGGTTGGCTTCCAGCGACTAGCGGAGTTCCGCAGGGGTCGGTGCTGGGGCCGCAACTCTTCACCTTGTATATTCATGATTTTGACGAGGGGATTGAAGGCTTTGTGTTCATGTTTGCGGATGAGACGAAAACAAGTGGAAAGGCAGGTAGTGTAGAGAAAGCAAGGACTTGGGAGAAGGACTTGGACAGGTTGGGAGAGTGGGCAGAGAAGTGGCAGATGGAATATAGTGTAGCACAATGTGCAATCGTACAGTTTGGTGGTAGGAATTAAGACGTAGACTATTTTCCAAATGGGGAGAGAATCCAGAAATCGGAGGTGCAAAGGGATTTGGGCGTGCTGGTGCAATATTCCCAAAAAGTTAATCTGCAAATCGATTCAGTAGCAAAGAAAACAAATTCGATGCCAGCATTTAGTTCAAGAATGTTTGTACAGTATACAGAAGCAATGGTGCAATTTTGAGGCTCTATAAGGCGCTGGTAAGACAGCATTTGGATTATTGCGAGCAATTATGGGCCCCATATATAAGCAAGGATGTGCTGGGTCTAAACAGGGTCCAGAGTAGGTTTACGAGAATGATCATAGGAATGAGTAGGTTAACCTATGATGAGCATTTGTCAGCACTGGGCCTGTACTTGCTGGAGATAAGATGAATGCGGGGGGACCTCATTGAAACATCCGGAATAGTTTAAGGCTTGGACAGAGTGGATGTAGAAAGGATGTTTCCACTATTGGAAACAATAATGCAGAAGTTGCAGGATCAATTTATCCCAAAGAGGAGGAAAGATTCCAAGGGGAGTAAGAGACACCCGTGGCTGACAAGGGAAGTCAAGGACAGCTTAAAAATAAAAGAGCAGAAATACAACAAAGTAAAGAAGCGTGGGAAGCCAGAGGATTGGGACTCTTTTAAAAAGCAACAGAAGACGACTAAGAAGGCAATACGGGGAGAAAAGATGAGGTACGAGGGTAAACTAGCCAATGATATAAAGGAGGATAGTAAAAGTTTTTTTAGGTATGTGAAGAGGAAAACAATAGTCAAGGCAAATGTGGGTCCCTTGAAGACAGAAGCCGGGGAATTTATTATGGGAAACAAGGAAATGGCAGACGAGTTGAACCGGTACTTTGGATCTGTCTTCACTAAGGAAGATACAAGCAATCTTCCAGATGTTCTAGTGGCCAGAGATCCTAGGGCGACGGAGGAACTGAAGGAAATCCACATTAGGCAGGAAATGGTGTTGGGTAGACTGATTGGACTGAAGGCTGATAAATCCCCAGGGCCTGATGGTCTGCATCCCAGAGTACTTAAGGAGGTGGCGCTAGAAATTGTGGACGCATTGGTGATCATTTTCCAATGTTCTATAGATTCAGGATCAGTTCCTGTGGATTGGAGGGTAGCTAATGTTGTCCCGCTTTTTAAGAAAGGAGGCAGAGAGAAAACGGGAAATTGTAGACCAGTTAGTCTGACATCAGTGGTGGGGAAGATGCTGGAGTCAATTATAAAAGACGAAATTGCGGAGCATTTGGATAGCAGTAACAGGATTGTTCCGAGTCAGCATGGATTTACGAAGGGGAAATCATGCTTGATAAATCTTCTGCAATTCTTTGAGGATGTAACTAGGAAAATTGACAGGGGAGAGCCGGTGGATGTGGTGTACCTTGACTTCCAGAAAGCTTTTGACAAGGTTCCACATAGGAGATTATTGGGCAAAATTAGAGCACATGGTATTGGAAATAGGGTACTGACATGGATAGAAAATTTGTTTACAGACAGAAAGCAAAGAGTGGGGATAAATGGGTCCCTTTCAGAATGGCAGGCAGTGACTAATGGGGTACTGCAAGGCTCGGTGCTGGGACCGCAGCTAATTACAATATACATCAATGACATGGATGAAGAGATTAAAAGTACCATTAGCAAATTTGCAGATGATACAAAGCTGGGTGGTAGGTTGAACTGTGAGGAAGATGCTATGTGGTTGCAGCGTGACTTGGACAGGTTGTGTGAGTGGGCGGATGCATGGAAGATTCAGTTTAATGTGGATAAGTGTGAGGTTATCCACTTTGGTGGTAAGAACAGGAAGGCAGAGTATTATCTGAATGGTGTCAAGTTAGGAACAGGGGACGTACAACGAGATCTGGGTGTCCTAGTGCGTCAGTCACTGAAAGGAAGCATGCAGGTACAGCAGCCAGTGAAGAAAGCCAATGGACTGTTGGCCTTCATAACAAGAGGAGTTGAGTATAGGAGCAAAGAGGTCCTTCTGCAGTTGTACAGGGCCCTAGTGAGACCGCACCTGGAGTACTAGGCTTGTATACACTGGAATTTAGAAAGATGAGAGGAGATCTTATCGAAACGTATAAGATTATTAAGGGGTTGGACACGTTACAGGCAGGAAACATGTTCCCAATGTTGGGGGAGTCCAGAACAAGGGGCCACAGTTTAATTAAGGGGTAGGCCATTTAGAACTGAGATGATGAAAAATAATTTCAGTCAGAGAGTTGTGAATCTGTGATTTCTCTGCCTCAGAAGGCAGTGGAGGCCAATTCTCTGAATGCATTCAAGAGAGAGCTAGATATAGCTCTTAAGGATAGCGGAGTCAGGGGGTATGGGGAGAAGGCAGGAACGGGGTACTGATTGAGAATGATCAGCCATGATCACATTGAATGGCGGTGCTGGCTCGAAGGGCCGATTGGCCTCCTCCTGGCGTCCTCCTGCACCTATTGTCTATTGTCTAGCTAGAGACATAGGCAGCTCTCTATGCGGTGCGCTCCCTCTCTCGCGAGGCCCACAGATGGAGATCTAGCTATACCTAGCTTTGTAGATAGCTACCTAGCAAATTAATTGCCAGATAGATCACTCATAATGGCTATATATCTAAATGACTGGATGACTAGATGCCTAAATGGCTATCTGGCTAGACGGATGAAAGGCTAGTTGGCTACTTGACTAATTGACCAGCTGGGAAGCTGGCTGGTTGGGTAGATGGCGAGCTGAATAACGCCAGATGGGTGGGTAGTCAGATAACGAGATGGCTTGATGAGTAGATGGCTAGAAGGATTGTTGGCCAGCTGGCTACATAGTTAGATAGATAGATAGCTATGCAGCTGGCTAGATAGATAACTACATGGCTAAATAGCTAGATAGTTGGATAGCAATAGGAGATATGTAAATCGCTAGATGGCCAGATTAAGAAATAAATAGATAGATTGATTCTCACAGAGACAAGTGGATAGATAGCTCCGTAATTAGATCACTGGATAGCTAGCTAGACTGCGAGCTATATAGCTGAATAGCTGGATAGTTGGATTCCTAGCCAACGGGGTAGATAACTGGGGAGATATCTAAATATATAGCTCGCTAGATAGTAAGATAGCTACCTAGGTAAATAGTTAGAAGTGTGCATAGCTAGGTGGCTAGCTCGATAGAGAGATAGATAGCATGCTAGCTAGTTAGAGAGATAGCTATTTAGCCTGTTAACTATACAGCTGGACAGCTGGATGGATAGTCAAATTGATAGGTTGCTGGATCCCTAAATAGGCGGAAAGCTGCTTTACTAGTTAGCATGACAGCCAAATAGCTGGATATCAAGTTATGTAGATTGATAGCCAGCGGGAAAGACAGCCAGAGAGCGTGTTAGCTCGCAACATCGGGAGTTCGCAGGTCCCTGGCTGGCGACCGGCTTTCGGGAGCTCCAGCCGTAGCAGCTTCGACCGCCCCGAAGCGCGAGGTACGATCGACCCGCCCGCAGGCCCTTCATCGCCCTGCGTGGCTCGGCCGCAGCACTTTCCATCGCCCGGTGGGGGCTCAGGACTTTCATCGGCCTGCTCGGCTCGGCCCTGGGACTTTCCATCGCCCGGTGGGGGCTCAGGACTTTCATCGGCCTGCTCGGCTCGGCCCTGGGACTTTCCATCGCCCGGTGGGGGCTTCAAAAAGTTGGGAGCCTCGATCACCTCGTGGCACCACGGGAGAAGAACGAGGAGGAGATAAGACTTTGCCTTCCATCACAGTGAGGGTGTGCCTAGAGCAATCACTGTGATGGCTGTTTGTGTAAAAATTATATCTGTGTGTCTTGTGCTTTTTGATGTCTACTGCCGGACCCTGACGTGAGAGGACGCTGGCGTTGTGTATTCGCCGCTTTTCCGTCAGGATAGTTTGTCTGTTTGTTTCTATGTTAATTGTTTTTGTAAAGCGCTTTGAGCACCCGATAAGGCGCTATAAAAAATGAATGAATTATTATTATTATTATTATTACATAGCTAAATAGCTGCATTGCTAGATAGCTTGAACGTTAGATAGATGGGTGGCGAGATAGCTGGATCTCTGCACAGCAAATAATTCGGTAGTTTTGTAGGCAACTCTTTGTGGAGTGCCCTCTCTCGCTCACTCGCTTTCTGGCGGCCGCGTGAAAGGGAGAAGGAGAGAGTCCTAGTTGGATCCAGCTAGATAGGTGCTAAATCTCTGTAAAACTCACTTGCTATCTGTCTACTGAGCCATCTACTGGTGTGGCTGGCTAGATGCCTACCTCACTAGCCATCTAGCAAAGCTCTACCAAGCTAAACCGCTATCTGACCGTCAAAGTGGTTGGCTAACAATCTACTAATCTAGTTATCTATCTATCTAGCCATCAGTCTCGTTAGCAACCTAGCTATGTAGTTACCAAAATATCTAACTCTGTAGCAATCAATCCAGATATCTCGAGAGCTACATTGCTAGCTAGCAGGATAGACTGCCAGACAGCGTGTGAGCTATCTCGATAGCATGATAACGAACTACCTAGATAGCTATCTACATGCAATGCTAGACAGCTAGAAAGCTGGATATCTGTATGGCGAGATAGCTCGATATATTGATAGTAAGATACGTGGCTCTCTATCTAGGTAGCTATTTAAGGGATGCGCTCTCTCTCTCTCATCCTCTGTGGGCCGCGTGAGAGAGGGAGATCTTGTTATATCCAGCTAGATAGATAGCTACATAGCACGTGAGATAGCAGAATAGTTAGGGAAATAACTGCAGATGCTGGTACAAATCGGTTTCACAAAATACTGGAGTAACTCAGCAGGTCAGGCAGCATCTTGGAGAGAGGGAATTGGTGACGTTTCGGGTCGAGACTGAAGAAGGGTCTCGACCCGAAACGTCACCCGTTCCCTGTCTCCTAGATGCTGCCTGATCCGCATTTTGTGATACCCAGCTAGATAGTTAGATCGCTAACTAAAAAGCTATACGTATAGATGACTAGCTAAGATGGCTAGATGGCTGAATGGTTAGATCGCTTGAAAGGTAGATGACTGTTTGGCGAGACGGTTAGAAGGCTAGTTGGGGAAAGGTAAATGGACAGGTGTTGATCGGGGGGGAGGTAAAGGGACAGGTGTTGGTCGAGTGGGGAGTTAAAGGGACAGGTGTTGTTCGAGGGGCGTGTCCCTTTACCTCCCCCCTCAACTCCATCCAAGGACACAAACATTTTTTCCAGGTGAGGCAGCGGTTCAACTGCACCTCCTCCAACCTCATCAACTGTATCCGCTGTTCCAAGTGTCAACGTCTCTCAATCGGCGACACCAAGAGCAGGCTCGGCGATCGTTTCGCTGAACACCTCCGCTCAGTCCGTCTCAACCAACCTGATTTCCCGATGGCTCAGCATTTCAACTCCCGCTCCCATTCCCAATCTGACTTTTCTGTCCTGGGCCTCCTCAATGGTCGGAGTGAGGCCCAGCTCAAATTGGAGGAACAGCACCTCATATTTCGCTTGGGTAGTTTACACCTCAGAGGTATCAACATTGACTTGTCTAGCTTCAGATAGTCCCTACTCAGATAGTCTCAATCCCCTCCCCTTCCCAGTTCTCCTACCAGTCTTCCTGTCTCCGTCTATATCCTATCTTTGTCCGGCCCCATTCGCTGACATCAGTCTGAAGAAGTGTCTCGACCCCCGAAACGTCACCCATTCATTCTCTCCTGAGATGCTGCCTGACCCGCTGAATTACTCCAGCATTTTGTCTACCTTAGCTAGATAGCTAGTCAGGTAGATATATAACTATATTGATAGCTGCAGATCGAGATGGCTAGATAGCCACATAGCTAGACAGCTAGAGAGCTAGACAGCTAGATAGCTAGAGAGCTAGCGCGGTTTTTCGCAATTAGCTGGATAAAGATATGGCTAGACAGCGTCGGGAATCGCATTTCTGCGCACATTTTCTCATGGCATTTGTAAAGTTGTTGACGTCGTCGTTCGGGTCAATTGTCAAATCCTTGAATAGCGACCAGTGTTAGAGCTCCAGGGGCGAACGGAATCAAGGGATTTGTGGAGAAGGCAGGCACAGGTTACTGATTGTGGATGATCAGCCATGATCAGGCATTATCACAATGTATGGCGGTGATGGCTCGAAGGGCCAAAGGGCATCCTCCTGCACCCATTTTCTGTTTTCTATGTCTATAGACTCCGTCCAATCCCGGAGTCAGTAATGAGTTCATAAGTTCATACGCCATTTGAGTAAGTCACTAGGCTCACCGAGTCTGATCCGCCATTCGATCATGGCTGCCCTATCTTTCTCACTCAAACCCAACCCCAACTTTGACACTCTTACTAATCACGGACCTGTCAATCCCCAATTTAAAAACCTGTTAATTCCCCAATGACGGCCTCCAGAGGCGTCTGTGGCAGCATTCCGCAGATTCACCACCCTTTGACTAGCCGCAGAATAAAAGGATATACATTTAAAATGAGATGATGAGGGATTTATATCGTAAGGAGGTGGTAAACCTTTGGAATTCTGCCATAGACAGCTGCAGAAACCGTCATTGAGTATTTTTAAATCGGAGCTGGACAGGGTCGTGATTTGTAAGAATGTCGACAATTACGGGGAGACGGCAGGAGAATGGAGTTGAGTGGAATGATAGGTGAGCCATGATATAATGACGGAGTGGACTCGATGGGACTTGGTGCACTAACTCTGCTGCTATGACTTTTGTACCTGGTGTTCTTTTTTAACAGTGCACTGCAGCATCCTCACACAGCGCACCCCAGTGGATGTACAGTGGCAATAGACTGTCACATTGCCCTCCCCTGGATGAACAACAGCAGCACACGGCAACATCCACACACAGCGCACCCCAGTGCATGTACAGTGGGAATATACTGTCACAGCGCCCTCCCGTGGATGAACATCAGCAACACACGGCAACATCCACACACAGCGCACCTCAGTGCATGTACAGTGGGAATATAGTCACAGCGCCCTCCCGTGGATGAACAAAAGCAGTACACTGCAACATCGAGGCACAACAGCCCTCACTGTCTGTACAATATCAGTGAATCGCAGCATCAGCATTGCTTATCATGGACCTTGAGTTCCCAATGCGAAACACGCAAATCGTGGTAGTACGCTTAGAGTAATAAATAGAGTAGAATGCTTGCTATATTTGACCGAGTCATTGAATATGAGTCAGATGTCAATATTCAACTTTAGAGAACTTTGCTTCAGCCGCTTTTGCAGCATTCTGAACAGTTATGTTCGCTCTCGTACAGGCAGGGTATGGGCGCTTCGGAAATCGTGTTCAAGACGTTTACAAGAACATCGCCTGGAGCGTAGAAACAACCAGACGTTGGACTGATTCATCGGGAACACCGGAGTTCGGGCAGTAACCTGATAGATCGATAGCAAATTATGAGAGGCAAAGATATGGTTAACAGTCAGAACATTCCTCTCAAGATGGAAATATCAAGTATTAATGGCCACCCCTTTAAGGTGAAGGGGATGAAGTTTAAACGAGGTGTGAGGGGAAAGCTGTTTACACAAAGGGCAGTAAGTGCCTCGAACGCAATGCCGCAGGTCGGCATTGGGTGATATGGAATAGGAGTAGAATTAGACCATTCGGCCGCTCAAGTCTTATCCGCCAATCTTTTTCCCTAAGAAACCCCATTCTCATGCCTTCTCCTCACAACTTCTGATACCCGTACTAATCAAGAATCCGTCTCTCTATGCCTTTAAATATCCACTGGCGTGGCCTACACCGCCTGTTGTGGCAAATAATTACGCAAATTCATCACCTTCTGACTAATCAAATTTCTTATCATCTTCATAACAAAATGTAGTATAATTCTGAGGAAATTACCCCATGTCCGAGACGCTCCCACAAGTGGAAACATCCTTTCCACATCCACTGGATCTAAACCATTCACATATCCGTATGTTTCAATTAGGTCCACCCTCATTCTTCTAAACTCCGAGTGAAAGCCGAGTGCCGCCAAACGCTCGCCAAAGGTTAACCTATTGCTGGGATCATTCTGGTAAACCTCCTCTGGACTCTCTCCAGACCCAGCACACATTTCCTCTGATATGGTGCCCAGAATTGCTCACAATATTCCAAATGCGGCCTTCCCAGCGCCTTGTATAGCCTCAACATTACATGCGTGTTTCTGTATACAAGTCCTCTTGAAATAAATGCTGGCATTGAGTTTGCTTCCAGTAGACAATAGACAATAGACAATAGCTGCAGGAGTAGGCCATTCGGCCCTTCGAGCCAGCACCACCATTCCATGCGATCATGGCTGTTCATTCTCACCGATTCAACTTGCAGATAAACTTTTGGCGAATCCTTAACCAGCACTCCGAAGTCCCTATGCACTTCCGATTTCTGGATTATTTCCCCACTTCGACTATAGTCTACACTATTATTCCTATTAACAAAATGCACCACTCCGCACTTTGCTACACTATATTCCATCTGCCACTTCTCTGCCCGTTCCCCCAACAAGTCCAAATCCTCTGCGGAGTCCCTGCTTTAACATATAACATATAACAACTACAGCACGGAAACAGGCCCGTTCGGCCCTTCCAGTCCACGCCGACCGCTCTCCCTGACCTAGTCTCATCTACCTGCACTCAGACCATAACCCTCTAATCCCCTCTTATCCATATACCTATCCAATTTACTCTTAAATAATAAAATCGAGCCAGCCTCCACCACTTCCACCGGAAGCCCATTCCATACAGCCACCACCCTCTGAGTAAAGAAGTTACCCCTCATGTTACCCCTAAACTTTTGTCCCTCAATTCTGAAGCTATGTCCCCTTGTTGGAATCTTCCCCACTCTCAAAGGGAAAAGCCCACCCACGTCAACTCTGTCCGTCCCTCTCAAAATTTTAAAAACCTCTATCAAGTCCCCCCTCAACCTTCTACGCTCCAAAGAATAAAGACCCAACCTGTTCAACCTCTCTCTGTAGCTTAAATGCTGAAACCCAGGTAACATTCTAGTAAATCTCCTCTGTACCCTCTCCATTTTGTCGACATATTTCCTATAATTTGGCGACCAGAACTGCACACCATACTCCAGATTCGGCCTCACCAATGCCCTGTACAATTTTAACATTACATCCCAACTTCTATACTCGATGCTCTGATTTATAAAGGCAAGCATACCAAATGCCTTCTTCACCACCCTATCCACATGAGATTCCACATTCAGGGAACAATGCACAGTTATTCCCAGATCCCTCTGTTCCACTGCATTCCTCAATTCCCTACCATTTACCCTGTACGTCCTATTTTGATTTGTCCTACCGAAATGCAGCACCTCACACTTATCAGCATTAAACTCTATCTGCCATCTTTCAGCCCACCCTTCCAAAAGGCCCAAGTCTCTCTGTAGACTTTAAACTCTACTTCATTACTAACTACACCACCTATCTTAGTATCATCTGCATATTTACTAATCCAATTTGCCACACCATCATCCAGATCATTAATGTAAATGACAAACAACAGTGGACCCAACACAGATCCCTGGGGCACTCCACTAGACACTGGCCTCCAACCTGACATACAATTGTCAACCATTACCCTCTGGTATCTCCCATTCAGCCATTGTTGAATCCATCTTGCAACCTCACTATTAATACCCAACGATTTAACCTTCTTAATCAACCTTCCATGTGGAACCTTGTTAAATGCCTTACTGAAGTCCATATAGACAACATCCACAGCCTTGCCCTTATCAATTTCCCTGGCAACCTCTTCAAAAAATTCAAGAAGATTAGTCAAACATGACCTTCCAGGCACAAATCCATGCTGACTGTTTCTAATCAGGCCTTGTTTGTACAAATAATTATATATATTGTCCCTAAGTATCTTTTCCATTAATTTTCCCACCACAGACGTCAAACTAATAGGTCTATAATTGCTAGGTTTACTTTTAGAAACTTTTTTAAACAAAGGCAAAACATGCGCAATGCGCCAATCTTCCGGCACCATCCCCGTTTCTAATGACGTTTGAAATATTTCCGTCATAGCCCCTGCTATTTCTGCACTAACTTCCATCAATGTCCTAGGGAATATCCTATCAGGACCTGGAGACTTATCCACTTTTATATTTTTCAAAAGTGTCCGTACCTCCTCTTCTTTAATCCTCATAATTTCCATCGCTACTCTACTTGTTTCGCTTACCTCACATAATTCAATATCCTTCTCCTCGGTGAATACCGAAGAAAAGAAATTGTTTAATATCTCCCCCATTTCTTCCGGCTCAGCACATAGCTGTCCACTCTGACTGTCTAATGGACCAATTTTATCCCTCACTATCCTTTTGCTATTGACATATCTGTAGAACCCCTTGGGGTTTACTTTTACATTACTTGCCAAAGCAGCCTCATATCTTTTTTTCGCTTTTCTAATTTCCTTCTTAAGATTCCTTTTACATTCTTTATATTCCTCAAGAACCTTATTTACTCCCTGCCGCTTATATTTATTGTATATCTCCCACTTTTTCCGAACCAAGTGTCCAATTTCCCTGGAAAACCACGGCTCTTTCAAATTATTATTCTTTCCTTTCCACCGAACAGGGACATAAAGACTCTGTACTCTCAAAATTTCACCTTTAAATATCCTCCATTTCTCTATTATATCCTTTTCATAAAACAAAAAGTTCCATTTCACTCCTTTTAAATCCTTTCTCATCTCCTCAAAATTAGCCTTTCTCCAATCCAAAATCTCAACCCTTGGTCCAAATTTGACCTTCTCCATAATGATATTGAAACTAATGGCATTGTGAGCACTAGACCCAAAGTGCTCCTCAACACATACCTCCGTCACCTGACCCATCTCATTTCCTAACAGGAGGTCCAACACTGCCCCTTCTCTGGTAGGCACCTCTACGTATTGCTGCAAAAAACTATCCTGCACTAATTTTAAAACTCCAAACCATCCAGCCCTTTAACAGAATGTGATTCCCAGTCTATATACGGAAAATTGAAATCACCCACAATCACTATTCTGTGCTTACTACTAATATCTGCTATCTCCTTACATATTTGCTCTTCCAATTCTCGTTCCCTATTTGGCGGTCTATAATACACCCCTTTCAGTGTTGCTAAACCTTTCTCATTTCTGAGTTCCACCCAAACAGCCTCCCTAATCGAGCCTTCTAGTCTGTCCTGCCAAAGCACTGCTGTGATATCCTCCCTGACAAGCAATGCCACACCCCCACCTCTTGCCCCTCCGACTCTATCACATCTGAAACAATGAAATCCTGGAATATTTAATTGCCAATCGCAACCCACCTGCAACCATGTTTCACTGATTTACACTACCTGCCCTTCTACCTATTTTCGTATCATCCGCAAACTTGGCCACAAAGCCTTCAATCCCCTCGTCCAAATCATAATATAAAACGTGGAGTAGCGGACCAAACACCGACCCTTGAAGATCTCCACTTGTCACTCTTAGCCAACTAGAAAAAAAATCCCCCGTTATTGCCACTCTTTGTCTTCTGCCATCCAGCCAACCAGTTATCCATGCTGGTATCTGCTCTTTGACCCCGTGGGCTCTCATCTTCCTCATCAGCCATCGTGCAACACAATCTCAAAGGCTTTCTGGAAATCAAAGTAAACAACATCTACTGTCTCTCCTTTGCCTGTCTTGCTATTTACGTCTTCAAATAATTCCAGCAAATTTATCAAGCACGACCTCCCATTCACAAAGTCATCCAAACTTCTGCCTATTTCATCGTGCATCATCCTGTATAACGGGTCCTAAAATCTTCCCACCCACTCCACTGGTGTTGGAGGCAGATATAATAGTGATATTTAAGACAAGTTCAGATTTTCAGGTAATGAAGGGATATACATTGTGAGAAGGCAGGTAAGGGTGGTCGTCTCATGTTCGGCACAGCTATTATTAGCCGAAAGTCCTGCCGTGCCTTGTACTTCGTGTAGGAAAGAAATGCAGATGCTGGTTTAAATCGAAGGTAGACACAAAATGCTGGTGTAACTCAACGAGACAGGCAGCATCTCTGGAGAGAAAGAATGGGTGACGTTTTGGATCGAGACCCTTCTTTAGTCTGATGTCGGAGAGGTCGGCGGGAAAGTGATAGGATGTTGTCGGAGACAGTGAGACTGGTGGGAGAACTGGGAAGGAGGAGGGATGGAGAGAGAGGGGAAGCAAGTGCCAATTGAAGTTAGATGAAATCAATGTTCATATCGCTGGTATGTTAACTGCCCAAGCGAAGTATGAGGTGCTGTTCCTCCAATTTGCGCTGGGCCTCACTCTGACAATGGAGGATGCCCAGGACAGAAAGTTCAGATCGGGAATGGGGGAGCGGGGGTGAGTTAAAGTGCTGAGCAACCGGGAGATCAGGTAGGACTGTGTGGAGCTGTTCAGCGAAACGATCGTCGAGCTTGCGCTTGGTCTCGCCGATGTCACTCCATCAGTACTATCCCACAGTATACCGTTACACCAGTACGACCCCACAGTGCGTCACTCCATCAGTACTATCCAACAGTATACCATTACACCAGTACTACCCACAGTGCGTCACTCCATCAGTGCTACCGCACAGTGTCACTCCATCAATTCCATCCCACATTATGTCGCAACAACAGTACTACTGCACAGTGTGTCACCCCATCAGAACTACCCCAGAATGTGCCATAACTTCAACACTACCCTACGTTAGGTTACTCCATCAATACTACTTCACAGTCTGTCACTCCATCAGTACTACATGTTACTCCATTAGTCGTACCCAAGAGCGTGTCACTCTCATCAATACAACCCCACAGTATGTCATTCCATCATTTCTTCCCGACGGTGTTTCACTCTGTCAGTACCACCTTAAGCATGTAATTTCCTCAGTTCTACCCACAGTTCTTCACCCCTTCAATAATACCATCGAATGTGTCACTATATCAGTACTACCCCAAAATATACCAGTCCTTCACTACTACCCCACAGGATGCTAATCCATAAGTATTATCGCACAGCGTGTCACTCCATCAGTACTACCACATCGTCGGTTGCTCCCTCATTACTGCATCACAACGTGTAATTCATTCGGTACTATCCCATAGAATGCCATTGCATCAGTACTAGCAAATGAATAGTCATTCCATCAGTACTATCCCACAGTGCGTCATTCGATCAGTTCTCCCCCTCAATGTGTCACTCCATCAGATCTACACTATAATGTGTCATTACATCAGTACTGCCCCATTTAGTTTCACACCATTAATACTCTCCGACAGTGTGCCACGACATCAGTACTACCATATCGCTTGTTCCTCCATCAGTACTACCGCACACTGTGTCACTCTATCAGTAATACACCAAAATGTTTTACTCCATCAGTACTTGCCACAGTTTGTCACTTCACTAGTGCAACCCCAATGTGTATTGCTCCATCTGTACTGCCCACATTGTGTCACTCCATCAATACTACTCCACTGGTCATCACTCTATCAATACAAGCCTACAGTGTGTTCGACGATCATTACTAGAACACACTATGTCACTCCATCAGTACAACCCCAGAGCGTGTCACTTCATCGATACTACCGCACTATATACCATTTCATCAATACGCACCCACAGTGTTTTTCAACATCAGTGCCGCCTTGTGTATTATTCCATTAGTACTACCACACAGGGTGTCACTCTATCAGTACTATCCAACGGTGTGTCAATCCATCAATACTACACAATTCGTCCTTCCATCAGTACTACCCCACAGTGCTTCATTCCACCAGTATTACTCTGGTATATGTCTATCCAACAGTACTACACCGCAGGGTGTCACAAAATCAGTACTATTCCACAATATGCTATTGCGTCAGAACTGCCACATAGTGTGCCGTTCCATCAGTAATATCTCAAAGTGTGTCACTCCACCAGCACTACCCACAGTGTGCCACGGCATCAGTAATAAAATATAGTTTGTTACGCCATCTGCACTACCCTATCCTGTGCCACTCCATCAGTACCTCCCCATAGAGCATCGCACCATCAGGAATATCACTCGGGTTATCATTGCATCAGTACGTGTGTCACTCCATCAGAACAATCCATTATCACTCCATCAGTATTACCACGCAGCGTGTCACTCCATCAGTATTCCCCACAGTATGTCACTCCATCAGTCCTATCTCACTGTGTCACTCCATCAGTAATTCTCCACAGTTTCACTCTATTAGTATTTTCCCACAATGCCTCACGCCATTAGCACAACCCGATGTTTATCATTCAATCAAGACTATCCCAGTGGGTCACTCCATAAGTGCTGCCACAAATTGTGTCATTCCATCAGTATTACCAAACAGTGTGTCACTGCATTAGTACTGCACCACAGTTTGTCATCACAATAGTACTACCGCTCAGTGTGTCACTCCGTCGGTGAAACCACACAGTCTCACTGCATCAATACAACTCCATATTGTTACACTACATCGGTACTGCCCCACATCATGTCGCTCCAGTGCAACTCTAGAACGTGTCATTCCATCGGTACTCTCCGCAGTGTTTTCTTCCATGAGTATTCCCCAAAGTGTTTCACACCATCAGGACCACCTCAAATCTGCCATTCCATCCGCATTACCCCACAGTGTGCTAACCCATCGCTGCGACTCCATAGTGTGTAATTCCATCACTATTTCACCACAGTTTTTCATCGCAACAGTACTACCGCAGAGCATATCAGTCCATCAGTATTACTGCGTCACTCCAACAGAATGTGCTTTTACATCCGTGCTACCCCACAGTGTGTCATTCCATCGATATACCTCCACAGTGCGTCATTACATCAGTACTACTCCACAGTGTTACACTCCATCAGTACAACACTGGAGCGTGTCACTCCATCAGTACTACCCCACAATATTTTATTCCATCAGTACTACACCACAGTGATGCACTCCATCAGTACTGCCTTAAGCTTGTTATTCCATTATGCTCAACCACACGGACTCATTCAATTAGTATTAACCAAAAGTGTAACCCTCCATCTGTACTGCCCCACCGTCAGTCCTAATTCAGTGTGGAAGTCACAATGTGCAACCCGACAGTACCACCGAACATTGTGCCAATACTTCAGTACTCGCCCACTGTGCGCCATTCTGTCCATACTACCCCAGTGTGTCATTCAATCAGCACTACAACGAAGTATGTCATTCCATCAGTACAACCGCGCAGTGTGTCACTCCATCAGTACTACTACACAGCGTGTCACTCCATCAGTTTTACCCTAAGGGGTGAGGTGATGGAGTGACAAACTGCGTGGTAGTACTGATGCAATGACATGAGTACGACCACACAGTTTGTCACTCCGTCAGTACTACTTCAGAGTGGAACTATATCAGTACGACCTAGGTTGTCAGTCCATCAATTCTACGCCACAGTGTGCCAATTCCTCAGTACTACCTCACAATGTATCACTCCATTAGTCTACCCCACAGTGTTTCATCCATCAATTCTTCCGTACAGTACGTCATTACAACAGAACTACCTCACAATTTGTCACTAAATCAGTATTATTCCACTGTTTGTCACTTCGTCAGTACTACTCCACAGTTTGTCATAACAACAGTACTACTCATTGTGTCACTTCATCAGTATTACCCGCAGTGTGTTATTACATCAGTGGAGGCCCACGGTGTATCTCTCCATCACAACTACTGCAAAGTGTGTCACTTCATCAGTACTACTGCAGAGTGTCACTCCATCTGTACCAACCCACAGTGTGTTAATCCACACGAACTGCATCAACTGGTGTCACTCCATCAGTACTACAGTGTAGTGCTGAAGTGTTCAAAGCAGGAGGCCCTGTCATGATGCAGAAGCTGACTGAACTCTTCCAGTCCATGTGGAATGAAGGGAAGGTCCCACAACAGCTGAAAGATGCCAGCATAGTCCACATCTACAAGAGGAAAGGCAACCGCCAGGCTTGCGACAATCATCGAGGCATCTCCCTCCTGTCCATAGCTGGGAAGATCTTGGCTCGCATCCTGCTCAACCGTCTCATTCAACACCTTGAGCAGGGTCTCCTTCCAGAAAGCCAGTGTGGTTTCCGTGCTGGGCGTGGAACTGTCGACATGATATTTGCTGCACGCCAACTCCAGGAAAAATGCCAAGAGCAGCACAGCGACCTGTTCGTGACCTTCGTCGATCTGACAAACGCCTTCGACACTGTCAGCAATGCAGACGTTTGGCTGTCCCAGCAAGTTCAGCACGATTGTCCGGCAGTTCCATGACGGCATGATGGTGAAAGTGCTTGATGATGGAGACGAGTCGGGAGCCTTTCCAGTGACAAGCGGCGTGAAGCAAGGTTGTGTTCTTGCCCCTACACTCTTCACCATGGTCTTCTCTGCCATGCTGACTGATGCCATCCGTGACTGCCAGGATGGAATACACATCAGGTACCAGGACTGACAGCAGGCTGTTCAACCTCAGGCGACTGCAAGCTGTTACAAAGGTGAAGGAGACCATCATCAGAGATTTCTTGTTTGCTGATGACTGCGCCCTCAACGCCAGCACAGAACAGAAGATGCAGCATGAAATGGACTGCTTCTCACAGGCCTGTGACAACTTTGGTCTCTCCATTAGCACCAAAAAGACTGAAGTTATGTACCAGCCCGCGCCTGGAAAGCCCTACCAGGAACCACACATCACGGTGAAGGGGGCAGAATCAACAGGCAGTCGACAGCTTTACCTATCTGGGTAGTACACTCTCGCGAGTGGTGAACATTGACGCTGAGGTTAACAAGGATTGCCAAGGCGAGCGCTGCCTTTGGGCGACTCCGTGAGAATGTTTGGGAGCGGAGAGGACTCAGCCTTACCACCAAGCTGAAGGTTTACTGTGCAGTGGTACTCACCACTCTTCTCAATGCCAGTGAGACTTGTACTGTGTACAGCAGACATGCCAAACAGCTCAACCACTTTCACTTGAGCTGCCGACGTAGACTCCTTCACATCAGGTGGCAGGACAAAATTCCGGACACAGAGATCTTGGAACGGGCCGGAATCCACAGCATCCACACCCTCCTACGGAAAGCCCAAGCCAGATGGGCAGACCATGTCGTCAGAATGCCAGAGAGTCTACTGCCAAAACAGCTTCTGTATGGAGAACTGTGTCAGGGCAAGCGCTCAGTAGGAGGACAGAAGCAACGGTTTAAGGACTGCCTCAAAGTGTCCTCAAAGACTTGGACATCATCCTCAGCACTTGGGAGTCTCTTGCTCTGGACCGTCCAACCTGGAGTAGGCCCGGGCTACCTCCACTTCCACTGCAGCACCCATCCACTTGTGTCCTACGTGTGAGCGTGCCTTCCGGGCCCGGATTGGCCGCACCAGTCACTTCAGGACCCACAGTCACCAATCCTCCAACTGAAAGTGAAGTCATGGTCATCTTCGAACCCGAAGGACGAACAACAACAACAACACAGCACATTGTGTCACTCCATCAGTACTACCCCCACATTGTGTCACTCCATCAGTGCACTGCACAGTGTGTAACTCCATCAGTACTACTGCGCAGTGTGTCACTTCATCAATACAACTCCAAAGTGTGTCACTCCATCTGTACTAACCCACAGTGTGTTAATCCACCATTACTACCATACATTGTGTCACTCCATCAGTTCCACTGCACAGTGTGTCACTCCATCAGTAATGCCCCACACCGTGTGACGTCGTCACTAAAACCCACAGTATGCCATTACATCATTACAAACACACATGTTCACATCCTCAAACACAATCAAACACGCACATAAACATACCCGCGCACGAAGACACACACAATCTCTCAAATGCAATCACAAACAATCAAGTATACTCTCACACATTCTCACATACAATCACACGTACCCATGCACTCACACTAACAGATATTCACACGCACTAGCACGAAGAGACACGCACTCATTCGCACACACTTACACACGAACACATTCTCTGACAACACCATCATATACTCTCCCACACCCACACACACACACACACACTCACACACACACACACACACACACACACACACACACACACACACACACACACACACACACACACACACACACACACACACACACACACACACACACACACACATACACACACACACACACACACACACACACACACACACACACACACACACACACACACACTATCAAAGAATTACATACTCAAACACTCTGACAAACTCACATCCCACATATTCTCTCACATTCTCACAAACAGCCACACACACGCACAGACGCAAACACGGCCCTTCACAAACCCACATGCACTCTCCCACTCAGAGACACAGATACATTCAATCGCACTTGCATCCACACTTACTAATGCTCACACACACACAGGCACACTCATGCACTCGCACAGACAGACACACACACACACACACACACACAAATATAGGTACTCTTACCGCTCTCTCACACGCAGACCCGCATGCACACGTGCATATTTTGGGATTGAGTGTATCGGGGCCAAGCCCTTCAGTCGGCCCGGTCGGCCCGGCTCGCCCACCGCGGATGGCGATGAGAACCGCGCCTCGGGAGCGAGGTGGGAGCCGCGAGGAACCGCAGAGAGCGAAGTGGACCGTCGGAGAGCGAGGAAGGCCGACGAGAACGAAGGGGCGACCCTAATGCGGCGGCAGGCAGGAGATAGAACTATTCGGCCAACGTTTGTAACTTTTCCGGCGTCAAAATGGGGCGACACTTTTGTACCGCCTAGGTGAGGTCTTCTACTTGATGGTACCATGTTGTCTGCAAAACTAAGCATTTCACTCCACCTGAGTACGTGATAATAAGGTATCATTGAATCATTGAAATTCCTGCAACAGCATACACTAACGCATACGCATACACACCGACTCATTTGCACAGTCTCACACATTTACACTCGCATACACGTGCAAACACACTCTTGCACGGACTCACACACTCACACTGTCACACACAATCAATATCCAATGCGAGTCAGGCTGCATCTCTGGAGAAATCTAGTTGAGTATGTCAGTTCAGTGCAGTTTATTGTCACGTGTACCGAGGTACCGTGAAAAGATTTTGTTGCGTTCTACCCAGTCAGTGGAAACAAAATACATTATTACAATCGAGCCATTTACAGAGTATAGATACATGATAAGGGGATAACGTTCAGTGCAAGGTAAAGCCGGCAAAATCCAATCGAGGATCGTCCGAGGGTCAACAAAGAGGTAGATAGTAGTTCAGCACTGCTTTCTGGTTGTGCTGGGATGATTCCGTTGCCTGATAACAGCTGGGAAGACGCTGTCCCTGAAACTGGAGGTGTGCATTTTCACACTTCTATACCTTTTGCCAAATGGGAGAGAGGAGAAGCAGGAGTGGCAATGGTGCGACTCGTCCTTGATTATGCTGCTGGCCTTGCCGAGGCAGCGTGGTTTATAAATTGAGTCAATATATGGGAGGTTGGTTTGTGTGATGGTCTGGACAATTCGCAGCAATTTCTTGCGTTCTTGTATGGAGCTGTTCCCAAACCAAGCTGTGATGCATCTTGATAAAATACTTTCTATGGTGCATCTGTAGATGTTGGTGAGAGTTGTAGAGGGCACGCCGAACTAGCTAAGCCTGCCAAGGACATGGATGGGTGAAGTTTCGGTTCGGGACCTTTCTTCAGACTGATTGTGGTGGGACGGGGGAACAGTGGGACAAAGCGAGTTGAACGATGAGCGGGTGAATACCGTTTTCATTGTCAGGTGCGAGGTAAGGGTTGAGCAGGATGGAATTATAAAGAAGGAGGAAGTAATATCGGTTGAAGATGTGGTGGAGGGGATGTATTGGTGCGAGTCCGGATGAAGCACGAGGAAGAGCGAGGGGGAAGTGGGAATTTGCACTTAGTTACCTAACATTGGATAATTCAAAGTTCATACCTTTAGGAATTCTCTGCCTCAGAAGGCAGTGGAGGCCAATTCTCTGAATGCACTCAAGAGAGAGCTAGATAGAGCTCTTAAGGATAGCGGTGTCAGGGGTATGGGGAGAAGGCAGGAACGGGGTACTGATTGAGAATGATCAGCCATGATCACATTGAATGGCGGTGCGTACAGGCTCGAAGGGCCGAATGGCCTCCTCCTGCACCTATTGTCTATTGTTGCAAGGAACCAAGGGCGGAATATGAAGTGGCTTTCTTTCAGTTTGCATGTCGCTTCAGTGTGGCAATAGAGGAAGCAAAGGACAGAAAGGTCAGTGTGGGAAGGCGAGTTACAACGGGAAGATCCGGGAGGCCTTGACGGAACGACAGCAAGTGTTCGGCCGAACGGTCGCCGAGTCTCCACTTGACCACGCCGATGCAAAGGAGACCATATCTGGAACACCGCATGCAATAGAAGGGGTTAGATGAGGTGCATGTGAACAGCAGCCTCACCTGGAAGGGCTATTGAAGTGTGAGGGAACGGGGTGGTGAGACGTCCCATGGTAGCGGGCCGTTTTAACCGCACTTCGCAAGAAAGGCCTTGGAGAGAGAGGTGAGGGCGAGCAGGAGGAGTGTTGGGGAAAAGAGAGAGACAGATAGGGATTACAGTGGTGAAAGGAAGAGATAGCGGAGAAGACGAAAGAAGAGATGGAGGGAGAGTTAAGTAACAAAGGGAGAGTGGGAACATGAAAAGAGAGCGGAGTTCAGATCGCGTGGGTTGGCAAAACGGAGCGATGGAAGGGTCAGATAGATTGAAATAAACGGAGGGATAAATGCAATGGGAGTGAGAAGGAGGGGGTTAGGAGAGAGCGGTTGACAGAGAGATGGCGGAGCCGAGAGGAAGAATAGAGATGGTAGGAGAGAGTGAAAGTTCAGAGAGAGCGCCAACAGTAAGGATGGAGGGAGAGAGAAAGGGTGGAGGGAGAGAGAAAGGGAGGAGGGAGATGTGCCGCATCATTCGCTGTTTTATTTGGGTTTCGGACAATTCTGAAGCCACAATGTTTCTGTTCTCTGAGTAACGTTCCTCCTCAGAGGTGACGAAGGCAGAGAATGTTATTTTCCCGGCGCAAAACCAGACCCACTGCAGGCAAGCACGGAGTGAATGGTTACCGGCCTCGCCGGAAGTGTGGGGGTGACGTTGCAGTCAGTTAAGCCGCGATCATATTGAGTGGTGAAGCAGAGTGGAGGGGCCACTTTAGTGCGATGTGATCTGTTGACATAGTTCCTCAACCTGTGGACAAACGTCGCCCAGTGCA
>NC_135991.1:10955413-11003831 GCF_053455715.1 Rhinoraja longicauda | reverse complement strand
GGGGAGAGTGAGAGGGGGAGAGAGAGGGAGAGAGAGGGGGAGAGAGAGTGAGACAGTGATGGAGGGAGGGGGAGAGACGGGGAGAAAGGGGGAGGGAGGGAGAGAGAGAGAGAGAGGAAAAGAGGGAGGGGGAGAGAACGAGAGAGAGGGAGAGAGATAAGAAAGAGAGGGAGAGAGGGAGAGGGTGGGTGACAGAGAGAGAGAGGGAGAGAGAGAGAGAGAGGGAGCGAGAGAGAGGGAGGGAGGGATAGAGGAGAGAGAGAGCGGGGTAGAGAGCGAGAGAGGGGGAGAGGGAAAGGGAGGGTGAGAGGGGGAAGGGAGAGAGAGAGAGAGAGAGAGAGAGAGAGAGAGAGAGAGAGAGAGAGAGAGAGAGAGAGAGGGGGGGGGGGGGGAGAGGGAGAGAGAGAGACGGAAGAGAGAGGGAGAGGGGGAGAGAGGGGGGCGGAGGCCCACTTCAATGATCAGGGACTGTCATTAAAAATGATCAGTATATATGACAGGCAATGGTGTTATTTTTTCTGCTTAATCTGCGTCTTTGATTGGGTGAATGTGAGGGGCTGGGGTTCCTGGAGCGGGGCCGGCGATGGGATCATCCGCCCGGGACTGACAGGTGGAAGATGCGACGGTGAATGTGAGGAGCCGGAGCCCGGAGCGGAGAGACTGCGGCCGCCCTCTGGGATGCGCTCAGGGCGGGGGTTTATTAATGAGCCGCAGCGCTGAGGTGAGCGGATATTTCACCGCGCTCTTCACCTGCTCCCTGAACTTGGACTGGGTCGCCGCGTAAATAAATGTGTTGGTGCAGCAGCTGAGATTCCTCAGCAACATTCCGATGTTGGCAAAGATCCATTGATAATCATTCAGATCATATCCAATCCCTGTGATCTGATAATAGACGAAGTTTACAACCATCGTCAGCCACAGGAGGATGAAGCTGCCGGAGATGGTGAAGAGTAAAACCACAGACCTCCTCCTGCTCTCCATCTCCGGGTCACTGCGCTTCTCCCCCTTGCTCTCACCCCTTAGCCCCTGACGGACCCGACTGGCCACTAAAATGTGCCGGACTGTCAGAGCGTTGAGCAGCAGGATCACAGCGAAAGGGAGAAACGGAGTTAAAACCGTGTCGAACCAGTCAAATGCTACCCACCCGGGGTCAGTGTAATAACTGTCCACCATGTCACAGCCCCACGGGACATTGTCGATGGTTGTCCAGGGTTCCCGTGTGATGTAGCGGGGAACGTTTTTCAGACACAGCAGAACGCCGGCTGTTGCGAGAACCGCAGCCGCAGTTTTCCCGGTGCAATATTTAGTTTTCAGCTTCTGGCAACAAATGGCGACAAAGCGATCAAAGGTGAAAGTGACGGTGAACCAGACAGAACAGTCTGAAGCTGCAAACCTCAGTACATCGTTAACACGGCACACAGGGGTGATGGACAGGAAACTCCAAAAAAAGTAATGGTATCGGATCCGATACAAAATGACCTCGGTGATCAGGGCGAGTAGATCGGCCGCTGCCATGGCCACCAGGTAGCGAGTGGTGCAGGTGGAGAGGCCGCACTTTCCCCGGGACAGGATCACAATCGCCACTACATTCACTGCGGAAAGAAAAGGGGAGCGGACACTGGGCATTACTGAACACGGTCTCCGGGGCTGAACACCGGCTCCACTTTCAGCTGAAGATCAGGAGTGTTGGAGTCGGTGCGCGGCTACAGGTTTAACAATGTCAGACCCGGCTCCGACTGTGCCCGACCTGCCTGCTTCAGGGGAGAGGAGATAAGGCGACGGGCGGGTTAAAGGGCGGGGAGGGAACGAGCAGCCGCCCTCTAAAATAGGCGGAATGGTCCTGTCTACAGTTAACCCCGCTCACTTAACCGTGACCGGTCGCGTTTAAACAGGGCTCTGGGAACTCGGCATCTGATGGGGACGAGGAGGGATCCAGAGGGAAGGCAGGGACATCTTAGGATCCGGCAGCAGAGTGGGTCCGTTAATGGATTCATTCCGCAGTGAGTTCAGTTCGGTAACAACACACGCCGGTAGATCCGCGGCCACCGGTTCAGGAGATCGATCCAATTATTGACCAACAGGCGGGTTGAATCCGACTGTGACAGACTCCACAGTGAGACGTGTGTTCACTCTGATCGTGTGTTCACAGGAGCGGGTGTTGACTCTGATCAATAACTCAGACACAGTGAACTTCACAATGTAAACCCTTCCCAGTCACACCGCCCGGAGAGCTGCCTGTCCCGAGCACTGGGACAACTCTGGGCAAGGTCCCACTGAACGCAAGCACAACATTCTAGTGGGTCCCGGCAGTGGAAGAAAGAGAGGGTTAGTTTCGGCTGTCTGAAAATAAGAAAAATCACAGCGTTAATTCACTGAGAGGATTGATATACTTTACATATTATTGTACAACGATCATCAGTTGGGACTCATGTAACACGATCAGAATCAGGTCAACACCGGTTAACAGACGGAGTTATAAAACTTGAATTGTTCTGCTCACTTACCAGGGACTCCAACGGCAGCAATGATCACGTACAAGATTTTCTCCACGTTCTCATATTGCAAAAGCTTTTCCCCCATTTTCTCTGCACAGCGACGTGTCCCCGTAAGCAACCGGTAATCTCGTGGAATGAAATGCCGGGGCAGAACATTCCCGGAGATTTTATACCATTTTCCGTCTCCACCGGGACAGCGAAATTTCAACAGAGATTAAAAAATAGAGATTTTGAAATGATTCGCAAACAGATGACATCAGCCAATTGAAATCCCTGCTGAGACAGGTCGTGATTTACTCAGGGAATTGATTGAGAAACTCCAAAGACTGGTAATGGTGGCGTTACTGAGAGATGGAAATTGGGAGCGGCATTGTTCCAGCAAAGGGAATATTGTTTCAAACTCCATCAGGTCCAACTCTCCGCCTTATGTTGTTTGTCTGATTTCATTCAATCCGCTTCACTCACTAAGGCAATCCCAAATTCCAGGGACCCTCTCAGGGCTTCTGGTGCCCAGTTTGAAGGTGCACTGGGCGACGTTTGTCCACAGGTTGAGGAACTAGGTCAACAGATCACATCGCACTAAAGTGGCCCCTCCACTCTGCTTCACCACTCAATATGATCGCGGCTTAACTGACTGCAACGTCACCCCCACACTTCCGGCGAGGCCGGTAACCATTCACTCCGTGCTTGCCTGCAGTGGGTCGGGTTTTGCGCCGGGAAAATAACATTCTCTGCTTTCGTCACCTCTGAGGAGGAACGATACTCAGAGAACAGAAACATTGTGGCTTCAGAATTGTCCGAAACCCAAATAAAACAGCGAATGATGCGGCACATCTCCCTCCTCCCTTTCTCTCTCCCTCCTCCCTTTCTCTCTCCCTCCATCCTTACTGTTGTCGCTCTCTCTGAACTTTCACTCTCTCCTACCATCTCTATTCTTCCTCTCGGCTCCGCCATCTCTCTGTCAAGCGCTCTCTCCTAACCCCCTCCTTCTCACTCCCATTGCATTTATCCCTCCGTTTATTTCTATCTATCTGACCCTTCCATCGCTCCGTTTTGCCAACCCACGCGATCTGAACTCCGCTCTCTTTTCATGTTCCCACTCTCCCTTTGTGACTTAACTCTCCCTCCATCTCTTCTTTCGTCTTCTCCGCTATCTCTTCCTTTCATCACTGTACTCCCTATCTGTCTCTCTCTTTTCCCCAACACTCCTCCTGCTCGCCCTCACCTCTCTCTCCAAGGCCTTTCTTGCCAAGTGCGGTTAAAACGGCTAGCTACCATGGGACGTCTCACCACCCCGTTCCCTCACACTTCAATAGCCCTTCCAGGTGAGGCTGCTGTTCACATGCACCTCACCTAACCCCTTCAATTGCATGCGGTGTTCCAGATATGGTCTCCTTTGCATCGGCGTGATCAAGTGGAGACTCGGCGACCGTTCGGCCCAACACTTACCGTCGTTCCGTCAAGGCCTCCCGGATCTTCCCGTTGTAACTCGTCTTCCCACACTGACCTTTCTGTCCTTTGCTTCCTCCATTGCCAGACTGAAGCGACATGCAAACTGAAAGAACGCCACTTCATATTCCGCCCTTGGTGCCTTGCAACAATAGACAATAGGAGCAGGAGGAGGCCATTCGGCCATTCGAGCCTGTACGCACCGCCATTCAATGTGATCATGGCTGATCATTCTCAATCACTACCCCGTTCCTGCCATCTCCCCATACCCCTGACTCCGCAATCCTTAAGAGCTCTATCTAGCTCTCTCTTGAGTGCATTCAGAGAATTGGCCTCCACTGCCTTCTGAGGCAGAGAATTCCTAAAGGTATGAACTTTAAATTATCCAATGTTAGGTAACTAAGTGCAAATTCCCACTTCCCCCTCGCTCTTCCTCGTGCTTCATCCGGACTCGCACCAATACATCCCCTCCACCACATCTTCAACCGATATTACTTCCTCTTTCTTTATAATTCCATCCTGCTCAACCCTTACCTCGCACCTGACAATGAAAACGGTATTCACCCGCTCATCGTTCAACTCGCTTTGTCCTGCTGTTCCCCCGTCCCACCACAATCAGTCTGAAGAAAGGTCCCGAACCGAAACTTCACCCATCCATGTCCTTGGCAGGCTTAGCTAGTTCGGCGTGCCCTCTACAACTCTCACCAACACCTACAGATGCACCATAGAAAGTATTTTATCAAGATGCATCACAGCTTGGTTTGGGAACAGCTCCATACAAGAACGCAAGAAATTGCTGCGAATTGTCCAGACCATCACACAAACCAACCTCCCATATATTGACTCAATTTATAAACCACGCTGCCTCGGCAAGGCCAGCAGCATAATCAAGGACGAGTCGCACCATTGCCACTCCTGCTTCTCCTCTCTCCCATTTGGCAAAAGGTATAGAAGTGTGAAAATGCACACCTCCAGTTTCAGGGACAGCGTCTTCCCTGCTGTTATCAGGCAACGGAATCATCCCAGCACAACCAGAAAGCAATGCTGAAGTACTATCTACCTCTTTGTTGACCCTCGGACGATCCTCGATTGGATTTTGCCGGCTTTACCTTGCACTGAACGTTATCCCCTTATCATGTATCTATACTCTGTAAATGGCTCGATTGTAATAATGTATTTTGTTTCCACTGACTGGGTAGAACGCAACAAAATCTTTTCACGGTACCTCGGTACACGTGACAATAAACTGCACTGAACTGACATACTCAACTAGATTTCTCCAGAGATGCAGCCTGACTCGCATTGGATATTGATTGTGTGTGACAGTGTGAGTGTGTGAGTCCGTGCAAGAGTGTGTTTGCACGTGTATGCGAGTGTAAATGTGTGAGACTGTGCAAATGAGTCGGTGTGTATGCGTATGCGTTAGTGTATGCTGTTGCAGGAATTTCAATGATTCAATGATACCTTATTATCACGTACTCAGGTGGAGTGAAATGCTTAGTTTTGCAGACAACATGGTACCATCAAGTAGAAGACCTCACCTAGGCGGTACAAAAGTGTCGCCCCATTTTGACGCCGGAAAAGTTACAAACGTTGGCCGAATAGTTCCATCTCCTGCCTGCCGCCGCATTAGGGTCGCCCCTTCGTTCTCGTCGGCCTTCCTCGCTCTCCGACGGTCCACTTCGCTCTCTGCGGTTCCTCGCGGTTCCCACCTCGCTCCCGAGGCGCGGTTCTCATCGCCATCCGCGGTGGGCGAGCCGGGCCGACCGGGCCGACTGAAGGGCTTGGCCCCGATACACTCAATCCCAAAATATGCACGTGTGCATGCGGGTCTGCGTGTGAGAGAGCGGTAAGAGTACCTATATTTGTGTGTGTGTGTGTGTGTGTGTGTCTGTCTGTGCGAGTGCATGAGTGTGCCTGTGTGTGTGTGAGCATTAGTAAGTGTGGATGCAAGTGCGATTGAATGTATCTGTGTCTCTGAGTGGGCGAGTGCATGTGGGTTTGTGAAGGGCCGTGTTTGCGTCTGTGCGTGTGTGTGGCTGTTTGTGAGAATGTGAGAGAATATGTGGGATGTGAGTTTGTCAGAGTGTTTGAGTATGTAATTCTTTGATAGTGTGTGTGTGTGTGTGTGTGTGTGTGTGTGTGTGTGTGTGTGTGTGTGTGTGTGTGTGTGTGTGTGTGTGTGTGTGTGTGTGTGTGTGTGTGTGTGTGTGTGTGTGTGTGTGTGTGTGTGTGTGTGTGTGTGTGTGTGTGTGTGTGTGTGTGTGTGTGTGTGTGTGTGTGTGTGTGTGTGTGTGTGTGTGTGTGTGTGTGTGTGTGTGTGAGTGTGTGTGTGTGTGTGTGTGTGGGTGTGGGAGAGTATATGATGGTGTTGTCAGAGAATGTGTTCGTGTGTAAGTGTGTGCGAATGAGTGCGTGTCTCTTCGTGCTAGTGCGTGTGAATATCTGTTAGTGTGAGTGCATGGGTACGTGTGATTGTATGTGAGAATGTGTGAGAGTATACTTGATTGTTTGTGATTGCATTTGAGAGATTGTGTGTGTCTTCGTGCGCGGGTATGTCTGTGCGTGTTTGTTTGTCTGTATGTCTTCGTGCGTGTTTGATTGTGTTTGAGGGTGTGAACATGTGTGTTTGTAATGATGTAATGGCATACTGTGGGTTTTAGTGACGACGTCACACGGTGTGGGGCATTACTGATGGAGTGACACACTGTGCAGTGGAACTGATGGAGTGACACAATGTATGGTAGTAATGGTGGATTAACACACTGTGGGTTAGTACAGATGGAGTGACACACTTTGGAGTTGTATTGATGAAGTGACACACTGCGCAGTAGTACTGATGGAGTTACACACTGTGCAGTGCACTGATGGAGTGACACAATGTGGGGGTAGTACTGATGGAGTGACACAATGTGCTGTGTTGTTGTTGTTGTTCGTCCTTCGGGTTCGAAGATGACCATGACTTCACTTTCAGTTGGAGGATTGGTGACTGTGGGTCCTGAAGTGACTGGTGCGGCCAATCCGGGCCCGGAAGGCACGCTCACACGTAGGACACAAGTGGATGGGTGCTGCAGTGGAAGTGGAGGTAGCCCGGGCCTACGCCAGGTTGGACGGTCCAGAGCAAGAGACTCCCAAGTGCTGAGGATGATGTCCAAGTCTTTGAGGACACTTTGAGGCAGTCCTTAAACCGTTGCTTCTGTCCTCCTACTGAGCGCTTGCCCTGACACAGTTCTCCACACAGAAGCTGTTTTGGCAGTAGACTCTCTGGCATTCTGACGACATGGTCTGCCCATCTGGCTTGGGCTTTCCGTAGGAGGGTGTGGATGCTGTGGATTCCGGCCCGTTCCAAGATCTCTGTGTCCGGAATTTTGTCCTGCCACCTGATGTGAAGGAGTCTACGTCGGCAGCTCAAGTGAAAGTGGTTGAGCTGTTTGGCATGTCTGCTGTACACAGTACAAGTCTCACTGGCATAGAGAAGAGTGGTGAGTACCACTGCACAGTAAACCTTCAGCTTGGTGGTAAGGCTGAGTCCTCTCCGCTCCCAAACATTCTCACGGAGTCGCCCAAAGGCAGCGCTGGCCTTGGCAATCCTTGTTAACCTCAGCGTCAATGTTCACCACTCGCGAGAGTGTACTACCCAGATAGGTAAAGCTGTCGACTGCCTGTTGATTCTGCCCCCTTCACCGTGATGTGTGGTTCCTGGTAGGGCTTTCCAGGCGCGGGCTGGTACATAACTTCAGTCTTTTTGGTGCTAATGGAGAGACCAAAGTTGTCATAGGCCTGTGAGAAGCAGTCCATTTCATGCTGCATCTTCTGTTCTGTGCTGGCGTTGAGGGCGCAGTCATCAGCAAACAAGAAATCTCTGATGATGGTCTCCTTCACCTTTGTAACAGCTTGCAGGCGCCTGAGGTTGAACAGCCTGCTGCCAGTCCTGGTACCTGATGTGTATTCCATCCTGGCAGTCACGGATGGCATCAGTCAGCATGGCAGAGAAGACCATGGTGAAGAGTGTAGGGGCAAGAACACAACCTTGCTTCACGCCGCTTGTCACTGGAAAGGCTCCCGACTCGTCTCCATCATCAAGCACTTTCACCATCATGCCGTCATGGAACTGCCGGACAATCGTGCTGAACTTGCTGGGACAGCCAAACTTCTGCATTGTCTTCCCCAAGCCATCTCTGCTGACAGTGTCGAAGGCGTTTGTCAGATCGACGAAGGTCACGAACAGGTCGCTGTGCTGCTCTTGGCATTTTTCCTGGAGTTGGCGTGCAGCAAATATCATGTCGACAGTTCCACGCCCAGCACGGAAACCACACTGGCTTTCTGGAAGGAGACCCTGCTCAAGGTGTTGAATGAGACGGTTGAGCAGGATGCGAGCCAAGATCTTCCCAGCTATGGACAGGAGGGAGATGCCTCGATGATTGTCGCAAGCCTGGCGGTTGCCTTTCCTCTTGTAGATGTGGACTATGCTGGCATCTTTCAGCTGTTGTGGGACCTTCCCTTCATTCCACATGGACTGGAAGAGTTCAGTCAGCTTCTGCATCATGACAGGGCCTCCTGCTTTGAACACTTCAGCACTACACTGTAGTACTGATGGAGTGACACCAGTTGATGCAGTTCGTGTGGATTAACACACTGTGGGTTGGTACAGATGGAGTGACACTCTGCAGTAGTACTGATGAAGTGACACACTTTGCAGTAGTTGTGATGGAGAGATACACCGTGGGCCTCCACTGATGTAATAACACACTGCGGGTAATACTGATGAAGTGACACAATGAGTAGTACTGTTGTTATGACAAACTGTGGAGTAGTACTGACGAAGTGACAAACAGTGGAATAATACTGATTTAGTGACAAATTGTGAGGTAGTTCTGTTGTAATGACGTACTGTACGGAAGAATTGATGGATGAAACACTGTGGGGTAGACTAATGGAGTGATACATTGTGAGGTAGTACTGAGGAATTGGCACACTGTGGCGTAGAATTGATGGACTGACAACCTAGGTCGTACTGATATAGTTCCACTCTGAAGTAGTACTGACGGAGTGACAAACTGTGTGGTCGTACTCATGTCATTGCATCAGTACTACCACGCAGTTTGTCACTCCATCACCTCACCCCTTAGGGTAAAACTGATGGAGTGACACGCTGTGTAGTAGTACTGATGGAGTGACACACTGCGCGGTTGTACTGATGGAATGACATACTTCGTTGTAGTGCTGATTGAATGACACACTGGGGTAGTATGGACAGAATGGCGCACAGTGGGCGAGTACTGAAGTATTGGCACAATGTTCGGTGGTACTGTCGGGTTGCACATTGTGACTTCCACACTGAATTAGGACTGACGGTGGGGCAGTACAGATGGAGGGTTACACTGTTGTGTAATACTAATTGAATGAGTCCGTGTGGTTGAGCATAATGGAATAACAAGCTTAAGGCAGTACTGATGGAGTGCATCACTGCGGTGTAGTACTGATGGAATAAAATATTGTGGTGTAGTACTGATGGAGTGACACGCTCCAGTGTTGTACTGATGGAGTGTAACATTGTGGAGTAGTACTGATGTAATGACGCACTGTGGAGGTATATCGATGGAATGACACACTGTGGGGTAGCACGGATGTAAAAGCACATTCTGTTGGAGTGACGCAGTAATACTGATGGACTGACATGCTCTGCGGTAGTACTGTTGCGATGAAAAACTGTGGTGAAATAGTGATGGAATTACACACTATGGAGTTGCAGCGATGGGTTAGCACACTGTGGGGTAATGGGGATGGAATGGCAGATTTGAGGTGGTCCTGATGGTGTGAAACACTTTGGGGAATACTCATGGAAGAAAACACTGCGGAGAGTACCGATGGAGTGACACGTTCTAGAGTTGCACTGGAGCGACATGATGTGGGGCAGTACCGATGTAGTGTAACAATATGGAGTTGTATTGATGCAGTGAGACTGTGTGGTTTCACCGACGGAGTGACACACTGAGCGGTAGTACTATGGGGATGACAAACTGTGGTGCAGTACTAATGCAGTGACACACTGTTTGGTAATACTGATGGAATGACACAATTTGTGGCAGCACTTATGGAGTGACCCACTGGGATAGTCTTGATTGAATGATAAACATCGGGTTGTGCTAATGGCGTGAGGCATTGTGGGGAAATACTAATAGAGTGAAACTGTGGAGAATTACTGATGGAGTGACACAGTGAGATAGGACTGATGGAGTGACATACTGTGGGGAATACTGATGGAGTGACACGCTGCGTGGTAATACTGATGGAGTGATAATGGATTGTTCTGATGGAGTGACACACGTACTGATGCAATGATAACCCGAGTGATATTCCTGATGGTGCGATGCTCTATGGGGAGGTACTGATGGAGTGGCACAGGATAGGGTAGTGCAGATGGCGTAACAAATTATATTTTATTACTGATGCCGTGGCACACTGTGGGTAGTGCTGGTGGAGTGACACACTTTGAGATATTACTGATGGAACGGCACACTATGTGGCAGTTCTGACGCAATAGCATATTGTGGAATAGTACTGATTGTGTGACACCCTGCGGTGTAGTACTGTTGGATAGACATATACCAGAGTAATACTGGTGGAATGAAGCACTGTGGGGTAGTACTGATGGAAGGACGAATTGTGTAGTATTGATGGATTGACACACCGTTGGATAGTACTGATAGAGTGACACCCTGTGTGGTAGTACTAATGGAATAATACACAAGGCGGCACTGATGTTGAAAAACACTGTGGGTGCGTATTGATGAAATGGTATATAGTGCGGTAGTATCGATGAAGTGACACGCTCTGGGGTTGTACTGATGGAGTGACATAGTGTGTTCTAGTAATGATCGTCGAACACACTGTAGGCTTGTATTGATGGAGTGATGACCAGTGGAGTAGTATTGATGGAGTGACACAATGTGGGCAGTACAGATGGAGCAATACACATTGGGGTTGCACTAGTGAAGTGACAAACTGTGGCAAGTACTGATGGAGTAAAACATTTTGGTGTATTACTGATAGAGTGACACAGTGTGCGGTAGTACTGATGGAGGAACAAGCGATATGGTAGTACTGATGTCGTGGCACACTGTCGGATATTATTAATGGTGTGAAACTAAATGGGGCAGTACTGATGTAATGACACATTATAGTGTAGATCTGATGGAGTGACACATTGAGGGGGAGAACTGATCGAATGACGCACTGTGGGATAGTACTGATGGAATGACTATTCATTTGCTAGTACTGATGCAATGGCATTCTATGGGATTGTACCGAATGAATGACACGTTGTGAGGCAGTAATGATGGAGTAACCGACGATGTGGTAGTACTGATGGAGTGACACGCTGTGCGATAATACTTATGGATTAGCATCCTGTGGGGTAGTACTGAAGGACTGGTACATTTTGGGGTAGCACTGTTGGAGCGACACATTCGATGGTATTACTGAAGGGGGAAAAGCTGTGGGGAGTACGGATGAAATTACATACCTAAGGTAGTACTGACAGTGTGAAACACCGTGGGGCAGAAATTATGGAATAACATACTGTGGGGTTGTACTGATTCGACTGACACGCTCTTGGGTTATACTGATGGAGTAACATGTAGTACTGATGGAGTGGCAGACTGTGAAGTAGTATTGACGAGTGACCTAACGTAGGGTATTATTGATGTAATGGCATATTCTGGGGTAGTACTGATGGAGTGACACACTGTGCGGTAGTACTATTGTTATGACATAATGTGGGATGGAATTGGTAGTGACACTGCGGTAGTACTGATGGAGTGACGCACTGTAGGGTAGTACTGGTGTAATGGTATACTGTCGGATAGTACTGATGGAGTGACGCACGGTAGGGTAGTACTGGTGTAACGGTATACTGTCGGATAGTACTGATGGAGTGACGCACTATGGGGTCGTACTGGTATAACGGTATACTCTGGGATAGTACTGATGGAGTGATATCGGCGAGACCAAGCGCAGGCTCGGCGAATGTTTCGCTGAACAGCGCCACACAGTCCTACCTGATCTCCCGGTTGCTCAGCACTTTAACTCACCCCCGCTCCCCCATTCCCATTCTGAACTTTCTGTCCTGGGCATCCTCCATTGTCAGAGTGAGGCCCAGCGCAAATTGGAGGAACAGCACCTCATGCATCGCTTGGGCAGCTAACATACCAGCGATATGAACATTGACTTATCTAACTTCAATTAGCCCTTGCTTTCCCTCTCTCTCTCCATCCCTCCTCCTTCCCAGTTCTCACACCAGTCTCACTGTCTCCAACAAAATTCTATCTCTTTCCCGCCGGCCTCTCCGACATCAGTCTAAAGAAGGGTCTCGACCCGAAACGTCACCCATTCTTTCTCTCCAGAGATGCTGCCTGTCTCGTTAAGTTACACCAGCATTTTGTGTCTACCTTCGATTTAAACCAGCATCTGCAATTCTTTCCTACACGAAGTATAAGGCACGGCAGGACTTTCGGCTAATAATAGCTGTGCCGAACATGAGACGACCAACCTTACCTGCCTTCTCACAATGCATATCCCTTCATTACCTGAAAATCTGAACTTGTCTTAAATATCACTATTGTAACTGCGTCCAACACCAGTGGAGTTGGTGGTAAGATTTTACGTCCCGTTATACAGGATGATGTGACAGAGTACTTATAAGTGCCCGATGAAATAGGCATAAGTTGGCATGGCTTTGTGAAGGGAAGGTCGTGTTTGATAAATTTGCTGGAATTATTTGAAGAAGTAAATAGCAAGACAGCCAAAGGAGAGACAGTAGATGTTGTTTACTTTGATTTTCAGAAAACCTTTGACCAGGTGTCACAAGATGGCTACTTAGGAAGATGAGAGCCCACGGTGTCAAAGGGCAGATACCAGCATGGATAACTGGTTGGCTGGATGGCAGAAGACAAAGAGTGGCAATAAAGGGGGATTTTTTTCTCGTTGGCTAACAGTAACTAGTGGAGATCTTCAAGGATCGGTGTTTGTCCGCTACTCCACGTTTTATATTATGATTTGGACGAGGGGATTGAAGGCTTTGTGGCCAAGTTTGCGGATGTTAGGAAAAGAGGTGGAAGGGCAGGTAGTTTAGAGAAAGCATGGACTCCGCAGAAGGACTTGGACATGTTGGGGGAATGGGTAGAGAAGTGGCAGATGGAATATAGTGTAGCAAAGTGCGGAGTATTTGGTAGTAGGAAACTATTGTCTAAGTGGGGAAATAATCCATAAATCGGAAGTGCAAAGGGACTTGGGAGTCCTGGTTAAGGATTCCCAATTTTTTTATCTGCAAGTTGAATCGGTGAGGATGATCAGCCATGATCACATGGAATGGTGGTGCTGGCTCGAAGGGCCGAATGGCCTACCCCTGCACCTATTTTCTATTGTCTATTGTCTAATGGAAGCAAACTCATTGCTTGCATTTATTTCAAGAGAACTTGTATAGAGAAACACGGATGTAATATTGGCGCTATACAAGGTGCTGGGAAGGCCGCATTTCGAATATTGTGAGCAATTCTGGGCACCATATCAGAGGAAAGGTGTGCTGGCTCTGGAGAGGGTCCAGAAGAGGTTTACAAGAATGATCCCTGCAATAAGTTAACCTATGGCGATCGTTTGGTCAGCTCCCGGCTTGCACACGGAGTTTAGAAGTATGAGGGTGGACCTCTTTGAAACATACAGATATGTGAATGGTTTGGATCAAGTGGATGTGGAAAGTATGTTTCCACTTGTGGGAGCGTCTCGGACAAGAGATCATTTCCTGAGAATTAATCTACGTTCTCTTTTGAAGATGATCAGAAATTTATTTATTCAGAAGGTGATGAATTTGTGGAATTATTTGCCACAACAGGCTGTGTAGGTCACGTCAGTAGATATTTAAAGGCGTAGACAGAAAGATTCTTGACTAATACAGGTATCAGAAGTTATGGGGAGAAGGCAGGAGAATGGGGTTTGGAGGGCAAAAGAATGGCGGATAAGACGATTGGCCGAATGGTCTAATTCTACTACTATTCATTATCACCCATGCGTTCGATGCACTAACTTCCCCTTGCTTTTCCCGCACACCTCGTTTAAACTTCATTCCTTTCACCATACAGGGGTGGCCTTCAATACTTGATATTTCCTTCTTGAGAGGAATGTTCTGACTGTTTACCATATCTTTGCCTCTCATAATTTGCTATCGATCTTTCAGGTTACGGCCGGAACTCCGATGAATCAGTCCAACGTCTGGTTGTTCATACGCTCCAGGCAATGTTCTTGTAAACGTCTTGAACACGATTTCCGAAGCGCCCATATCCTTCGTGTACGGGAGCGAACATAACTGTACACAATACTGCAAAAGCGGCCGAAGTAAAGTTCTCTAAAGTTGAATATTGACATCTGACTCATATTCAATGACTCGGTCAAATATAGCAAGCATTCTACGTGGCTTATTTATTACTCTAAACGTACTACCACGATTTGCGTGTTCGCATTGGGAACTCAAGGTCCATCATAAGCAATGCTGATACTGCGATGCACTTATATTGTACCGACAGTGAGGGCTGTTGTGCCTCGATGTTGCAGTGTGCTGCTGATGTTCATCCAGGGGTGGGCGCTGTGACAGTATATTGCCACTGTACATGCACTGGGGTGCGCTGTGTGTGGATGTTGCCGTGTACTGCTGATGTTCATCCAGGGGAGGGCGCTGTGACAGGATATTCCCACTGTACATGCATTGAGGTGCGCTGTATGTGGATGTTGCCGTGTGCTGTTGATGTTCATCCAGGGGAGGGCGCCACGACAGGATATTCCCACTGTACATGCAGTGAGGTGCGCTGTGTGTGGATATTGCAGTGTGCTGCTGATGTTCGTCCACAGGAGGACGACGTGACAATCTATTGCCACTGTACATCAACTGGGGTGCGCTGTGTGAGGATGCTGCAGTGCACTGATAAAGAAGAACACTGGGTACAAAAGTCATAGCAGCAGAAGTAGGGCACCAGGCCCATCGAGTCCACTCCGGCATTCTATTATGGCTCACCTGTAGTTCCCACTCAACTCCATTCTCCTGTCGTCTCCCCATAATTGACGACACTCTTACGAATCACGACCATGTCCAACTCCGATTTAAAAATACCCAGTGACGGTTTCTACAGCTGTCTGTGGCAGAATTCCAAAGATTTACCACGTTCTTACGAAATAAATCCCTCATCATCTCATTTTAAATGTATGTCCTTTTATTCTGAGGCTCGTCAAAAGGTGGTGAATCTGGGGAATGCTGCCGCAGACGCCTCTGGAGGCCGTCATTGGGGAATTAACAGGTTTTGAAATTGGGGATTGGCAGGTCCGTGATTAGTAAGAGTGTCAAAGTTGGGGTTGGGTTTGAGTGGCAAAGATGGGGCAGCCATGATCGAATGGCGGAGCAGACTCGGTGAGCCGAGTGACTTACTCAAATGACGTATAAACTTCTGAACTCATTACTGACTCCGGGATTGGACGGAGTCTATAGACATAGAATACATAGAAAATAGGTGCAGGAGGATGCCCTTTGGCCCTTCGAGCCAGCACCGCCATTCAGTGTGATCATGGCTGATCATGCACACTCAGTAACCTGTACATGCCTTCTCCACAAATCCCTTGATTCCGCTCACCCCTGGAGCTCTAACACTGGTCGCTATTCAAGGAGTCGACCATTGACCCGAACGACGACGTCGAAACTTTTACAAATGTTATGAGAAAATGTGCGCAGAAATGCGATTCCCGACGCAGTCTAGCCATCCCTTTATCCAGCTAATTGCTATGAGCCACGCTATATCTCTAGCTATCTAGCTGTCTAGCTATCTAACTATGTGGCTATCTAGCCATCTCGATCTGTAGCTATCAATATAGTTGTATATACCTACCCAACTAGCTATCTAGCTAAGGTAGACAAAATGCTGGCGTAACTCAGCGGGTCAGGCAGCATCTCAGGAGGGAAGGAATGGGTATCGTTTCGGGGGTCGAGACACTTCTTCAGACTGATGTCTGCGGACGGGACTGGACAAAGATAAGATATAGACGGAGACAGGAAGACTGGTTGGAGAACAGGGAAGGGGGAGGGGATTGAGAGGGAAAGCAGGGACTATCTGAAGTTAGAGAAGTCAATGTTGATACCGCTGGGGTATAAACTGCCAAAGCGAAATATGAGGTGCTGTTCCTCCAATTTACGCTGGGCCTTATTCTGACTGACAATGGAGGAAGCCCAGGACAGAAAGGGCAGATTGGGAAGGGGAGGAGTAGTTGAAGAGCTGAGCCACCGGGAAATCAATTTGGGTGAGATGGATTGAGCGGAGGTGTTCAGCGAAACCATGGCCGAGCCTGCGCTTGGTCTCGCCGATGTAGAGAAGTTGACACCTGGAACAGCGAATACAGTTGATGAGTTTGGAGGAGGTGCAGGTGAACCTCTGCCTCACGTGGAAAGACTGATTTGGTCCTTGCATGGAGTCGCGGGGGGGAGGTAAAGGGACTCCCCCCTCGAACTACACCTGTCCCTTTAACTCCCCCCTCGACCTACACCTGTTCCTTTACCTCCCCCCTCGACCAACACCTGTCCCTTTACCTCCCCCCTCGACCACCACCTGTCCTTTTACCTCTCCCCAGCTAGCATTCAAACCGGCTCGCCAAATAGCCATCTAACTTTCTAGCCACCAGCCATCTTAGCTGATTATCTATACATATAGCCATTTAGTTAGCGATCTAACTATCTCGCTGTCTCACTTGCTAGGCAGTTATCTATCCAGCTAGTTCAGACGAGGTCTCCCTCTCTCACGAGGCCCACAGAGGATGAGCGAGAGAGAGCACACCCTCAAAGTGCTGCCTATCTGGCGAGATAGCTATCTTACTATCTATATATCCAGCTACCCAGCTTTCTAGCTGTCTAGCAATGCATGTCGATAGCTACCTAGGTACCTCGCTATCTTGCTATCGAGACAGCTCATACGCTGTCTGGCAATCTATCATGCTGGCTAGCAATCTAGTTCTCGATATAGCTGGATTGATAGGTAAAGAGCTAACTATTTTGGTTGCAACATAGCTAGGTCACTAACTTGCCTGATGGCTAGAGAGATAGATAACTAGATAACTAGATTGTGAGCCAACAGCTTTGGCGGCCAGATAGCGGTTTAGCTTGATGGAGCTTTGCTAGATGGCTAGTGAGCTAGGCATCTAGCCAGCTATACCAGTAAATAGCTCACGAGCCAGATCGGAAGAGAGTTTTATAGCGATTAATGAGCTATCTAGCTAGATCGAAATAGATCTCTCTCGTTCTCCCTTTCACCCCCCTCGAGAGCGAGCGAGCGAGAGACCGCACCCCAAAAAGAGCTGCCTACGCAACTAGCTAACTATTTTTGCTGTGCAGAGATCCAGCTATCTCTCCATCCATCTGTCTAGCGTTCAAGCTATCTAGCAATGCAGGTATTTGGCTATCTAGAAAGCTAACAAGCTATCTGGCTGTCTTTCCCGCTGGTAATCAATCTATATAACTTGATATCCAGCTTCCTAGCTGTCATGCTAACTAGCTAAACAGTTATCCACCTATGTAGGGAGCCAGCTACCTATCAATTTGCTATTCATCCAGCTGTCTAGCTATATAGCTAACAGACTAACTAGCTATATATCTATCTGTCTATCTATCTGTCTATCTAGCTATCCACCTAGCTATATAGCTATTTAGTCTTGTAGGAACTTTCCAAGCGAGCTATCTTATTATCTAGCTAGCTATATATTTAGCTATCTACCTAGTTATCTATCCTGTTGGCTAGCAATCCACCTATCTAGCTATCCAGCTATCTAGCTAGCAGTCTAACGAGCTATCTAGTGATTTAATTATAGACCTATCTATCCATTTATCTCTGTAGCAATGAATCTAGCTATTTATTTCTTAAACTGGCTATCTAGTTATCTACCTATCACCTATTGCTACCTAGCTATCCAGCCATTTAGCCATGTAGTCATCTATCTATTTAGCTAGCTGCTAAGCTATCTAGCTATCTAGGCAATTGGCCATCAAGCCTTCTAGCCATCTACTCATCAAGCCATCTCGCCATCTGACCATCCAGCCATCTGTCTTTATTCAGCTCGCCATCTACCCAGCGAGCCAGCTTCCCATCTGACCAATTTCCGAAGTAGCCAGCTAGCCTTCCAACCGTCCAGCCAGAAAGGCATTTAGCCATGTAGTCATCCAGCCATCTATATATATAGCCGGCGTGAGCGATCTATCAGTCAATTTAGCTTGCAAGGTAGCTATCTACAAACCTAGATATGACTAGATCTCCCTCTGTGGGCCTCGCGAGAGAGGGAGCGCACCCCACAGAGAGCTGCCTATATCTCTAGCTAGCGACCTTGCAATCTAGTTATTCAGCTATCTACACATCCAGCTATCTAGCTTTCAAGTTATGCAATGCGGGTAGCTAGCTACCCAGGTAGCAAACGATGTTTCTATCTAGACAGCTAATATGCTCTCTGGCTGTCCATCCTATTGGCTAGAAATCTAGCTCACTCGTTGTCCAGCCATCTAGTTATCAGGCCAGCCAGCTGCTACTGAATTGCAGTGAAGACAAGCCCAGTCTTTACAAACTTTCCTCATATGACAGTTCCGCCATCCCGGGGATTATCCTCCGGACCTACCTCAATATCAAGGATGTCCTTCCACAAATTAGGAGACCAAAACTGCACACAGTACTCCAGTTGTGGCCTCACCAGGGCCCGATACAACTGCAGAAGGGCCTCTTTACTCCTATACTCAAATCCTATCGTTATGAAGGCCAACATGCCATTAGCATTAGTGAAGGTTCTGAAGAAGGGACTCGACCCGAAACGTCACACATTCCTTCTCTCCCGACCTGCTGAGGGTTGAGGAAATGTGAAACGACCTGCCCAGAATCATGCTGAGGCACACACAATGTGAAGGACATTTGGACGGGTACACGGTTTGGAAAGGTTTTCGGGGATATGGGCAAACCGATTTAGATCAGATGGTCCATTTTAATCGACACGTGGATGTTGGGCGGCACGGCCTGTTTCCGCGCAATATGTCTCCATGCTTTATGATCTCTGCCATCGGGATGTATTAGACAGAACCATCGGTGGTGGGTGAATACGCATTGATGAAACAGTGTTTCCCTGTTCAAAGCGGGTTATCCAACAGTAGAGATGCATTGTTCGGCTCGTGAACAGTGGTTGTCATCAGAGCCAATGCAGTCGCCATGCATCCGCTTGCTTGAATTGAGCGCCCCGCCTGATTTGGAATCCTCTTATCCCAGTTTGACTTGAGGAGATCACACTTGTCCTTCGTGTTCCGTTCAGGGTCATCTTGCTTGAAAGCCTCAGATCAGGACATTAACCAAGTGTGAATCTCCCTTTTCATCCAAGGCTTCTGATTAGGACGAGACCTAAATGTCTCTGTTGTAAAACAGCCGTCACGTGCATTTCTTGGTGAAACCGAACACTTCCCTCGACAGACCGCGGACCACTGGTCTCAAGACGTCCGGCCACGCGATATCATTCCGTGAGAAATCCTCGCATATTTTCCGATTTTATGTTTCCTGAGTTTTCGCATCAGATTGTCATAATTCCGGCTCTCGCTCCGGGGAAAAACAATGTGCTATTGTGTGTCTCCTTTCATCAATCGGCAACGGTGCCTCACCAGTTACATCCCGAGCAGGTGGCCGGGGTTCGATTCCGATTACCGCAACATTCCCAATGCACGGGAAATCTGCCTTCAGAGAGCACAGATACTTAATTCCGATAGCAATTCATGCATAGACTCATAGTCATAGAATGATACCGAGTGGAAACAGGCCATTCGGCCCAACTTGCCCACACCGGGCAACATGTTCCAGCTACACGAGTCCCACCTGGCCGCGATTGGCCCATATTCCTCCAATCCTGTCCGATCCATGTACTTGTCCAACTGCTTCTTACATGTTTGGTCAGTCCCTGCCTCAACGACATCCTCTGGCAGCTTGTTCCATACATCCACCATCCTTTGCGTGAAAAAGTTACCCATCGGGTTCCTACTAATCTTTTCCACATTCACCTTGAACCTATAAATGATGCAGAAAGGTGTTCTGGAGTAAAATGGATCCCATAGGCAATTATTATTCACTGTGAGGTCGTCTTTGCATCGGGGATGGAATTTCCATTCCTGACCCGTTGCCCTTTAAACGGAAGTGCATCTTCCTGATCCCTTTATTGCAGATTCCCACCCCAGACGAGGACAGATCCCAACATGCCCAGATAACATTAAACACCAAGTGACGCCACTCTGTTCACCACCCGCTCTCTGTCTATTCCATTGACTGGAACCTCTCTCTTCACTCGCCATCTGTTCCGTCGTGAGCTTCATCCAGTCCTCCCGTACAGGCAGACGGAACATCTTCACTCTGATCCCCAGCCATGCACTACGCTACACAGGAACATTCACATGTTGCCATTGATCGGCCCCATCATTTACTTTCCAACTTTCTAATCATTGATGCGTTGTGCTCCGTCTCATGGCCCCGAATCTTCAACTTACGTCAGCTGCCTTTACGGATGCTGCATGACCCGCTGAGTTATGTCTCTTTATTCAAGATTACAGCATCTGTATTCTCCTTTGACATGAAAGTTTTATATTGTTTGATGACTGAGATTTGTTTCGTCGTCCATTAACTGCTCATTATTGAGGTTTGCCACAGTCTTTGTATGCAGCCCGGACTTCGATTGAGTTGATTTCCTGATAATTCGTCTTCATATTACGACTCAATTTTCCGCAACGCTTATCCAATCGGACTGATTACTGTGCCTTCGCGCTGTTATTACCTCTTTAATAATTGACTCCACCATCTTCCCCAACACCGATGTCATCTAACTGGTCTATAATTCCCCGTTTTCTCTCTCGCTCCTTTCTTGAAAAATGTGTTAACATTCGCTCCCCTCCAATCCACAGGAACTCATCCTGAGTCTATTGAACATTGGAAAATGATCACCCATGCGTCCACGATTTCTAGAGCCACCACGTTGAGTTCTCTGGGATGCAGACCATCAGGAGCTGGGGATTTATCAGCCTTCAGTCCCACTGAACTAAGCGAACTGAACTATTTCGTGGCATAGTCATCTTGTTCCATAAGTTTTTCTGTCGTGCTGGTTGACTATTACTATAAATAGAGTGGGATTGTGTGACTGGAAGACAGCCGAAGATGAGTCGCGAATTGGCCTCTGATTGCTTTTCCGCGGTTGGGCATTATTTCGAAACCAACCGCACTTGCTTGAAAATAACATTTTATATCAAAAATTCAATTTGTCAACTTTGCGAGCTGTGCGAAGTTCTATTTTTAGTTCCTCAGACACTGAAGCGCTGACTCTCATTTTAGTTCCATCCCGGGTGAACAATTCCTGGACGTTGCGCAACTTCGAGCTTTTGGGTTATGGGGACATCCCGTGGACAGAACGAGAACTGCTACCCGAGCGGATAAAAACCAATCAATTGATCATTTGGGGATAATATCTCGCAGTGGGTAGTTTCCGCATTCCCTTTTCTAAATTTGGTGCCTCTGATCGTCACTACTGCTGCTCTGGAATCTGGGGATAACACATGCTGTTGTGCGTCTGCTTTCTTCAGTTATTGATCACAGCACACCAGCTGCCTGCTAAGCAGTCGGCTAGGGTTTGATTACCGGTCACCGCAGTTTGCCCAAACCATTGGCAATCCGCCTCTCTGGAGCAGCGGAGATTTCGTTCAGATCGCAATCACCACACATTAATAAAAAGCAAGAATTTTTAATTCAGTTAAATGGGTTCCATGGCCAATTATCACTCTCTGGATCCGGGATTGAATTGTCAACCGTCAGCTTTTCCCGGTAAACCCATGAAAGCATTGAAAAATAGGTGCAGGGGGAAGCCATTTGGCCCTTTGAGCCAGCACCGCCATTCATTGTGATCATGGCTGACCATCCACAATTAGTGCCTGCCTTCTCCCCATATCCCTTGATTCCACTAGCCCATGCAGCTCTATCGAACATTATTTTAAGTTCATCCATTGAATTGGCCTCCACTGCCTTCTGTCGCAGAGAATTCCACAAATTCACATCTCTCTGGATGACATGTTTTTTTCTCACCTCAGTTTTAAATGGCTTTCCCTTTATTCTTAGACCGTGGCCCCTGGTTCTGGACTCCCCCAACATTTGGGAACATTTTTTTCCTGCATCTGGCTTTCTATAAGATCCCCTCTCGTCCTTCTAAATTCCAGTGACAACAAGCCCAGTCTTTTCAATCTTTGCTCATATGACAGTCCCGCCATCGCGGGGATTAATCTCGTGAACCTACGCTGCACTACCTCAATAACAAGGAGGACCTTCCACAAATTAGGAGACCAATACTGCACACAATACTCCAGATGTGGTCTCACCAGGGCCCTATACAACTGCAGAAAGACCGCTTTGCTCCTATATTTAAATGCTCTCGTTATGAAGGTCAACATGCTACTAGCATTACTGCATCATTCTGGTCTCATATTGCAGCTTTCCACAATTAACTAGGGCAGACCTCAACATCCAGACGATATGTTCACACCCAATGTCGTCAGGATGTCCCCCACCCTCCCCTGTCTATTTCTCTCAGTGGAATATTTCTCCTCACTTCCCATTTGTGCCGTCAGAACCTTCATCCTGTCCTCCCGAACAGACAGACAGAACATCTCATTCCGACCCTCAATCATACGCTATGCACCACAGCACATTCCATGTTCCCCCTGCCTGTCTCCATGATAACTTTACCTACTTTACAATAATTCAGCACCCTGTGCTCGACCTCACTGGGAATCGGGCCGCAACGTCGAATGAGACCTGTTGCTTTCAAAGACCTGCTTGACCAGCTGAGTTCCTCCAGCGTTCTGTTGCAGGATTCCAGATTCTGTATCTCTATTCTCTTTTGATACAAAACTTATTTTTCTGTGTTGGTGGAAGATATTTGTTTTCCTCTTCCATCACCTGCTGATCACTGGCCTTTGCCACAGTCTAAACCTGGTTTAGAGATACAGCGCGGAAACAGACCATCCTTCGAACCGATCACAAATCTTCTCCCTTGTTTTTCTATGCATTCCATTGACAGTATTGGGTTTATACACTTAACTGCTCAAATTAAGAGCTTGGTCAATTTTTGGGACATCACGTTAACTAGTAATTTACGGGAATGTCCTTATATATGGTAATTATGGGAGAGCACCGGTAAATGTTCAATTAGGGGAGGACACCACAAATGGAGATTTGCGGGTGCACTGTTATTGAAGTATGGCGGGTGGATAAACAATAAATATGAAATTAGCGGAGGGAAACTGTAAATGTGGAAATAGGGGAGTGCGCCTGCAAATGGGAAACCAGGAGAAGGCAAACCTACGTAGAATTAGGGGAGGGCCCTGTCTGTTTCCGTGAATGCCCCTACTTCTTTCTGTACGTACTCATGTCTCTATGTCTCTGTTTTTGCCCCGTCTTTATCTGCTGGTGTTCCTGGCTCTATGTGTGCTCCTGATGGTCGCCATGAAAGAACTCCCACGGTGTGTGAAAAGAAATACAGAGGAACATCCGCCCATCCACCCAGCTAAATAAACAATACAATGAGCAAACTGGAGCTAGGAACATTACTCAGCATTGAACTGTTCCACTGTGCATTTTATGTGTTCCCACGTCCAGGCTCGCCTCATCCATCCTGTAGGGATTGTTCCATGTCGCCCTGTCCCTCGGCCACATTTCAGGGAAATCTGACCACCGAGCCGTGCTTCTGCTCCCTACCAACAAGCAGCAACAATTTAAGCAGGAGGATCCGATGCAGAGAGTTGTTAAAAGCTGGTCAACGGACGCGGATGACATCTTACTCGACTGCTTTAAGTCAGTAGACTGGTCCATGGTCAGGGATTCTGCAGCTAACCTGAATGAGTGCGCCTCTGCCGTGACTGACTTCATCAACAAGTGAGTGGAAGACTATGTGCCGCCGAAGTCAATCCGAGTGTTCCCCAACCGGAAACCATGGATGTACATTCACAAGTGAAGGCCAGGTCCGATGCAGACAAGTCAAACGACCCCAAGCGGCACAAGAAGCCACGCTGTGGTCTCCGCAAAGCCATCAAGGATGCCAAGAGACAATATAGGTACAAACTTGAGCCCCAGTACAATCTCTGGCACGCACGGAAAATGTGGCAAGGTCTGATTAAGATAACTGGATGCAAAGCAAGTTTAGCCAACATCATCGGTAATAGTGCGACGCTACACAATGAACGGAATGGTTCCTATGCCCGCTTCGAGCAGAAGGCCAACAAGGCGGTGACACCTGACTCTTCCGACTCCAGTGAGCCTCTTCCCAGGGTGAATGTAGCAGAGGATGGATCCGCCTTCCTGTGAGTAAACCCACGGCATGCAACAGGCCCAGGCGGAGTTCCTGGCCGTGTCTTTAGCAGCTGCGCAGACCAGCTAGACGAGCTATTTGTCGACATCGCTAATCTCGCCCGACTCTGTTCTCAAGTACCCACATGCTCAATAAGACCATCATCATTCCAATGTCGAAGAAACGCAAGACCTCAAGCTTAAACGATTACCATCCAGTGGCCTTGTCTTTCACCATCATGAAATGTTTTGAGAGGCAGGTGATGAAACGCATTAAATGCAGTCTACCCAGCGGCCTTGCCCCACTGCATTTCGCCCACCGCCATCACAGACCCACAGACGATGCCATCGTACTAGCCCTACACTCACCACTGGAACACCTGGATAAGAACGACACCTGCGTCAGACTCCTATTCATAAGTTACAGTTCTTCCTTTAATACCATTATACCATGCAAGTTCATCACCAAATTCGCGGGATTTAGTGTCAGTGCTCATCTCTGAAACTGGACCCCCGACTTCCTGACCAACAGACACCATTCAATGAGGATAGGGGACATATCGTCCTCTACGATAATCGTAAACACGGGAGCTCCACCAAGATGCGTTCTCCGCCCCTTCTTTACTCCTTGTACACCCACGACTGTGCAGCCATGTAAAATTTAATTCAATTTTCAAATTCGCGGACGGCACCACCATTGTGGGCCGGATAACATATATTAATGAATCTGAGTACAGGAAGGAGATCGAGAACCTCAATGCCAGCAAGGCAAAGGACATAAGGATCGACTTTGGGAAGCCGACATACCCAAATTTGCATTGAAGGCACCGATGGAGAGAAGGTTGGAATCTTCAAATTGCAAAGTGAAAATATCACCAACAACCTCTCCTGGGCCACTCAGATTTAGGCAACGGCCAAGAAAGCACAACAACGCCTCTAATGCCTTGGAATGCTTAGGAAGATTGGCTTGTCCCCGGCAACTCTCACCAACTTCCACATAAGCACCATAAAAAGCATTTCATCAGAATGTATCACTACTTGGTTCCGGAACAGCTCCGTCCAAGGCCGCAAGTATTTGCAGAGAATTGTGGACGCAGCGAGGACCTCAATCAAACGAACCTCTCTTCTATTGAATCCATTTATAGCTTTCCATGTATCTGTCCAAATGTCTTTTAAATTTTAATTTTTTTTTGCCTCAAATACTTCCTCTGGCAGTTCATTTAATGTAGCCGACACTGTCTGTATGAATCCATCGATCCATCACTTTCTTTCCCCGAGGGAAATTTAAAAAATGGATATACTCAGGACACTCAGAGAACTTCTACGGGAAAATGAAAACGTATCGAATGTCAAAAAAGAAGTATCTTGTCCAAGCTCTGATATTGGCCCAACAAATACATGGTGTGGTATCGTTTCGCGAAACACACTCACGCAAACCCCGCTGTTGCACCGCATTCTGCATTAGAGTGTCAACTACTTCGTCAGTGTAGCCGAACCGTGTGGGGAAATTACTTCCTGTCTAACTTTCATTGCACAATAGAAATAACCAAATCTGACTACCTATTGCAACAGTCGAGTTGGTCGCTCTATTTCCTCAAGCTGTAGCTGTAGAAATGCCACCATCAGCTCAACATGTCTGAACTAACTCACCTGACAAATAGTTCCAGATACCCAGCACCCTTTGAGCGTGAAGTCTTTCCTTCAGGTTTCTTGTGGTTTTTGCCTATCTCACCTATAAACCTCTGATCACTGGTTTTTCGTTCCACATCCTGGATAAAAGACCGTGTGCGATCACCCTATCTATTTTGTTCATGACAGTATACACCGTTATAAGCTCACCCATGTATTTCCCCACTCCAATTTATAATGTCCCCGGGGTGAATATATTTGTTGGCAATAGGAATGTGAATTCTAATGTGACCACGTATGGAAATGAATATGAATCCCAGGTCATTTCGCTAGCTATGATAATGAAACCAGGAACAGACTCAAGCTTGCATTGTGCGTGCGCCCGTGTGTACCTGTGTGTGCTGGGGAAGGAGTGGCTGTTATCTCCAAACACCCGGACCACGGAATCATGTCCCCCTCTAAGAATTCATGCTCAAATTTATCACCAACCGTCCTCAATCAGTGAGGATAGGTGAGACCTCCTACACAATAACATTCACATCGGAGCCCTGCAAGGATGAGTTGTCAGTCCGCGATTATACCCTCTTTACCTTCGTAACCGGACAGGCAAGTCCGGCTCCAATTATATCGACGAGTTTGCTGATGTGATGGGCCGAATAACGGACAATGAGGCGATGACGTACACGAACGATATTGAGAACTTACTGATATGGTGTCAGCACCATAACCACGCTTTCAATGTCAGCGGGACGAAGGAGGTAGTTATTGACCTGAGGAAGCAGAGTACAGTACGTGCCCCAATCTGCACCAATGGTACAAAATGACAATGATAGCGAGCTCAGGTTGCTTGGCGATAATGTAATCAACGATCTGACGTGGAGCAACCAACATTGATGCGACACCGAAGAAGGCACAAAAATGAAAACAATAATCAATGTGTCATGTCTTCTGTTACTATTACAAACGTCTGGAGATTTGCGGTAAAAAGCATATTGTTACATTGCATCGCAGCTTGGTTTGGAAACAACTCTGCCAAGACCGCGAGAAATAGCAGAGGGTTGTACATATAGCCCAGTCCGTCACACAGGCCAGTCTCCGTCTACACTTCAAGCTGTATAACATTACACAAACACCCAACACAATCAAACACCTGTCCAATCACGGTCAGTTCTTCTTTCCCCTGCTCCGATCTGGCAACAGGTGGATATGCTTGTAAGCGCGCATCACGAGATGTAGGAATAACTTAAATTCTTCCGTTATCAGGGTTATGATCGGTTCCTCCGTTGGCTAGGGTATTGATCAATTCCTTCTAACCCATTATGGACATTGAACATTGTCTCAGGTACTGATGCACAACAATGCGCTGCAATGTTGATAAATGTATTCTGCACTCTGTATTTTCCACTTTGCTCTGTCTATTGTCACGAGTCACACAACGTTGGGAAAGCCCAGCCTGCCAATGCCGATCAATGTACCCCATCTACACAAATCCCACCTGCCGCTTGTGGCGCGCATCAATCCGAAATGTTCCTATTTGTATTTGCCCAAACGTATTTTAAATGTTGTTATAGTTTCTACCTCAACTACCTCCTTTGGCAGCTCATTCAATACGTCCGCCACCCGCTGTGCGAATCCATGTACCTACCACGCTCTGAGTGGACCAATTTACAGAGTGGCCTCTGTCCTCGAATTTGAACCAATAGTATACATGTATGATATATGTAATCTGTTTTGATAGCATGCAGAACAAAGTTGTTTACTGCACCACGGTACATATGACAATAATATCCCTAAACCTGAAGCTGAAACCTAAAGCGCCGATCATCTGCATTGTTTGAAACATCACGACACCAGATGAATGTTTCATAGGTTGCAGCGGCATTACATCATCCATTGTTCCCGACGTGCAGTTCTACACACTTACACAATATGTTTGCACAAACTCTTTGCTTTGTGTTTTCACAGAACTCGAATTCTCCAACTGAGAACGGAATTATGCCATGTGGCTTGATAAAATCTTATTCGTTCTCAGAAATGTACGGACAATTCAGTGTGTGATGGAAATAACCAACAATATTCAACCTGGTATTCTTTATAATGAACTACAGTATATTCTGCATCCTCTATCTTCCTCTTCCATCCATCTGCAGGACTGATTGTATCAATGTATGGCATATCTGAACTGAATGGACAGCGTGCATTTCGACCAAGATCAAGCACGCCGACCAATGTACCCCATCTACACTAGTCACTCCGACACACCTTTCGCCACATTACCTTAAATCCTTCCCTTTCATGAGGCAGTCTAACTGTCTTTGAACATTTGTCATAATTTCCGCCTTAACTACTTACTTTCGGTGCAGAGATGAAGTCAACATTTATCTGCGGAGGAAGGGACTGTCAAAGGAACAACAATTGATGGCATCCTCCACTCTGTTCATGTTTGGAGGAACGACATGTTCCAAACACTTGGTCCGAGGGATAACCTCCCCGCTCCACCACTGGATGCTCGATTTTTAGCACCCACAGCCCACAATTAGCAAGGGTAGGCGACAACTCCTTAAAAATAATAACTTCGAAGATGGAGCGCTGCAAGGATCCGTTCACAGTCCGCTATTCTAGCTCATTTACAGTCGCAACCGTGTGGCCATATTCAGCTCTAATTGTACCTACTCGTTTGCAGAAGACGTCATTGTGAATAGTGGGATGATGAGCAATGGCGAGACGAAGTACAAGAAGCAGATAGTGAACTTATTGACATGGTGGCATGCCAATAATGCCTCTTTCAGTGTCAGCAAGACGAAGGAGATAGTTATTGGCCTCGGGGTGCAATGCCGAGTACTTACCCCAATCTGCATCAATCGCACTGGTTGGAAAATGGTTGAGAGCTCGAATTCCATGGCGTTAACATAACCAACGATATGTCGTGGAACAATCACTTTGATGCGAAACTCAAGAAGGCACACCAATGCCTCTGATTCACAGGGATACTGTGGACATTGGCATGACCAAATTGATTATTATAAAACTTCGAGAGATGGACCATAGAACGAACATTATCGGATTGTATCATAGTTTGTTTAGCGACATTTCTGATAAGACCGGAGGAAATTGCAGAGTTGTATATGCAGCCCAATCCACCACGAATATCGATTTCCCTCTGTGACCAGGCGACTGCACGATACCCCTATGTGGATACCGTTCAATTCGTATCTGCCCCATTGCACACAGTGGACTTTAAAAAAATGTTTCGTCACAATAAAGCTAGAATTCTAAGAGCTGTATTCTGCATTCTCGATCGCGCGCTATTGTCATAGTGTCACACAGTAGGGGAATAGACCCTTCGACCAAGTTTCACCATGCCGCCCAATGTGCCCCATTTTACACCGCTCCCAATTACAGCGTTTGACCAAAATCACTCTAAACATTTTCTATCCATGCACCGGTCCAAATGTCTTTTAAATACTGTCATGGCTTGTGCCTCAACGATCTCCTTTGGCAGATCATTCTATATACCCACCATCCTCTGTGCAAATCCATATTCTCACCCTCAAACCGTGTGTGAATCCATTGACCCAGCACCCTCTGTCCTCGCGGCCGAACTGTTTGCATCTCTGTCTGGTACATTTGACCAGTTTGGAAGGCATCAGAAACAAAGATTTTCATTGTTCTTGGGTACATGTGACAATAATGAACATAACCCAAAAGCTAAAACGCTATACGCCACATATCTTAATTGCTTACAACAACACAAATCAAGCGGCGTAATCTCTTGGTTTTTCGAAGGATCGCATCATTCTTTGCACCACCTGCGCACCTTGGCACAGTTAAATAACATGTTTTGTACATGTAGGAGGGAATTTTATGCTTTACCCGTACCCTATATCAAACTTTATTCAGATAGGCACAGACACAAAATAAAGCGTCTCATAGACCAGTGGTGAGTTCATCGAACAAGTCGGTTTAATAAAGGCCTTAGCGATGTATATCGAGGAACAGTGTGAGCAAGCTCAAGCTGCTTCAAACACTTACAGTAACTGTAGGATTCTTATACCCTCATGACACAATGGTTACCCGTGGAGTTGAAATAAACCATCATTACTCAATGTCCCTGTTCAACCTTTCATCGTTGTGTTTATCCAAAGTTAACTTTAATCTTGGGTTTCTTGTATTTAGAAATCTCCCACCCACATATCTAACATGTAGAGATCATAAATGTCCAGATTCACCTCGCCAAATTGAGTCCCTTCGTAAAGAAGATCATCTGTTAACATTTGGGAGACTTACCTGCGAAGCAGAGAGACCAAAAGCAGCTCTCACGCAAGATTGCAACAGATAAGAACCTAGACATAACTACAAAGGACTATGCTCCCCCGACTAATAAGAAAGCCTGCTTCTCAGCAGAATGTTTCAGCTTTAGCTATTTTAACTACATTCTACCTTGTGAAATTTCGCATCATGCACCCCCAGTGTGTGAGCTCCAAGGATAGCCAAACTATAACCTGATCATCTCCCTTATAATTCTCTAAATTCCCGACAACAGTACACGTTTTTGTTCATGTTTATGCACAGCTCGTATTCTCCGACTGCACATATCGAGTTCCACGAAGAACGGAGTTATGCAATGCAGCTTGAGCAAATGTTAATCATTCTTACAAATTGACGGACAATTTAGTTTGGTACAAACAAAGAACAATGTTCGGGATGATATTCTATCTCATGAACTATATTCAGCCCTCTGTATTATCTTCGTTGCTCTGTCCAATGAATTTGTTTGAACTGATTGTATCTATTTATTGCATGCCTGATCTGAGTGGATAGGAGGCAACGCAGCTTTTCACTGTGCCTCGGTACACGTGACAGTAATATTCCTTGCCTTACCACATAAAACCCAATGATCTGAGATAGGTACCAAATATGATCAGAGCCGGAATGATCGTATTGTGATGGCGACTGAGATAGACACAGACGGCGTTGATGTTCAAGAGACGTGGTGAATGGTTGTTAAGCACAAACAAACTGTTGAACAAATGCGAAGAGAAAGTGAAGACGGGGCAGGAGGAGTAACACAGTAAAAATGCTGCTCCTGCATTGCAGACCGCAGTAATTGCCGGGCATTGACACATAAAAGAGGCAAACAGGAAATATTCAGATGACTCAGAATACATCAGTGGAGAGAGGAAGAGCATCTAATGTCACAAATAGATGATCGTGTCAATGCTCCGATGCTGGTGAAACAAATGCAGGATATGGCCCCGTTTCACCACGTTCAAACTGGTGTTGGACCGGACTGTGCATTGGAGTGTAAACTGGCGCGTTAGCGCACCTGGAGTTTGCTGCAGAATCAGTTCCTGACGAACATTTATTGTTCAACACAAATAACCAAAGCTGGTCACCTATTTATCTCCTCCTGCTGTCGAGATGGAAGCTATATTTACAAAAGTAGTGACTGTAGAGATCCCAGCTTCGACTCAACATATCTCAACTAACGACTCTGATAGTTTGTTCCATACACGGATTGCCGTCTGGGTGTGAATTCCTCCCGGTTGGTTCCTTGTAAACCTTGCCCGCTCACCATAAACCCATGACCTTTGTTTCTTGATTCCCTGTCCTGGGTAAAATATCCTGTGCATTCAACATATCTCTTTCCATTTTACGCCTTTATGATCAACTCTCAGCTTCCTGCGCTCCAAGGAATAAAGTTATCATCTCTCGGTATAGCTCAGGGAAATAATAGCGAAGCACTGCTCTCACTACTGACGGTGATAGCACAAATGGAGAAGCGTGCACACATTTGTCCGAGAGTCATCGAGTCACGCAGCAGAGAAAGGAGCTAAGCAGCTATCTATGTCTATACTATCCATTTACGGAATCCCATTTACTAGCACCTGATCCGCAGAATATCATGCCCTGACACTATATGTTTAAGGAAGGCGGTCCTTACCTACAATACGATGTAGAGGCTGAAGTTGAGATTTATCACTCGGATGAAGGAGCTGCCAAAGGAACCACAATTGATCACATCATCTACGCTGTGCGGTTTGGAAGAATACAAGTGATTTCAATGACACTGTAAATGTGGGATTCTGCGAGGCCTGGACGGGATAGACATTGAAAGTATTGTACAACCGATATATGGGTATTGTCTTTAGGACACAAGTTTCGCAGTAAGCATTTACCATCGAGTGACTTGCGATGAGAAGCAATTTATTCTTGCAAATGTATCTGAACATCCAGTACCCTGTACCTCAGAAAATTAGTGATGATAACTCATTTTGTTTAAACAGGGCTGGGTCAAATGTGTTTGTAGACAATAGGCAAATGAATACTAATGTGAGCAGCTATGGATTAATATAAGTCCTGGGTCAGTTCCTTTTTAATATTGAAAGTAGGAATCGCCTCGCGCTTTACATTATGCTTTCAGCAGTGTACGTCTATGTGATAGGGGTTAGAGTGTCGAACTTCTATAAACGCAGGGACAGAGACATCTTCACCTACTCTACCCCTCAATGCTCGATTTTAGCACCAACAGTCCTCAGTCAGTGAGGACAGGTTACACTTCCTCCAGAATAACACCGGAGCCCTGCAAGGATTCGTTTTCAGTCCACTGCTATACCTCCTTTACCTGGAGTACAAGTCCAAATCGGCACCAATTGTATGGAATTGAAAATAGTTGAGAACAAGTTGCATGCGTTACACTTACCAACACTCTGTCGCGGGGCATGCACATTGATGCGACATCCGAGAAGGCGCACTAACGCCTCTACTTCAGGTAGAGTCTGAGGAAATGTTACATGTCAACAGTAACTCTTACATTGTTCTCGGGAGGTACCGTAGACAGCATACTGTCGGATTGGACCACATTTTGTATCGGGTACATGTCTGTCCAGACGGCGAGAAATTGCAGGGAGTTATAAATGTAGGTTACTCCATCACACTGACCAGACGTTCCACCATTGACTCCATCTACACAACACGTTGCCTCGGAAAGAAAACGGCCAACGTAATCGAAGAATTGTCCAAACCTGTCAGTTCTTCTTTCTGCTACTCAAGTCATGCACAAGGTATTTAAGCTTTTAAGCGAACACTACCGGATAAAGCAGTAGCTTATTTTCCTTTGTTATCAGGGTTCTGAACGGTCCCTTCATTTACTAGGGTACTGTTCAATTCGCCTCTACACCATTGCGGATATCAGAAGGTATATCAAAATGCTGGAATAAATTAGCGGGTCAGGCAGCATCTCAGGAGAGAATGAATAGGTGACGTTTCGGGTCGAGGCCCTTCTTCAGACTGATGTCTGGGAAGGGGGCGGGACAAAAATAGGTGTAGTAGGAGACAGGAAGACAGTGGGAGAACTGGGAAGGGGAGGGGAAAGAGAGGGAGAGAGGAAGTATCTGAAGTTAGAGAAATCAATGTCCATACCGCTGGGGTGTAAGCTGCCCAAGTGAAATACCCTCTGTCATTGCGGATACTAGAAATTATCGAAGTAATTGATGCACTGTAATACGCACCAAAGCTTCGAACTATATTCTGCACTCTGTATCTTCCACATTGCTCTGTCTCTTGTCATAGATTTATCGAATCCTACAGCACGGTAACAGGCCTTCTAGCCAGATTGCCCATGAGGACCAATGTGCCCCATCTACACTAATCCTCTCCATCTTTCATCCACATTACTCTAAATCTTTCCGATTCATGAAGGACTCTTACTGTTTTTGTCACAATTTCTGCCTCAAATACCTCCCCTGGCAGATCATTTTCTATGTGATTCCATATCTCCACCATCTTTTGTCCACGAGTTTGAACTGCTACTGTCTATACATGGTATATGTGATGTGTCTGGATACCATGCAAAACAAAGCATTTTACTGTAGCTCGGCACTGTAATAATAATAAACTTAAACCTGAATCTAAAACCTAAAACGCCTCTCATCTTAATTGTTTACAACAACGCGATCCCAGCGGGATGTCTCATGGTTTACAGAAGCATTGCATCATCCATTGTTCCAGACGTGCACTTCTGCAGACTTAAATAACATATTTTTAACAAATCCATTGCTTTGTGTTTTCACAGAACTCGAAATCTCCAACTGCACTTGTCCGGTTCGATGGAGAACAGAATTAAGCAACGTGGCTTGAGCAAACGTTGTTCATTCTCACAAATAGACGGACAATTCAGGGATTAATGGAAATAGCCAACAAGAATCTGCTTTCTGTATCTTCCTCCTCGCTTCATCTGCAGGACGTTATCTGATTGTAAATATGTATGGCATATCTGAACTTAATGGACGCTTTTCGCTGTATCTCGGAAAGTGAGGCCCAGCAGAACCTCACCTAGGCTAATGATCTGACGTAAGTAACAACTATGATGTCTACTAAGATTGTCCATGTAGACGAACAGAATTGATATGCAAAACAAGGTGTTGAATGTGGGTTATCCACAAATTAACTGTTGGACAAATGCGAAGACAAGGTGGGGAGTGGGCACAGGAGGATATTCACACGAAAACACCTGATACCGTATAGTGCGCAGATACTGTACAGTGGGCCGTACTAATTGCCGAGCATCTGCAATACAGGAGTAAATACATTCAGAAAACTCCGATGACGTCCGTCCAGGAAGGAAAGTCATGTAATGTCAGAAGTGAATGATCTTATCAAAGTTCGAACCATGTCCCCAGCACCCTCTTTGCGTCAAGTCTTCCCTTCAGGTTCCTCGTAAATCTTGCCACTCTCATCTTAAACCTATGATATCTGATTTATGATTCTTCATCCTGGTTAAAAGACTCTGCATTCATCCTACCAATTCTTCTCATGATTTTACACACCTTCATATCATCACCCCTCAGCTTCCTTCGCTCCAGGGAATAAATAAAGTCCTCACCCTCCCAGCTCGGACACACAAGGAAATGGCAGTACTGTCCTGTTATAACTACCGACGGTGATACCACATGCGTAGAAACGTGCAGAGACTTGATCAAGAGTCATAGTCATACAGCAGAGAAACAGGCCCAACAAATCTCCGTGACAATGCTATCCAAATACTCAATCACATTTACCAGCACTTGGTCCACAGAATATTATGTCCTGGCTCTCCCTCTTTTCAAGAAGGTGACGCTTACATTTGCAGCGGTGTAGAGTCAGAGGTCGAGATTTATCCCTCGCGTAAAGTGGTTGTGAGACGACCAACAACTGATCAGATCCTCTACTCTGTGCAGTTGCGAAGAGCAACAAGTGAATGTATTGCCATTGATTTGTGGGACTTGCGCTGACGGGATAGACCTTCAGAGCATTAAGCAACGGATATATGGATGGTTACGTTAGGATCAGAAGATCAGAATATTAATTCACCTTGGAGTGACTGAAATGAGCTGTAGTTTACTCTCTCGGGTATATCCGAGTCTAGAGTACCCTCTACACCAGAAAACGGTGATGTACATTTATGAAATACAAACAGGGTTGGAGCGAAGTTCCTTGTGGACAAGAGGGAAATGACAACTAATGTGGCCAGGTATGGAAATTAACTCGAGACCAGGATCAGTTTGATAATTATGGGAGTAAAGGCCTGCACAGGCCTGAGCTTGACATTGTGTGTCCGTGTGTACCTGTGTACCTGTGTCCACAGTGGGGTGTGGGGAGGGGTGGGGAGGGGAAGGGTTTGTGTCCGTGTGTACCTGTGTCCACAATGAGGAGTGAGGAATGGAGGAGATTGTGGCCGTGTGGCCGTGAGTACCTGTGTCCTTAGTGGGGGGTGGGGTCAGTAGTTTGTGTCCGTGTGGCCGTGAGTACCTGTGTCCACAGCGGGGTTGGTGAGGGGAGGGGGTTTGTAGCCGTGTGGCCGTGTGTACCTGTGTCCTCAGTGGGGGTTGGGGAGTGGAGGGGTTTATGGCCGTGTATCCGTGTGTACATGTGCAGAGTGGTGGGTGGGGAGGGGGGGTGTGGCAGTATATACCTGTGTCCACAGTGGGGGGTGGGGAGGGGAAGGGTTTGTGCCCGTGTGTCCGTGTGTACCTGTGTCCACAGCGGGGGTGGGGAGTGGAGTGGTTTGTGGCCGTGTATACGTGTGTACCTGTGCAGAGTGGCGGGTAGGAAGGGGAAGGGTTTGTGTCCGTGTGGCCGTGTGTACCTTTGTCCACAGTGGTGGGTGGGGAGGGGGTGTGGCAGTGTATACCTGTGTCCACAGTAGGGGGTGGGGGAGGGGAAGAGTTTGTGTCCGTGTGTCCGTGTGTACCTGTGTCCACAGTAGGGGGTGGGGAGGGGGGGTTTGTGGCCGTGTGTACCTGTGTCCACAGTGGGGGGTGGGGAGGGGGGGTTTGTGCCGTGTGGCCGTGTGTAGCTGTATCCACAGTGGGAGGGTTGGTGAGGGAAAGGGGGTGCGGCCGTGTGTACCTGTGTCCACAGTGGGAGATGGGGAGGGGGGTTTCGGAAGTGTGGCCGTGCGTACCTGTGTCCACAGTGGTGGGAGGGGAGGGGGAGTGGCCGTGTGTACCTGTGTCCACAGTGTGAGATGGGGAGGGGGTGGGGGGGCAGTGTGGCCGTGTGTACCTGTGTCCAGGGCCGAGGTATGTGCTCCGCCCTCTGCCACTGCTTTCAAGGCTCGACGCCCCACGGACCTCAGTCAGTGACGATAGGTGCCAACATCTCCTCCATACAGACGGTCAACGTCTTCGCCCTGCAAGGATGATTTATCGGTCTCCTACCATGCTCTACTCACACTTTCCATTGTTCTCTCTAATTTCGTCAACAGATTCGCTGATGACAACCCTGTGATGGGCCGGATCAGGGACAATGATGAGGCGGAGTTCGGGAAAGAGAAAGTGAACTTACTCACATTGTGTCAGAACAATAGTCATGAAGACGAAGGGGGCATCAAGGCGAAGTCAATGACATGAAGACGAAGGCCCATTAGTTTCTGGAAGTAAAGTGGAGTACATGCGTAAATTAGGATTAATGGCACGGAAGTGGAAATAGTTGCGGCTCAAGTTGTTTGCGGTAAATATTACCACCGATGTGTCCTGGATCAACGACACAGATCACACAACCAAGAAGACACACTCGACTTCCGGAGGAGACTGACAAAACTTCTAGAAACATGTCCAGATGTACAATTGAAAGCACGCGGACGGGATGCATCAGAATGTGGTTTGGATATAGTTCTGCCCAAGACAAGAAATTGCAGAGATGTTGTCGATTATGCCCATGTATAGTATGACTGATCTGAGTGGATAGCATGCAAAACCACGCTTTTCGCTGTAACTCGGTACATGTGACAATAATAAATCTAGCCTCACCCAGACCGAAGTTGATGTACAAGAGAATTTGGTGAATCGCTGTTAACCGCAAATGAACAGTTCGACAAATGCCAGAGAAGATAAGGTGTGTGGGCAGGAGACAGAGTAGAGTAAAATGCTCTCACTGTATTGTGGACCGCAGTTATTGCCGGGCATCTGAAATAAAAGAGGGAAAAAGGATAAATCCAGAAGATTCAGAAGACATCAGTTTGAGAGGACAACGTATCTCATGTCAGAAATGAAAGACCTTATCAAAGCTCCGGTCTCGTCGAAAAAATGCACGGTGTGCTATAGTTTCGCAAAGCATACTCCCGCAAACTGCGGCGTTGCACCGCTCTCTGGATTAGAGTGTAATCAGCGTACCTCAATATTGCTGCAAAATCAGTTGTTGCCCAACATTTATTACTCAACGGAAATAACTAAACCTGGCTGCCTAATGCAACTGCTGAGTTGCCCATACAACGATATCGTGGTGAACCTCGCTATAACTACTGACGGCGATACCACGTGTGGAGAAGCGTGTACATACTGACCCAACAGTCATTAAGTCACACAGCGTAGAAATAGGTCGAAAAACTCTCTGTGTGTATACTGTCCAATTACTAAATCCCATCTACCAGAACTTAGTCTGCAGAATATTATGGCCTGGCACTATCTTTTTTAAGGAACGGGATACTTACCTTCGACTCGGGGCAGAGACAGAATTGGAGACTTATCCGTCGCATCAAGCGGCTCTCAAAGGCGAACAATTGACCAGATCATTCATTCAGCGCAGCTCGTAAGAACGGCAAATGAATATATTGACCTGACATCGAGACTTCTGCGAGAACTTTGCAGGATAGATTTTGAGAAAAGTACAGCCGCCGAAGGATGATCACGTTCGGATTATCGTTCAGGATAAGAAATCACTTTGGAGTGACTGAGGTCAGATGTAAAATATTCTCGCAGATATATCTGATTCGTAGACAGTATTATCTACTCCAGAAAACAAGAATGACCATTTATGAAATGCATACAGGGTTGGGGCGAAGATCGTTGTGAAAAATAGGGAACTCAATTCTAATGTGACCTGGGTGGAAAAGAATATGAAACCAAGAACAGTTTGTAATTATGTTCTTGAATTCCAAACATTGTGCGTGTGACCGTGTGTACCTGTGTCTGCTGGAGAAGGGGTGGCTTCTATCTCCAAACTACGAGACCTAGAAATCTGCTCGCCTCCGTCACTGGAAGGAGAGAGAGAACTAAGATACATGGTGCCAAGACAATAATCTTTCCCTCAATGGCAGCAGGATGAATGATGTAGTTATTGACTTCATGAAGCAAGGCACAATACGTGCAAAATCAGCATCAATGGTACCGAAGTGGAAATGGTTGACATGTCCCCTTGGTGTTAATACTATCACGGCCTATCCCGGATCAACAACCCGAAGGCGCGGGGGCGTGTCCAATGTCTGGCTGAGTAGACATAACTTTTCAGCACTCCCGAGAACAAAGCCCTAAACTACCAAAAAAAGACGCACTAAAAGAATTCAAGTACTTTAATTTAAAGTTAAAAATATAAAGAACGTACTGATGAACCCCAAGAAAGAAAGGAAGGGAGCACAGCTGCCACTGAAGCAAAGAAATCCACCGAGGGAATCAAGAAAGAAAATCGACGGTAGGCCTACAGCCCTGACGGAGCAGGGGCCTGGATTTGAGGAGCCCTCAGCAGGCGCAGAGGCATGGCCCTCTGGTGGCCGAGAGGCTCAAGTTTCGGAAACGAGTGACGAGGAGGGAACTAGCAGTGAAAGTGGAAACAAGGAAGGAGATCAAGAAGATTCAGAGATTAAAATTAAAGCGATGCTTGAAGAAATTATTAAAAGGCTCAAGAAAATTGAAGGAGCTCACAAAGTGATGGAAAAGGAAGTGAAAGCATTGAGGATAGATAACAAGGAGCTTCATAAGGACAATATGGATATATATAAGACTTTGAAAAAAATGGAGAGAATTTTCAAATAGTGATAAACAGTGTGGATAATATAGAAATGGAAAACGAAATGTTAAAATCTAGAGTGGAAAGAAATGAAGATAGTATTACTGCTGCAACAATTGAAAGCAAAAAGATCGTGGAAAAGTTGGACGCCTTGGAAAACTACAGCAGGAGAAATAATGTTAAAATTGTTGGCTTGCCAGAGGGAGTTGAGGGGGAAGACCCAATCAATTTTTTTCAAGATTGGATAGTGACTAGTCTTGGAATAGATAAACAAGGACCGATGGAAATAGAAAGAGCACATAGGGCTCTAAGACCGAAACCTTCGAATAATCAAAAGCCAAGATCTGTGTTGATTAAATTCTTAAGATACCGAGATAGAGAATTGGTCCTCAAATCAGTCGGAATGAATATAAGACAGGGAAAACCAATAGAGTATGAAGGTACCAAAATATTTTTTTACCCAGATATTAGTAATGTCTTGTTGAGCAGGAAAGAAGAATTTAATAAGGCAAAAAATATTTTATGGAAGAAAGGATATAAGTTCATTTTACTGCATCCTGCTACTTTGAAGATCATGATCAACATTGGAGAAAATAAATTTTTCAAAGACTTTGTCAGAGCACAAGATTTTGCTGAAGAATTGCCATCGAGAATTGATTAAGAAGATTCATGAATGAATGATTATTAACAAGATCTGTATACTATAGAGGGGATCAATTGTATTAAGGATAGTTAATTTTTAGAAGTACTTGAAATATCGGGTGGGGGGGGGCGTTGGAGAATACGCATGCTCTACCATAATCATGGGCACAAGTGTGGTGTGGACCACACCTCGTATAATAGAGAGGGGTAATGTTGTTAATTTATTTATTAACAACATTAGAGGGAGGGTTTACTTTTCTTTCTTTCTTTTTTCTTTTCTGTTTTTGTACCTGGACGATGGAAGGGAGTACACTGAAATACGGCACAACGTAAATATTCGAAGAGGTAACAAGGTAAGGAAGAAGGGGAAAAAAAAGAATGAATGGAGAATAAATTAAATTTTCTAAGTTATAATGTGAATGGGTTAAATGGACCGATAAAAAGGAAGAGAATTTTAACACAGATGTAAACATTGGAAGTGGATATAGCTTTCTTACAAGAAACACATCTAACGGAAAAAGAACATCAAAAGTTAAAGAGAGATTGGGTAGGGTGTTTGGTAGCATCTTCTTTTAACTCAAAAGCAAGAGGGGTTGCGATCCTATTTAAGAAAACGCTACCAATTAAGATACAAAATATTGTAAGTGACCCAGTAGGTAGATTTATAATCGTACATTGTCAAATGTTCTCAGAATTGTGGACTTTAATGAATATATATGCACCAAATACAGATGATGAGAAGTTTGTGCAGGATACTTTTCTAAATCTAGCGGAAGCACATGAAAATATATTGATAGGGGGAGATTTCAATTTTTGTTTAGATCCAGTAATGGATAGATCATCAAGGACAACGACAAGGACAAGAGCAGCGAAGACAACCTTGAATTTAATGGAAAGTTTAAATTTAATAGATGTTTGGAGGAAAAGCCATCCCAAGGAAAGAGATTACTCTTTTTATTCCAATAGACATGATACATATTCTAAAATAGATCTATTTTTGATATCAGCTCAATTAAGCGGTAGAATAATACAAATAGATTACAAGGGTAGATTGTTATCGGATCACTCACCATTATTAATGAAAATTACGATGCCAGATAAAGAACAGTCAGTGTATAGATGGAGACTCAACTCTTTACTATTGAAAAGGCAAGACTTTTGTGATTTTATTCGAGGACAAATTGAATTATATTTGGAGACAAATTTAAATTCAGTGGATGATAAATTTATTGTATGGGATGCAATGAAGGCTTATTTGAGAGGCCAAATTATAAGCTACTCATCTAAGATAAAGAAAGACTATAGGAAGGAATCTGAAAGATTAGAAAAATAAATCACTGTATTAGAAAAAGACTTACAGAAAACTTCTTCAGATACAAAAAAAACACAACTTGCAAATAAAAAATTCCAATACAATACATTACACACTCACAGAACTGAAAAACTAATATTACGAACTAACCAAAGATATTATGAATTAGGAGAAAGAGCGCACAAGGTATTGGCATGGCAACTGAAAGAAGAACAAATATCAAGAACAATAAATTCAATTAGAACAGATCAGAACATTATTACTTATAAACCTAGAGAAATCAATGAGGTATTTAAGCAATTCTACACTAATCTGTACCATTCTGAATCTGAAAAGGATGAAATTAAGATAAATAATTTTTTATCCAAGATACGATTACCAACAATCTCTAATGAGGAGCAGATGGGACTAAATGCCTCCTTTACTTTGAGAGAGGTGGAGGAAGTACTATATTCTTTACCAAGTAATAAATCTCCAGGGGAAGATGGTTTTCCGCCTGAGTTCTATAAAAAATTTAAAGAGTTGTTGTTACCACTATTTATGGAAGTGATACATCAAGCGGAGAAAACATCTACATTACCAGACTCCTTCTCATTGGCAATTATAACAGTAATTTTAAAAAAAAAGGAAAGACCCTTTAAATGCATCTTCTTATAGACCAATATCATTGTTCAATGCAGATTATAAAATAGTTGCTAAACTTTTAGCAAGGAGATTGGCAGAATATTTACCGAAGCTGATTAAAGAGGACCAAACTGGATTTGTCAAAAAAAGGAAAATATCTGATAATGTAGCAAGATTTATAAGTATTTTACATTTAGCACAGAAAAGAAAGGAATTGAGCGTAGCTGTTGCTTTAGATGCTGAAAAGGCGTTTGACAGGTTAGAATGGGATTTTTTATTTAAAGTATTAGAGAAGTACCGATTAGGAAATGGTTTTATTAACTGGGTAAAAGCTCTTTATAAACAACCTAAAGCCAAAGTGGTGACAAATGACCAATCTTCTCAATCATTTAATTTGGAAAGATCTAGTAGACAGGGATGTCCCTTGTCACCGGCTTTATTTGTATTGGCCATTGAACCTCTGGCAGAGCTAATAAGATCAGATTTAGATATTAAAGGATTTAAAGTTAACCAGGAAGATCACAAGTTTACTTTATTTGCAGATGATGTCTTAATTTGTCTTACTAGACCATTGGAATCCTTAAGAAAATTATATTTCAGACTGGAAGAATATGGGAAAGTATCAGGATATAAAATTAATAAAGATAAAACTGAAATAATGCCTCTTGTTGAAGGCAATTATGATCAATGTAAAAGAGAAAGTCAGTTTAAATGGCAAAAAGAAGGCATTAAGCTTTTAGGAGTTAAAGTAGATAATAAGTTAAATAATTTGTATAAATTAAATTATAAACCACTAATAAAAAAAATAGATGAGGACCTGAAGAAATGGATGAATCTTCCAATTACATTGATAGGGAGAGTTAACTGTATTAAGATGAATATTTTTCCGAGGATACAGTATTTATTTTCAACACTGCCTATACTGAACAAAACTGTGAGGAATTTTCTTTGGAAAGGTAAAATGCCAAGAGTGTCTCTGGAAAAATTAACATGGAAATTTGAATTAGGTGGATTGCAATTACCAAATTTTAAAAATTACTACCTGGCAGCGCAAATGAGTTCTATTTCATCCTTTTATCAGGAGGGTGGAAAAACAGCATGGGTTAAAATTGAAATGGATAAAATAAAAGAGTCTTGTCCAGAAGAATTTATATATAAATGGGAAGCGAAGATATTAGTTAAGGATAAAGAGTCACCTTTGCTAAAACATTTAATTAATACATTGTTGAAAACAGTTAAAGTTAAGGATAAAAGATTTTTTTTAACAGCTAAAACTCCATTAGTAAAAAATGGATTATTGCCGTTTGCTTGGAATAATCAAATACTACAACTCTGGGAACAGAAGGGTATTAAATATATAGGAGATTGCTATGAAGGGAATATCTTTTTGACATTTTCTCAATTGAGAAATAAATATCAAATTCCAGGGAATAGTATTTTTTTCTATTATCGATTACAATCTTTTTTAAGGGAAAAGTTAGGTAATTCAATGTCTCTATTTCAGATTAAAGGAATCGAATCCTTGATTCAGGGTAAGGGAATTAAAAAATATATATCATCAATGTATAAACTACTACAGATAGCTAGTCCAAAGATAGGAATTAATAAAGCAAGACAAAGATGGGAAACAGATCTTAATATTATTATTGATGAACCAAGTTGGGAAAGACTGTGTCTAGATATTATGAAAAATACTATTAATGTGAGGTATAGCTTAGTACAGTATAATTTTTTGCAGCAACTATATTTAACCCCGGAAAAATTAAATAAATTTAAACTAAACTCAACTGATAGGTGTTTTAGATGCAAGCAAGACGTGGGCACTTTTATACACTCTACATGGGCATGTCAGAAGGTAATTCCTTTTTGGCAAGACCTAAAAAAGTTTTTAGATCAATTGATGAATAAGATCATACCAATGGATCCAAGGTTGTTTTTGCTAGGAGATACAAAAGGAATAACACCAAAGTTAAGTTTCGATAAACATCAGGAAAGATTTCTCAAAATATCATTAGCAGTAGCAAAAAAATGTGTTGCGGTTACATGGAAAGAACAAAATGAAATAAGATTCGAAAGATGGCATGCAGAAATGCGGAGTTGTATCCCATTAGAAAAAGCAACGTATAATCTGAGAAATGGATACGACTTCTTTTTGAAGGTGTGGAACCCATTCATGGCAAAGTTAGGATTAAGAATAGGAAGTATTTAAACTCAGGATTGCTTTGTTACCTAACAAGAATTTAAAAAGAAATTACTCGAAAGTGACCCCCTCGGGACTCCAGGTTTCTTTCTTTCTGTCTTTCTTTCTTCTGCTTTTTATTTTTCCTTCTTTTTAACTGAGGGTTGGGGGTGCGGGGGGGGTGGGGGGAGGGGAGAAAATACAGAACAATACGTGTATAATCGAAGTTATAGGTTAGTGACTATTGTTTACTATGAAATGTATAATGTATAACGTATGGGTTCTGTTAAAACTTAAATAAAATATTAAATAAATAAAAAACAACCCGAAGGCGCATTAACGTCTTTTGGGAAGAATATTTTTATGGACAATATGGAAGACTAATATCATCAGTTATGGAAATGTATATGAGACCAAGACCAGTGTGAAAATTATGATTGAATGTCTAAACAAACCTGAGCGTAGCATTGTGTGCGTGTGCCCGTGTTTTCCGTTGGAGATGGACAATGAAGAAACATGATGTCAGGCCAATACCCTCTCCCACAATGTCAGCAAGAGCCATTGAGAGGCTCTGTCTGAATGTACCTGTCTAAATGGTTCGTAAACAAAGTGATAGGACCTTCCTCATCAACCTCCTCCGGCAGCTCGATCCACACACCTACCATGCTTTGTTTAAACAATTTGCCGCTCAGGTTCCTATTAAATCTCTAACTCATCACCTTGAACCATGTCCTCTGTTTCTCGATTCCCCTACTCTGGTTGTTAGTTTGTGCATTTACCCTATCTATTCCTCTTATGATCTTGTATACCCCGAAAGATAATCCTTCATCCTTCTGCACACCAATAAATAAAGTCACAGCCTCCTCAACGTCTCTGTATCGCTCAGACACTCGAGTGCTGGCGACATCCGAGTAAATCTGTTGTGTATCCTTTCCATCTGAACACCATCTTTCCTCCAACAGGATGACTAAAACTGAACATAATACTCTGAGACCCAATCAATGTCTTGTACAACAGCAACATGACCTCCCAACATCGATATTCAATACTCTGATTGGTGATGGCCAATGTGCCAAAAACCTTCTTGACCACACTATCTACTTGTGAAGCAACTTTCAATGAGCTGTGTACCTGCACTACTGGATCCCTCTTCACTGCAACACTCCTCAGAACCCTGAAATACATTATTTAACCCCTGCTCTGGTTTGACTTCCCAAAATGAATGAATGAACGAGTGAATGAATGAATGAATGAGTTTATTGGCCACATATGTATACATACAAGGAATATGCCTTGGTGCTCCGCTCGCAATTAACAACAAGAGCAAATAGTAAACAATTAAGAACAAAGCAATAGTCAATAGTCAATGTATTTGTCACATACACATAAATGTGCAGTGAGATTAAAAAAATTACCCGCAGTTCAACAATAAGACCAATAAGAATAATCAATAAAAATATGCAATAATACATACAATCATAAACCAACACCAAACAAAAGAAACATCCATCACAGTGAGTCTCCTCCAGTCACCTCCCAACTGTGATGGAAGGCCAGAATATATTTTCTCTTCCCCTGCCGTCTTCTCCCGCCGTCATGCTGTTGAAGTTGCCACGTCGGGGCGGTCGGGCCTCTCGACATTGAAGCGCCGCGCCGGACGGTTGAAAGGTCCGCGGCGGGGCCCATCCAACCCCGCGATTCTGGGCGGGCTAAGACGCTGTCGCTGCCGCTGCCGGAGCTCCCGATGTCGGCCCTCACCCAGGGGGCTGCGAGCTTCCGACGTCCAGGCGGCCGTCGCCGGAGCCTCCGGAGACGAGTCGCAGCCGCTCCCGCAGCATCCGAAGGCAGCCAGCGCCGCAGGTGGTGAGTCCGGGCCGCGGGCTCCGCGAACCAGAGCCCAGGTGGTCCCAGCCGGAGGCCGCCAACTCCAGGTGCATGGCTGATGGTAGGCCGCAGCGGGGAACGGAGACACGACACAGAAACAAGGTCGGGTCTCCGTTCGGGAGAGACACTTTTACAGTTCACACCCCCCCCCCCCCCCACACACACATAACACACAACCACAAACACTACATCATATTTAAACTACAATAAAGCAAAAACAACAACAAAAAACACAAAAGACAAACGGACTGCAGGCAAGACGCAGCTGCGAGGGCTTAAAACATTAAGGATACAACATTATGGTTTTGAACATGTAAGTGAAATAAACAAGAACAAAAAGAGACGACGGACTTTTGGTTATTGAGTAGAGCTACTACTCGCGGAAAACAAAGTTGTATTTATGTCTGGATGCGGCTGCTTTGACAATCGGGAGTCACCTTCCAGAGCGAAGAGCTTCATAGAATTTGTGGATATGGTGAGAGGGGTCACAGATTACCTTATCCGCTCGCTTCCTGGCCCTTGACTGTTCGTCAACCCCCGAAGGTTACAGCCAAAAACCTTCTCAGCTGATGGAACGATTTGTTGCAGCCTCCGGATATCGTGCTTGGTGGCTGGGCCAAACCAGACCATGATGGAGAAGGTGAGGACAGACTCTACGATGGCAATATAGAATTGGGCAATCGTTGCCTAAGGCAGATTGCGTTTTCTCAGCTGCCGCAGGAAGTACATACTCTGTTGGGGCTTTTTGACTGTGGATTTGATGGTCGCCCCCAATTTAAGGTCCTTGGAGATAATGGTTCCAAGGGACTTAAAAGACTCCACAGAGGAACTGGGGAGGTGCACTCGTTGGTGTAGAGAGAGTAAAGGTGAGGGGGAGAGTACGCATTCTTGCGGTGCTCCTATGCAGAGGGTCTGCGAGTCCAAGATGTGCTTTCCCAGCCTCACATACTGCTTCCTGTCTGTCAGGAAGTTGATGATCCACTGACAAAGGGGTTAAGGCACAGTCAACTGGGAGGGTTTGAAGTGCAGTAGCTCTGGCACAATGGTCTTAAATGCAGAGCTAAAGTCCACAAACAGAATCCTGGCATACGTCCGCTGGCGGACTAGGTGCTGGAGGATGAAGTGCAGGCCTAGGTTGACTGCGTCATCCACAGACCTATTGGCTCGGTGTTCAAACTGCAGGGGGTCCAGCAGATGTTTGTCATCTTTGATGTTTTTCAGCTGGGCCAGCACGTCTTTCAAAGGTGTTCATGACTACAGAGGTAAGTGCGACAGGCTGGTAGTCTATTAAGACCAGCGATCCTTGTCTTTTTGGGCACAGGGATAATAGTGGAGACCTTGAATCAGACAGCGACAGTGCAGGTTTGCAGGGACTGGTTGAAAATGTATGTGTACATCGGTGCCAGTTGTTTGGCACAGAGCTTGGGGGTAGACGAGGAAACACTGGAGATTTCCGGATTTTCTGCCTTCTGAGTAGCCTCTCCACCTCCGCAATTTCTATTGTTAATCTGGAGTCATTCTGTGAGGATGTGCAAATTAGTGATTACAGAGGGGTGGGGAGGGAGGGCCAGTCTTTGCAAACTCCAGTCAGTCTCTGAGTAGGTGTGAATTGCTGGTTGGGGAAGAATGGGTGGGGACGGATCCAGTCTTTGCAAACCGGAGTCAGTCTTTGAGTAGGTGTGAAGTGGTGACTGGTGGTGGGGTTAGGGGGGTCACAGAATTATGTTTCTGTTTCTGGACCCTGCAGTAAAACTCGTTCCGGTCGTTGGTCAGCTGACGATTGTCCAAGGATCGTGGGGTTTTCCTCTTGTACCTGGTGATTTCTTGCAAGCCCTTCCAAACTGAAGTAGAGTCATTAGCTGAGAACTTGATCCACAGCTTCTCAGAGTACATTTCCTTGGCAGCTCTGATTCATCTTCTCAGCTTGTACTTGGCCTGCATGTACAGGTCTATATCCCCGCTCCTATAGGCCTCATCTTTTGACTGGCGGAGCTACCTGAGTTCTGCTGTGAACCATGGCTTGTTGTTTGTTGAACCAGATCCGGGTCTTCCTCGGAATGCAACTGTTCTCACAAAAGCTAACATAGAATGTCACAGTGTCTGATTTACTCATCGAGGCTTGTGGTTGCTTCCCTGAACACATTCCAATCAGGGCAGTCAAACCAGGACTGTAGTTTTTTCAATGCCCTCGCTTGTCCATCTTTTCGTTGTTCTGACCACAGGTTTAGCAGATTTTAGTTTCTGCCTGTAGGTCGGAATAAGGTGAATTAAACAACCATCGGAGAGTCCCAGAGCCCCCTGGGGAACAGAGCTATAGGCGTTCTTGATTGAAGAGTAGAAGTGATCAAGTATCGTCTCCCCTCTGGTGGGGCAGGTAACATGAAGTCTGTACTTAGTATGCCGAGATCAACAGGTGAGATGGGAGGAGAGGAGAGGAGAGGGGATGAGAGGGGAGAGGGGAGGAGAGAAGAGAAGAGGAGAGGGGAAGAGAGGCGAGGAGATGGAAGGAGATAAGAGGGGAGGAGAGGAG
>NC_135991.1:10921762-10954913 GCF_053455715.1 Rhinoraja longicauda | reverse complement strand
AACATCATCCAGTTTAAAGACAAATATAAACACATGATTTTTTCTAGGTACAGTGAGGAGGGGGATTAACAGTCACCAGGGGTCTACATATAATAACACATCATTATTTAAATAAGTATATCTATATGAATATATAAGGGTGTATGAGTATTTTTGTATTAATATCTGATACTTGATAAATATTGATTAGGGAATGGGGGTAGGATTAAATAAGTTCACACTTCTTCCTACTCCTTTTCGCACATGTTAAGTAATGGATGAAATTCCTTGTATTTCTTCTGTTTTTTTTGTTTATTTTGTTTTTTAATTGATGTCTTTTTAACATGTTCGAAATAAAATAAAATAACTGCAGTTGAACTACTAAGTAGGAAGTTCCCCGTATCCAAAGAGGATATTAAAAAAAAACACTCTGAGAAATGGGAAAAAAATAAATTTAAAAAATAAATTTGGTTACGAAATGGCCCACGGAATGATATAAATTTTGATATAAATTTTGATATATTTATATTTTGATATAAACATGTGTGATGAAATGGGAGTGTTAATTAAGAACTATAAACCTAAGGATGAATCAGAAACCCGAGTAATGAAAAAGGAAAAAGAACTAGATGTACTTAAATTGTTTAGAATAGAAGGAGAAAGGCTGAGGAAAGCATAGCAGGAAAAGAATACCACCCCGAACAAGGGTGAAAGACCCCCAAAACAGCATGAAAGTCAGGAGCTTCAGGAGAAAAAAAAATCAACTCTGTACCCCAGCCTATGGGACCCTGGGTATCCCCTCCCTATTCCGGCCAGGACGGAACAAAGCAGTGCCCTTTGGTGAAAGGGAATAGTGGAGATAGAAGGATGAAGCAAGCACGGGAACTAGAAGCAGACATCAAAAGGCTGCAGGACCTCAGGGACAGAAAGATTTATGGGATCCGTCAGGCAGCAAATGAGGAGTATGAGGGAGGCAGCAACACAGAAACACAGGCGAGTAATCAACAGGTATCAGAGAGAAGGCAAAACTGTGAGAATGAAGCAGAATTAGAAAGTGATGGGGAAAGAACAAGGGAGTGTAGAAGGGAAATAGAGGCATCCATAAAGCGCTTAGAGATAGAGATAAGGGAGATGGAAAAAGATATGGAAAGAAAAGAAAGGAAAGCCAGGGGTACGCCCAGAGAAGAATGAGGTGGGAAAGTATACAGATAGAACCGCAACAGGAGATGGTGAACGAGAGACAGGAGCTGAGGGGGAGAATGATGCCATTAATAGCCTTCGGGGTATTGACTCAAAGGAGGGGGGGAAACCGGCAGCCCGTGGCAGTTTTATCAAAAATTCAAACCCATCTCAGTTTCTGTACCCGCCCGAAGAAAGAGAAAACGAGACAGGGAGGCCAGAACACTGCTGTAGTGAAATAATAGATTTACAGACAAAAGTAGAGAAGATTTGGAAGAACAACCTCTGGCTGAGGGCAGCCGGTGGTTTATAGACGGGTCCTCCAGATCTATAGATGGAAAAAGAAGGTGAGGTAACGGTCAGTGATTGAAGGCAGTGCTGAACAGATGAGACTTCAGTGATGTTTTGAATGTGGTGAGTGAGGAGGAGTCTCTGACGGTTTGGGGTAGTGAGTTCCAGAGTGTGGGAGCAGCGATGGAGAAAGCCCTGTCCCCCCAGGATCTGAGTTTGGTCCGGATGTGGGGGGATAGGAGATCGGCAGCAGCAGAGCGGAGGGTGCAGGTGGGAGTGTGCCTGTGGCGGAGGTCAGTCAGGTAGGATGGGGCCAGGTTATGGAGGGCTTTGTAGGTCATGAGGAGGATTTTGTACTGGATTCTCTGGGGGATGGGGAGCCAGTGGAGATTGTAAATGACGGGGGTGATATGGTCACGGATCGGGGTGTGGGTGAGTAGACGGGCAGCGGAGTTCTGGATGTGTTGGAGTTTATTGATGATTTTTGAGGGTGAACCATAGAGGAGGCTGTTGCAGTAGTCCAGACGGGAGGTGATGAAGGCGTGGATGAGGGTTTCAGCAGCTGTGGAGGAGAGGGATGGACGGAGACGGGCGATGTTTTTTTTTGGTGGAAGAAGGCTGTCTTGATGATGTGTTTGATGTGTTTGTCGAAGGACAGGGTTTGATCAAGGATGATTCCAAGATTCCGGATGTGAGGGGAGGTGGATACTGAGAGACCATCAATATTGAGGGTGAAGTTGTGGGTGGATTTGGTGAGGGTTTTTGGTCCAATGATGATGATTTCAGATTTGTCGCAATTGTGTTTGAGAAAATTGAATTGAAGCCAAGATTTTATTTCAGTGATGCAGTTTGTCAGGGTCGAGTGCGTAGCGGTGGAGATAGACTTGGTGGAGATGAGGAGCTGGATATCATCGGCATAGCAGTAGAACTTGAGACCATGACGGCGGATTAATTGACCAAGGGGGAACAGGTACAGGATGAAGAGGAGGGGGCCAAGAACTGAACCTTGGGGGACACCTTGGGGGAGGGGAGCATGGCCAAACAAGTCATAGGGGGTTGTGTAATATGTCAGCGAATCAACAAGAATATCATGAGAGCAGTCCCAGGAGGAGGACAACCATTGGCAATAAGGCCCTTCCAAAGAATACAGATAGACTTCACTGAGTTGCCCCGACTACAAAGATGGAAATACCTGTTAGTGGTAGTGGACCATTTCACTAGATGGGTAGAGGCACTCCCTACAGCAACTGCCACCTCACAGTCGGTAGCCAAGGTATTATTAGAGCAAATTATACCCAGATATGGGATTGTGGAAACAATAGACTCGGATAGAGGGACCCATTTTGCCTCCAAAACACATAAAATGATATGTGAAGCATTAGGAATTGAATGGAAATTGCATACACCATGGCATCCCCAGAGTTCCGGAAAGATGGAAAGAATGAATGGCACCTTGAAGACCCAAATCACCAAGTTAATAGAGGAAACGAGACTCCCCTGGACTGTGCCTTCCGATAGCCTTGTTAAGAATCCGAACGGCACCTCGGAAAGACATAGGGGTATCCCCATATGAAATGTTATTCGGGCTCCCGTACTTAGGAAAGATAGAAGGGGTCCCAACAATACCAGGGAACGACGTGTTCCTAAGGAACTATTTACTGGCAGTATCCCAATGTCTTGCAGAACTAAAAACTAAAGGATTACTGGCCCAGAGCCCGCCACTGGATTTTCCGATTCACTCAGTCAAGGCTGGAGACTGGGTACTAATAAAAACGTGGAAGGAAGAAAAGTTGCAACCTAGGTGGACTGGACCCTACCTTGTGTTATTAACCACCGAGACAGCAGTACGAACAAAAGAAAAAGGGTGGACCCACGCAAGTCGATTTAAGGGTCCCGTGGAGGCCCCACCAGACAATATCAGCCCGTGGACGGTACATGGAGGAAAGGAGCCATTGACTTTGGTATTCACCAAAACCCCGCACGGAAAATGAAGACTTCGTGCTGGTGGATCGGGTGCTGGGTGGTTACCCAGCTTGTGAGTAATGTAACATGCATAAAAATCACTATACCACAGAATAGAAGGGCCACCACCATCCCATTTGATGTATGTAGAGGAAAATCATGGTGTGGTTATAGAATGTATGTATGCACCCATCCCTGTAAAAATTGGCGCGAGGTATTCACTTCATCCAGAGAAGGGTGGCAAAAGTCCACCTATCAAACTGATAGGTGGAGAGTATATCAAAACCCAAACAAGGGATTGCCAGGACGTGTATATGTAAGCATACAGAGGGTTCAAATAAAGGAAAGTGGTAGGTATTGGATATGTGCAGATAGAACAGGGAAGGACGCATGCCTGAGGTTTGAAATAGAGGTAGAACGGGACGGATATATAGTAAAATATGAGGATAAGGGGGAAATGTTCCAGATAGATGACAGTCAGAGTAGGGATCCCTGGGCAACCCCAGCACCACCTGTTGTCAGCAATGTCACCACGGTATATGAGCCTAAGGATTTGAAGATAATGATAGTAACAGGAGAAATAGAATTAATGCAATTGTATGGGGAGGGAATACCAACAGGGGGAAAGGGAACCAACACCTGGCTTACCTGGATGATGTACACAGCCAGAAGTATGCAACAAACCAATTGCTATGCCTGCGCCGGAGCTAAGCCTCAGCTGGTCCCAGTACCATTTCCCCTGAATTGGAATAGGACACCTGGGGCTATGTCATGTATACTACAACTATTCACGAATCCCATACTACCAAAGAATGAGACCTGCCAGAGCTACCATTACCTATTCCCGGCTAGCAACAACAACACGAAGGGCCAAAGGAAAGACCCTCGACCTCCCCCATTCACCATTCCCCTCGGGGACGAGGGATTCAGTGCTATACAAGATATAACCCAGATGGACAGGATATGGGGGAGGTGCTAAACTGCAATCAGACGTATAACATAACAGCTGAGGAACAGGGGTCACTGTTCAGTAGCTCCTGGCTGATAAAGCAGATAGTCAGTAGAGCCGATGTCTGTTGGTGGTGCGGAGAGGATACTCTGTGGCCCCGGCTACCAGGGTCATGGACGGGAACCTGTACCCTTACACAACTAATGATGCCCTTCACCACAGCAGTAGAGCATGCGGTCGAAATCAATGAAGGAGGCCGACGACAAAGGAGAGAGGTGAGAGGATCATTCGAAACACACATCTATATAGATGCAATAGGGGTGCCAAGAGGGGTACCCGATGAATTCAAAGCCAGAAACCAGATAGCTGCTGGCTTTGAGTCCATACTCTTCTGGTGGTCCACAATTAATAAAAATGTGGACTGGATCAACTACCTATACTACAATCAACAACGCTTTATAACTTACACTCGAGATGCGGTTGAAGGATTAGCGGAACAACTGACAGCTACCAGCCTAATGGCCTGGCAAAATCGCATGGCCTTGGACATGCTCCTGGCTGAGAAAGGGGGGGTGTGCGTAATGTTTGGGGAACAATGTTGCACCTACATCCCCAACAACACTGCTCCTGATGGGTCCGTGTCAAGGGCCCTAGCGAGTCTCACTTCCCTGTCTATCGAATTGGCCGAGAACTCAGGAGTAGACACCTCCTGGCCCAAGTTTCTAGACTCCTGGTTTGGGAAATGGAAGCACATCTGTACATCAGCCCTAACATCAGTGATAGTTATGATGGGGTTGCTGTGTCTATTCGGATGTTGCATCATTCCCTGCATACAGGGGTTGTCTCAGCGATTGATAGAAGCAGCTCTGACAAAGAACGACATCGCCATGATGGCCTTTAGAGCAGAGCATGACCAGCAGGAGGAATATAGAGAGGCAAAGGCTCTGCTGCTAGCACTAGAAAAGGAGGAAATAGTATAAATCAAAGTAGCGTGGCATAAGAAAAAGGGTGGATTGTGAGAGATGGGTAAAAAGGGATAATTGATTTAGACTAAGGATCCTGAGAAATAGCTGACTCGACCATGCTTGACTAAAAAAAACGGACCCTGAGAAATAACTGACCAGACAGTGCTCGGCTAGAAAAAAACCGTAAGAACAAATAGTGACAGACCAAGGACAAGTGTTAGAAGATAATCAGAGAACTGGGAGGAAGGCCAAAATAATCAGAGAGCTAGGAGAGGGGGAGGGCATGAACTACTCTGTACTGTGCTTGCCTAATGAAATAAATGAATATTACTGTACGATGTGGAAGGCAACAGGGGCGGTGACGGTAGATTGTGCACCTCAGTGCTCCGATTGGAAGGAGCCCGAAGGGGAGGAATGCAGGTGTAACAATTGTAAAATGAAGTGAATAAAAAGAGGGGATTTTCCCGACCTCGGTGTGTCTCGACAGGGGAGACACCCAACTCTGCAGACTTGCAAATAAAATACTTGTTTCTCTAGATTGTCTCGAGTATCGTGATTGTGAGCACTCACATTTGCATCTCACATAATTTTTTACATCAACTATATTTAACCCCGAAAAAATTAACCAATTTAAAACCCACAGAGAGTGGGTACTGATTGAGAACGATCAGCCGCGATCACATTGAATGACGGTGCGTACAGGCTCGAAGGGCCGAATGGCCTCCTCCTGCACCTATTGTGAGAGAGAGGAGGGGGAGAGGGAGAGGGAAGGGGAGCCAGCAAGCAAGGACAAACATTGACACAAAGAAACAGTGAGCACATGTGGCGGCCATTTTGTTGAATGAAACAGTGAGCACATGTGGCGGCCATTTTGTTGAAATAAACAGTGAGCACATGTGGCCCTTCATAAGCCCACAACTTCCCCAAGGCTCAGCGATCCCACCAATTATCAATTAGCAGCCCGCCCGACGGGCGACATTGTCCACACCCAGTCTCCACCTCTTGCTATTAAAAGATATTTTATAAATTAAAGCTCGTAGCTTTTTGAGGTATAAAATATCTTTATAATAACAAGATTAAATAGCTCTCCCCCTTCTCTTTCCCCTCCTCTCTCCCTCCCCCTTTCTCTCCCCCTCCTCTCTCTCCCCCTCCTCTCTCTCCCCCTCCTCTCTCTTCCCCTCCTCTCTCCCTCCCTCACTCCATCCCTCCCTCTCTCCCTCCCTCCCTCTCTCTCCCCAAACAAAAAACTATGAGCTTTAATTTATAAAATATCTTTTAATAGCAAGAGGTGGATAGCCATCATGCCCCATCTACACTAGTCCCACCCGCCCACACCGTCCATCATGCCCCATCTACAATAGTCCCACCCGCCCACACCGTCCATCATGCCCCATCTACACTAGTCCCACCCGCCCACACCGAACAACATGCCCCATCTACACTAGTCCCACCTGCCCACACCATTCATCATGCCCCATCTACACTAGTCCCACCTGCCCACACTGACCAACATGCCCCATCTACACTAGTCCCACCCGCCCACACAGACCAACATGCCCCATCTACAGTAGTCCCACACTGACCAACATGCCCCATCTACACTAGTCCCACCCGCCCACACTGACCAACATGCCCCATCTACACTAGTCCCACCCGCCCACACTTACCAACATGCCCCATCTACACTAGTCCCACCCGCCCACACAGACCAACATGCCCCATCTACACTAGTCCCACCCGCCCACACTGACCAACATGCCCCATCTACACTAGTCCCACACTGACCAACATGCCCCATCTACACTAGTCCCACCCGCCCACACCGTCCAACATGCCCCATCTACACGAGTCCCACACCGTCCATCATGCCCCATCTACACTAGTCCCACCCGCCCACCCCGTCCATCATGCCCCATCTACACTAGTCCCACCCGCCCACACTGACCAACATGCCCCATCTACACTAGTCCCACCCGCCCACACAGACCAACATGCCCCATCTACACTAGTCCCACCCGCCCACACCGTCCATCATGCCCCATCTACACTAGTCCCACCCGCCCACACCGTCCATCATGCCCCATCTACACTAGTCCCACCCGCCCACACAGACCAACATGCCCCATCTACACTAGTCCCACCCGCCCACACAGACCAACATGCCCCATCTACACTAGTCCCACCCGCCCACACAGACCAACATGCCCCATCTACACTAGTCCCACCCGCCCTCACTGACCAACATGCCCCATCTACACTAGTCCCACCCGCCCACACTTACCAACATGCCCCATCTACACTAGTCCCACCCGCCCACACAGACCAACATGCCCCATCTACACTAGCCCACCCGCCCACACCGTCCAACATGCCCCATCTACACTAGTCCCACACCGTCCATCATGCCCCATCTACACTAGTCCCACCCGCCCACACCGTCCATCATGCCCCATCTACACTAGTCCCACCCGCCCACACCGTCCATCATGCCCCATCTACACTAGTCCCACCCGCCCACACAGACCAACATGCCCCATCTACACTAGTCCCACCCGCCCACACAGACCAACATGCCCCATCTACACTAGTCCCACACGACCACACAGACCAACATGCCCCATCTACACTAGTCCCACCTGCCCACACCGACCAACATGCCCCATCTACACTAGTCCCACCTGCCCACACCGACCAACATGCCCCATCTACACTAGTCCCACCTGCCCACACCGTCCATCATGCCCCATCTACACTAGTCCCACCTGCCCACACCGTCCATCATGCCCCATCTACAATAGTCCCACCTGCCCACACAGACCAACAGCCCCATCTACACTAGTCCCACCTGCCCACACCATTCATCATGCCCCATCTACACTAGTCCCACCTGCCCACACTGACCAACATGCCCCATCTACACTAGTCCCACCCGCCCACACAGACCAACATGCCCCATCTACACTAGTCCCACCCGCCCACACTGACCAACATGCCCCATCTACACTAGTCCCACCCGCCCACACTGACCAACATGCCCAATCTACACTAGTCCCACCCGCCCACACTGACTAACATGCCCCATCTACACTAGTCCCACCCGCCCACACAGACCAACATGCCCCATCTACAATAGTCCCACCCGCCCACACTGACCAACATGCCCCATCTACACTAGTCCCACCCGCCCACACCGTCCAACATGCCCCATCTACACTAGTCCCACACCGTCCATCATGCCCCATCTACACTAGTCCCACCCGCCCACACCGTCCATCATGCCCCATCTACACTAGTCCCATCTGCCCACACCATCCATCATGCCCCATCTACACTAGTCCCACCTGCCCACACCGACCAACATGCCCCATCTACACTAGTCCCACCTGCCCACACCGTCCATCATGCCCCATCTACACTAGTCCCACCTGCCCACACTGACCAACATGCCCCATCTACACTAGTCCCACCCGCCCACACTGACCAACATGCCCCATCTACACTAGTCCCACCTGCCCACACTGACCAACATGCCCCATCTACACTAGTCCCACCTGCCCACACCGGCCAACATGCCCCATCTACACTAGTCCCACCTGCCCACACAGACCAACATGCCCCATCTACACTAGTCCCACCTGCCCACACTGACCAACATGCCCCATCTACACTAGTCCCACCTGCCCACACTGACCAACATGCCCCATCTACACTAGTCCCACCCGATCACACCGTCCATCATGCCCCATCGACACTAGTCCCACCTGCCCACCCCGTCCAACATGCCCCATCTACAATAGTCCCACCTGCCCACACAGACCAACATGTGCTAGGAGGATGCTAGGAGGCTGCAGAGTGACTTGGATAGATTAGGCGAGTGGGCAAATGCATGGCAAATGCAATATAATGTGGATAAATGTGATGTTATCCACTTTGGCGGCAAGAACAGGAAAGCAGAGTATTACCTGAATGGTGACCGATTGGGTGAAGGGGAGATGCAACGTGACCTGGGTGTCATGGTGCACCAGTCATTGAATGCAAGCATGCAGGTGCAGCAGGCAGTGAAGAAAGTGAATGGTATGTTGGCATTCATAGCAAGAGGATTTGAGTATAGGAGCAGGGAGGTTCTGCTGCAGTTGTACAAGGCCTTGGTGAGACCGCACCTGGAGTATTGTGTGCAGTTTTGGTCTCCTAACCTGAGGAAATACTTTCTTGCCTTAGAGGGAGTACAGAGAAGGTTCACCAGATTGATCCCTGGGATGGTGGGACTGTCATATGAGGAAAGACTGGATAGACTGGGCTTATACTCGCTGGAATTTAGAAGACTGAGGGGGGATCTTATAGAAACATATAAAATTCTTAAGGGGTTGGAGAGGCTAGATGCGGGAAGATTGTTCCCGATGTTGGGGGAGTCTACAACCAGGGGTCACAGCTTAAGGATAAGGGGGAAGTCTTTTAGGACCGAGATGAGAAAACATTTCTTCACACAGAGAGTGGTGAATCTGTGGAATTCTCTGCCACAGAAGGTAGTTGAGGCCAGTTCATTGGCTAGATTTAAGAGGGAGTTAGATGTGGCCCTTTTTGCTAAAGGGATCAGGGGGTATGGAGTGAAGGCAGGTACAGGCTACTGAGCTGGATGATCAGCCATGATCATATTGAATGGCGGTGCAGGCTCGAAGGGCTGAATGGCCTACTCCTGCACATATTTTCTATGTTTCTAACATGCCCCATCTACACTAGTCCCACCTGCCCACACCGCCCAACATGCCCCATCGACACTAGTCCCACCTGCCCACACCGCCCAACATGCCCCATCCACACTAGTCCCACCTGCCCACACCGCCCAACATGCCCCATCTACACTAGTCCCACCTGCCCACACCGACCAACATGCCCCATCTACACTAGTCACACCTGCCCACACCGACCAACATGCCGCATCTACACTAGTCACACCTTCCCACACCGGCCAACATGCCGCATCTACACTAGTCCCACCTGCCCACACCGGCCAACATGCCCCATCTACACTAATCCCACCTGCCCACACCGACCAACATGCCCCATCTACACTAGTCCCACTTGCCCACACCGACCAACATGCCCCATCTACACTAGTCCCACCTGCCCACACCGTCCATCATGCCCCATCTACACTAGTCCCACCTGCCCACACCGGCCAACATGCCCCATCTACACTAGTCCCACCTGCCCACACCCACCAACATGCCCCATCTACACTAGTCCCACCCGCCCACACTGACCAACATGCCCCATCTACACTAGTCCCACCTGCCCACACCGTCCAACATGCCCCATCTACACTAGTCCCACCTGCCCACACCGGCCAACATGCCCCATCTACACTAGTCCCACCCGCCCACACCGTCCAACATGCCCCATCTACACTAGTCCCACCTGCCCACACCGGCCAACATGCCCCATCTACACTAGTCTCACCTGCCCACACCGACCAACATGCCCCATTTACACTAGTCCCACCTGCCCACACCGACCAACATGCCCCATCTACACTAGTCCCACCTGCCCACACTGACCAACATGCCCCATCTACACTAGTCCCACCTGCCCACACTGACCAACATGCCCCATCTACACTAGTCCCACCCGCCCACACCGTCCATCATGCCCCATCTACACTAGTCCCACCTGCCCACACCGTCCAACATGCCCCATCTACACTAGTCCCACCCGCCCACATAGACCAACATGTGGTAGGAGGATGCTAGGAGGCTGCAGAGTGACTTGGATAGATTAGGCGAGTGGGCAAATGCATGGCAGATGCAATATAATGTGGATAAATGTGATGTTATCCACTTTGGCGGCAAGAACAGGAAAGCAGAGTATTACCTGAATAGTGACCGATTGGGAGAAGGGGAGATGCAACGTGACCTGGGTGTCATGGTGCACCAGTCATTGAAAGCAAGCATGCAGGTGCAGCAGGCAGTGAAGAAAGTGAATGGTATGTTGGCATTCATAGCAAGAGGATTTGAGTATAGGAGCAGGGAGGTTCTGCGGCAGTTGTACAAGGCCTTGGTGAGACCGCACCTGGAGTATTGTGTGCAGTTTTGGTCTCCTAACCTGAGGAAATACTTTCTTGCCTTAGAGGGAGTACAGAGAAGGTTCACCAGATTGATCCCTGGGATGGCGGGACTTTCATATGAGGAAAGACTGGATAGACTGGGCTTGTACTCGCTGGAATTTAGAAGACTGAGGGGGGATCTTATAGAAACATATAAAATTCTAAAGGGGTTGGAGAGGCTAGATGCGGGATGATTGTTCCCGATGTTGGGGGAGTCCAGAACCAGGGGTCACAGCTTAAGGATAATGGGGAAGTCTTTTAGGACCGAGATGAGAAAACATTTCTTCACACAGAGAGTGGTGAGTCTGTGGAATTCTCTGCCACAGAAGGTAGTTGAGGCCAGTTCATTGGCTATATTTAAGAGGGAGTTAGATGTGGCCCTTTTTGCTAAAGGGATCAGGGGGTATGGAGAGAAGGCAGGTACAGGCTACTGAGCTGGATGATCAGCCATGATCATATTGAATGGCGGTGCAGGCTCGAAGGGCTGAATGGCCTACTCCTGCATCTATTTTCTATGTTTCTAACATGCCCTATCTACACTAGTCCCACCTGCCCACACCGCCCAACATGCCCCATCTACACTAGTCCCACCTGCCCACACCGCCCAACATACCCCATCTACCCTAGTCCCACCTGCCCACACCGACCAACATGCCCCATCTACACTAGTCACACCTTCCCACACCGGCCAACATGCCCCATCTACACTAGTCCCACCTGCCCACACCGACCAACATGCCCCATCTACACTAGTCCCACCTGCCCACACCGACCAACATGCCCCATCTACATTAGTCCCACCTGCCCACACCGACCAACATGCCCCATCTACACTAGTCCCACCTGCCCACACCGGCCAACATGCCCCATCTACACTAGTCCCAACCGCCCACACAGACCAACATGCCCCATCTACACTAGTCCCACCGGCCCACACCAGCCATCATGCCCCATCTACACTAGTCCCACCCGCCCACACAGACCAACATGACCCACCTACACTACACTACACTAGTCCCACCTGCCCACACCGACCAACATGCCCCATCTACACTAGTCCCACCTGCCCACACCGACCAACATGCCCCATCTACACTAGTCCCACTTGCCAACACAGACCAACATGCCCCATCTACACTAGTCCCACCTGCCCACAACGACCAACATGGCCCATCTACACTAGTCCCACAACGACCAACATGCCCCATCTACACTAGTCCCACTTGCCAACACAGACCAACATGCCCCATCTACACTAGTCCCACCTGCCCACAACGACCAACATGGCCCATCTACACTAGTCCCACAACGACCAACATGCCCCATCTACATTAGTCCCACCTGCCCACACCGACCAACGGCCAAGAAAGCACAACAACGCCTCTAATGCCTTGGAATGCTTAGGAAGATTGGCTTGTCCCCGGCAACTCTCACCAACTTCCACATAAGCACCATAAAAAGCATTTCATCAGAATGTATCACTACTTGGTTCCGGAACAGCTCCGTCCAAGGCCGCAAGTATTTGCAGAGAATTGTGGACGCAGCGAGGACCTCAATCAAACGAACCTCTCTTCTATTGACTCCATTTATAGCTTTCCATGTATCTGTCCAAATGTCTTTTAAATTTAATTTTTTTTTTGCCTCAAATACTTCCTCTGGCAGTTCATTTAATGTAGCCGACACTGTCTGTATGAATCCATCGATCCATCACTTTCTTTCCCCGAGGGAAATTAAAAAAATGGATATACTCAGGACACTCAGAGAACTTCTACGGGAAAATGAAAACGTATCGAATGTCAAAAAAGAAGTATCTTGTCCAAGTTCTGATATTGGCCCAACAAATACATGGTGTGGTATCGTTTCGCGAAACACACTCACGCAAACCCCGCTGTTGCACCGCATTCTGCATTAGAGTGTCAACTACTTCGTCAGTGTAGCCGAACCGTGTGGGGAAATTACTTCCTGTCTAACTTTCATTGCACAATAGAAATAACCAAATCTGACTACCTATTGCAACAGTCGAGTTGGTCGCTCTATTTCCTCAAGCTGTAGCTGTAGAAATGCCACCATCGGCTCAACATGTCTGAACTAACTCACCTGACAAATAGTTCCAGATACCCAGCACCCTTTGAACGTGAAGTCTTTCCTTCAGGTTTCTTGTGGTTTTTGCCTATCTCACCTATAAACCTCTGATCACTGGTTTTTCGTTCCACATCCTGGATAAAAGACCGTGTGCGATCACCCTATCTATTCTGTTCATGACAGTATACACCGTTATAAGCTCACCCATGTATTTCCCCACTCCAATTTATAATGTCCCCGGGGTGAATATATTTGTTGGCAATAGGAATGTGAATTCTAATGTGACCACGTATGGAAATGAATATGAATCCCAGGTCATTTCGCTAGCTATGATACTGAAACCAGGAACAGACTCAAGCTTGCATTGTGCGTGCGCCCGTGTGTGCTGGGGAAGGAGTGGCTGTTATCTCCAAACACCCGGACCTCGGAATCATGTCCCCCTCTAAGAATTCATGCTCAAATTTATCACCAACAGTCCTCAATCAGTGAGGATAGGTGAGACCTCCTACACAATAACATTCACATCGGAGCCCTGCAAGGATGAGTTGTCAGTCCGCGATTATACCCTCTTTACCTTCGTAACCGGACAGGCAAGTCCGGCTCCAATTATATCGACGAGTTTGCTGATGTGATGGGCCGAATAACGGACAATGAGGCGATGACGTACACGAACGATATTGAGAACTTACTGATATGGTGTCAGCACCATAACCACGCTTTCAATGTCAGCGGGACGAAGGAGGTAGTTATTGACCTGAGGAAGCAGAGTACAGTACGTGCCCCAATCTGCACCAATGGTACAAAATGACAATGATAGCGAGCTCAGGTTGCTTGGCGATAATGTAATCAACGATCTGACGTGGAGCAACCAACATTGATGCGACACCGAAGAAGGCACAAAAATGAAAACAATAATCAATGTGTCATGTCTTCTGTTACTATTACAAACGTCTGGAGATTTGCGGTAAAAAGCATATTGTTACATTGCATCGCAGCTTGGTTTGGAAACAACTCTGCCAAGACCGCGAGAAATAGCAGAGGGTTGTACATATAGCCCAGTCCGTCACACAGGCCAGTCTCCGTCTACATTTCAAGCTGTATAACATTACACAAACACCCAACACAATCAAACACCTGTCCAATCACGGTCAGTTCTTCTTTCCCCTGCTCCGATCTGGCAACAGGTGGATATGCTTGTAAGCGCGCATCACGAGATGTAGGAATAACTTAAATTCTTCCGTTATCAGGGTTATGATCGGTTCCTCCGTTGGCTAGGGTATTGATCAATTCCTTCTAACCCATTATGGACATTGAACATTGTCTCAGGTACTGATGCACAACAATGCGCTGCAATGTTGATAAATGTATTCTGCACTCTGTATTTTCTACTTTGCTCTGTCTATTGTCACGAGTCACACAACGTTGGGCAAGCCAAGCCTGCCAATGCCGATCAATGTACCCCATCTACACAAATCCCACCTGCCGCTTGTGGCGCGCATCAATCCGAAATGTTCCTATTTGTATTTGCCCAAACGTATTTTAAATGTTGTTATAGTTTCTACCTCAACTACCTCCTTTGGCAGCTCATTCAATACGTCCGCCACCCGCTGTGCGAATCCATGTACCTACCACGCTCTGAGTGGACACATTTACAGAGTGGCCTCTGTCCTCGAATTTGAACCAATAGTATACATGTATGATATATGTAATCTGTTTTGATAGCATGCAGCATGCAGAACAAAGTTGTTTACTGTACCTCGGTACATATGACAATAATATCCCTAAACCTGAAGCTGAAACCTAAAGCGCCGACCATCTGCATTGTTTGCAACATCACGAAACCAGATGAATGCTTCATAGGTTGCAGCGCCATTGCATCATCCATTGTTCCCGACGTGCAGTTCTACACACTTACACAATATGTTTGCAGAAACTCTTTGCTTTGTGTTTTCACAGAACTCGAATTCTCCAACTGAGAACGGAATTATGCCATGTGGCTTGATAAAATCTTATTCGTTCTCAGAAATGCACGGACAATTCAGTGTGCGATGGAAATAACCAACAATATTCAACCTGATATTCTTTATAATGAACTACAGTATATTCTGCATCCTCTATCTTCCTCTTCCCTCCATCTGCAGGACTGATTGTATCAATGTATGGCATATCTGAACTGAATGGACAGCGTGCATTTCGACCAAGATCAAGCACGCCGACCAATGTACCCCATCTACACTAGTCACTCCGACACACCTTTCGCCACATTACCTTAAATCCTTCCCTTTCATGAGGCAGTCTAACTGTCTTTGAACATTTGTCATAATTTCCGCCTTAACTACTTACTTTCGGTGCAGAGATGAAGTCAACATTTATCTGCGGAGGAAGGGACTGTCAAAGGAACAACAATTGATGGCATCCTCCACTCTGTTCATGTTTGGAAGAACGACATGTTCCAAACACTTGGTCCGAGGGATAACCTCCCCGCTCCACCACTGGATGCTCGATTTTTAGCATCCACAGCCCACAATTAGCAAGGATAGGCGACACCTCCTTTAAAATAATAACTTCGAAGATGGAGCGCTGCAAGGATCCGTTCACAGTCCGCTATTCTAGCTCATTTACAGTCGCAACCGTGTGGCCATATTCAGCTCTAATTGTACCTACTCGTTTGCAGAAGACGTCATTGTGAATAGTGGGATGATGAGCAATGGCGAGACGAAGTACAAGAAGCAGATAGTGAACTTATTGACATGGTGGCATGCCAATAATGCCTCTTTCAGTGTCAGCAAGACGAAGGAGATAGTTATTGGCCTCGGGGTGCAATGCCGAGTACTTACCCCAATCTGCATCAATCGCACTGGTTGGAAAATGGTTGAGAGCTCGAATTCCATGGCGTTAACATAACCAACGATATGTCGTGGAACAATCACTTTGATGCGAAACTCAAGAAGGCACACCAATGCCTCTGATTCACAGGGATACTGTGGACATTGGCATGACCAAATTGATTATTATAAAACTTCGAGAGATGGACCATAGAACGAACATTATCGGATTGTATCATAGTTTGTTTAGCGACATTTCTGATAAGACCGGAGGAAATTGCAGAGTTGTATATGCAGCCCAATCCACCACGAATATCGATTTCCCTCTGTGACCAGGCTACTGCACGATACCCCTATGTGGATACCGTTCAATTCGTATCTGCCCCATTGCACACAGTGGACTTTAAAAAAATGTTTCGTCACAATAAAGCTAGAATTCTAAGAGCTGTATTCTGCATTCTCGATCGCGCGCTATTGTCATAGTGTCACACAGTAGGGGAATAGACCCTTCGACCAAGTTTGACCATGCCGCCCAATGTGCCCCATTTTACACCGCTCCCAATTACAGCGTTTGAACAAAATCACTCTAAACATTTTCTATCCATGCACCGGTCCAAATGTCTTTTAAATACTGTCATGGCTTGTGCCTCAACGATCTCCTTTGGCAGATCATTCTATATACCCACCATCCTCTGTGCAAATCTATATTCTCACCCTCAAACCGTGTGTGAATCCATTGACCCAGCACCCTCTGTCCTCGCGGCCGAACTGTTTGCATCTCTGTCTGGTACATTTGACCAGTTTGGAAGGCATCAGAAACAAAGATTTTCATTGTTCTTGGGTACATGTGACAATAATGAACATAACCCAAAAGCTAAAACGCTATACGCCACATATCTTAATTGCTTACAACAACACAAACCAAGCGGCGTAATCTCTTGGTTTTTCGAAGGATCGCATCATTCTTTGCACCACCTGCGCACCTTGGCACAGTTAAATAACATGTTTTGTACATGTAGGAGGGAATTTTATGCTTTACCCGTACCCTATATCAAACTTTATTCAGATAGGCACAGACGCAAAATAAAGCGTCTCATAGACCAGTGGTGAGTTCATCGAACAAGTCGGTTTAATAAAGGCCTCAGCGATGTACATCGAGGAACAGTGTGAGCAAGCTCAAGCTGCTTCAAACACTTACAGTAACTGTAGGATTCTTATACCCTCATGACACAATGGTTACCCGTGGAGTTGAAATAAACCATCATTACTCAATGTCCCTGTTCAACCTTTCATCGTTGTGTTTATCCAAAGTTAACTTTAATCTTGGGTTTCTTGTATTTAGAAATCTCCCACCCACATATCTAACATGTAGAGATCATAAATGTCCAGATTCACCTCGCCAAATTGAGTCCCTTCGTAAAGAAGATCATCTGTTAACATTTGGGAGACTTACCTGCGAAGCAGAGAGACCAAAAGCAGCTCTCACGCAAGATTGCAACAGATAAGAACCTAGACATAACTACAAAGGACTATGCTCCCCCGACTGATAAGAAAGCCTGCTTCTCAGCAGAATGTTTCAGCTTTAGCTATTTTAACTACATTCTACCTTGTGAAATTTCGCATCATGCACCCCCAGTGTGTGAGCTCCAAGGATAACCAAACTATAACCTGATCATCTCCCTTATAATTCTCAAAATTCCCGACAACAGTACACGTTTTTGTTTATGTTTATGCACAGATCGTATTCTCCGACTGCACATATCGAGTTCCACGAAGAACGGAGTTATGCAATGCAGCTTGAGCAAATGTTAATCATTCTTACAAATTGACGGACAATTTAGTTTGGTACAAACAAAGAACAATGTTCGGGATGATATTCTATCTCATGAACTATATTCAGCCCTCTGTATTATCTTCGTTGCTCTGTCCAATGAATTTGTTTGAACTGATTGTATCTATTTATTGTATGCCTGATCTGAGTGGATAGGAGGCAACGCAGCTTTTCACTGTGCCTCGGTCCACGTGACAGTAATATTCCTTGCCTTACCACATAAAACCCAATGATCTGAGATAGGTACCAAATATGATCAGAGCCGGAATGATCGTATTGTGATGGCGACTGAGATAGACACAGACGGCGTTGATGTTCAAGAGACGTGGTGAATGGTTGTTAAGCACAAACAAACTGTTGAACAAATGCGAAGAGAAAGTGAAGACGGGGCAGGAGGAGTAACACAGTAAAAATGCTGCTCCTGCATTGCAGACCGCAGTAATTGCCGGGCATTGACACATACAAGAGGCAAACAGGAAATATTCAGATGACTCAGAATACATCAGTGGAGAGAGGAAGAGCATCTAATGTCACAAATAGATGATCGTGTCAATGCTCCGATGCTGGTGAAACAAATACAGGATATGGCCCCGTTTCACCACGTTCAAACTGGTGTTGGACCGGACTGTGCATTGGAGTGTAAACTGGCGCGTTAGCGCACCTGGACTTTGCTGCAGAATCAGTTCCTGACGAACATTTATTGTTCAACACAAATAACCAAAGCTGGTCACCTATTTATCTCCTCCTGCTGTCGAGATGGAAGCTATATTTACAAAAGTAGTGACTGTAGAGATCCCAGCTTCGACTCAACATATCTCAACTAACGACTCTGATAGTTTGTTCCATACACGGATTGCCGTCTGGGTGTGAATTCCTCCCGGTTGGTTCCTTGTAAACCTTGCCCGCTCACCATAAACCCATGACCTTTGTTTCTTGATTCCCTGTCCTGGGTAAAATATCCTGTGCATTCAACATATCTCTTTCCATTTTACGCCTTTATGATCAACTCTCAGCTTCCTGCACTCCAGGGAATAAAGTTATCATCTCTCGGTATAGCTCAGGGAAATAATAGCGAAGCACTGCTCTCACTACTGACGGTGATAGCACAAATGGAGAAGCGTGCACACATTTGTCCGAGAGTCATCGAGTCACGCAGCAGAGAAAGGAGCTAAGCAGCTATCTATGTCTATACTATCCATTTACGAAATCCCATTTACTAGCACCTGATCCGCAGAATATCATGCCCTGACACTATATGTTTAAGGAAGGCGGTCCTTACCTACAATACGATGTAGAGGCTGAAGTTGAGATTTATCACTCGGATGAAGGAGCTGCCAAAGGAACCACAATTGATCACATCATCTACGCTGTGCGGTTTGGAAGAATACAAGTGATTTCAATGACACTGTAAATGTGGGATTCTGCGAGGCCTGGACGGGATAGACATTGAAAGCATTGTACAACCGATATATGGGTATTGTCTTTAGGACACAAGTTTCGCAGTAAGCATTTACCATCGAGTGACTTGCGATGAGAAGCAATTTATTCTTGCAAATGTATCTGAACATCCAGTACCCTGTACCTCAGAAAATTAGTGATGATAACTCATTTTGTTTAAACAGGGCTGGGTCAAATGTGTTTGTAGACAATAGGCAAATGAATACTAATGTGAGCAGCTATGGATTAATATAAGTCCTGGGTCAGTTCCTTTTTAATATTGAAAGTAGGAATCGCCTCGCGCTTTACATTATGCTTTCAGCAGTGTACGTCGATGTGATAGGGGTTAGAGTGTCGATCTTCTATAAACGCAGGGACAGAGACATCTTCACCTACTCTACCCCTCAATGCTCGATTTTAGCACCAACAGTCCTCAGTCAGTGAGGACAGGTTACACTTCCTCCAGAATAACACCGGAGCCCTGCAAGGATTCGTTTTCAGTCCACTGCTATACCTCCTTTACCTGGAGTACAGCCCAAATCTGCACCAATTGTATGGAATTGAAAATAGTTGAGAACAAGTTGCATGCGTTACACTTACCAACACTCTGTCGCGGGGCATGCACATTGATGCGACATCCGAGAAGGCGCACTAACGCCTCTACTTCAGGTAGAGTCTGAGGAAATGTTACATGTCAACAGTAACTCTTACATTGTTCTCGGGAGGTACCGTAGACAGCATACTGTCGGATTGGACGACATTTTGTATCGGGTACATGTCTGTCCAGACGGCGAGAAATTGCAGGGAGTTATAAATGTAGGTTACTCCATCACACTGACCAGACGTTCCACCATTGACTCCATCTACACAACACGTTGCCTCGGAAAGAAAACGGCCAACGTAATCGAAGAATTGTCCAAACCTGTCAGTTCTTCTTTCTGCTACTCAAGTCATGCACAAGGTATTTAAGCTTTTAAGCGAACACTACCGGATAAAGCAGTAGCTTATTTTCCTTTGTTATCAGGGTTCTGAACGGTCCCTTCATTTACTAGGGTACTGTTCAATTCGCCTCTACACCATTGCGGATATCAGAAGGTATATCAAAATGCTGGAATAAATTAGCGGGTCAGGCAGCATCTCAGGAGAGAATGAATAGGTGACGTTTCGGGTCGAGGCCCTTCTTCAGACTGATGTCTGGGAAGGGGGCGGGACAAAAATAGGTGTAGTAGGAGACAGGAAGACAGTGGGAGAACTGGGAAGGGGAGGGGAAAGAGAGGGAGAGAGGAAGTATCTGAAGTTAGAGAAATCAATGTCCATACCGCTGGGGTGTAAGCTGCCCAAGTGAAATACCCTCTGTCATTGCGGATACTAGAAATTATCGAAGTAATTGATGCACTGTAATACGCACCAAAGCTTCGAACTATATTCTGCACTCTGTATCTTCCACATTGCTCTGTCTCTTGTCATAGATTTATCGAATCCTACAGCACGGTAACAGGCCTTCTAGCCAGATTGCCCATGAGGACCAATGTGCCCCATCTACACTAATCCTCTCCATCTTTCATCCACATTACTCTAAATCTTTCCGATTCATGAAGGACTCTTACTGTTTTTGTCACAATTTCTGCCTCAAATACCTCCCCTGGCAGATCATTTTCTATGTGATTCCATATCTCCACCATCTTTTGTCCACGAGTTTGAACTGCTACTGTCTATACATGGTATATGTGATGTGTCTGGATACCATGCAAAACAAAGCATTTTACTGTAGCTCGGCACTGTAATAATAATAAACTTAAACCTGAATCCAAAACCTAAAACGCCTCCATCTTAATTGTTTACAACAACGCGATCCCAGCGGGATGTCTCATGGTTTACAGAAGCATTACATTGTTCCAGACGTGCACTTCTGCAGACTTAAATAACATATTTTTAACAAATCCATTGCTTTGTGTTTTCACAGAACTCGAAATCTCCAACTGCACTTGTCCGGTTCGATGGAGAACAGAATTAAGCAACGTGGCTTGAGCAAACGTTGTTCATTCTCACAAATAGACGGACAATTCAGGGATTAATGGAAATAGCCAACAAGAATCTGCTTTCTGTATCTTCCTCCTCGCTTCATCTGCAGGACGTTATCTGATTGTAAATATGTATGGCATATCTGAACTTAATGGACGCTTTTCGCTATATCTCGGAAAGTGAGGCCCAGCAGAACCTCACCTAGGCTAATGATCTGACGTAAGTAACAACTATGATGTCTACTAAGATTGTCCATGTAGACGAACAGAATTGATATGCAAAACAAGGTGTTGAATGTGGGTTATCCACAAATTAACTGTTGGACAAATGCGAAGACAAGGTGGGGAGTGGGCACAGGAGGATATTCACACGAAAACACCTGATACCGTATAGTGCGCAGATACTGTACAGTGGGCCGTACTAATTGCCGAGCATCTGCAATACAGGAGTAAATACATTCAGAAAACTCCGATGACGTCCGTCCAGGAAGGAAAGTCATGTAATGTCAGAAGTGAATGATCTTATCAAAGTTCGAACCATGTCCCCAGCACCCTCTTTGCGTCAAGTCTTCCCTTCAGGTTCCTCGTAAATCTTGCCACTCTCATCTTAAACCTATGATATCTGATTTATGATTCTTCATCCTGGTTAAAAGACTCTGCATTCATCCTACCAATTCTTCTCATGATTTTACACACCTTCATATCATCACCCCTCAGCTTCCTTCGCTCCAGGGAATAAATAAAGTGCTCACCCTCCCAGCTCGGACACACAAGGAAATGGCAGTACTGTCCTGTTATAACTACCGACGGTGATACCACATGCGTAGAAACGTGCAGAGACTTGATCAAGAGTCATAGTCATACAGCAGAGAAACAGGCCCAACAAATCTCCGTGACAATGCTATCCAAATACTCAATCACATTTACCAGCACTTGGTCCACAGAATATTATGTCCTGGCTCTCCCTCTTTTCAAGAAGGTGACGCTTACATTTGCAGCGGTGTAGAGTCAGAGGTCGAGATTTATCCCTCGCGTAAAGTGGTTGTGAGACGACCAACAACTGATCAGATCCTCTACTGTGTGCAGTTGCGAAGAGTAACAAGTGAATGTATTGCCATTGATTTGTGGGACTTGCGCTGACGGGATAGACCTTCAGAGCATTAAGCAACGGATATATGGATGGTTACGTTAGGATCAGAAGATCAGAATATTAATTCACCTTGGAGTGACTGAAATGAGCTGTAGTTTACTCTCTCGGGTATATCCGAGTCTAGAGTACCCTCTACACCAGAAAACGGTGATGTACATTTATGAAATACAAACAGGGTTGGAGCGAAGTTCCTTGTGGACAAGAGGGAAATGACAACTAATGTGGGCAGGTATGGAAATTAACTCGAGACCAGGATCAGTTTGATAATTATGGGAGTAAAGGCCTGCACAGGCCTGAGCTTGGCATTGTGTGTCCGTGTGTACCTGTGTACCTGTGTCCACAGTGGGGTGTGGTGGGGGGGGGGGGGGGTGGGGAGGGGAAGGGTTTGTGTCCGTGTGTACCTGTGTCCACAATGAGGAGTGGGGAATGGAGGAGATTGTGGCCGTGTGGCCGTGAGTACCTGTGTCCTTAGTGGGGGGTGGGGTCAGTAGTTTGTGTCCGTGTGGCCGTGAGTACCTGTGTCCACAGCGGGGTTGGTGAGGGGAGGGGGTTTGTAGCCGTGTGGCCGTGTGTACCTGTGTCCTCAGTGGGGGTTGGGGAGTGGAGGGGTTTATGGCCGTGTATCCGTGTGTACATGTGCAGAGTGGTGGGTGGGGAGGGGGAGTGTGGCAGTATATACCTGTGTCCACAGTGGGGGGTGGGGAGGGGAAGGGTTTGTGTCCGTGTGTCCGTGTGTACCTGTGTCCACAGCGGGGGTGGGGAGTGGAGTGGTTTGTGGCCGTGTATACGTGTGTACCTGTGCAGAGTGGCGGGTAGGAAGGGGAAGGGTTTGTGTCCGTGTGGCCGTGTGTACCTTTGTCCACAGTGGTGGGTGGGGAGGGGGTGTGACAGTGTATACCTGTCTCCACAGTAGGGGGTGGGGGAGGGGAAGAGTTTGTGTCCGTGTGTCCGTGTGTACCTGTGTCCACAGTAGGGGGTGGGGAGGGGGGGTTTGTGGCCGTGTGTACCTGTGTCCACAGTGGGGGTGGGGAGGGGGGGTTTGTGCCGTGTGGCCGTGTGTAGCTGTATCCACAGTGGGAGGGTTGGTGAGGGAAAGGGGGTGCGGCCGTGTGTACCTGTGTCCACAGTGGGAGATGGGGAGAGGGGTTTCGGAAGTGTGGCCGTGCGTACCTGTGTCCACAGTGGTGGGAGGGGAGGGGGAGTGGCCGTGTGTACCTGTGTCCACAGTGTGAGATGGGGAGGGGGTGGGGGGGCAGTGTGGCCGTGTGTACCTGTGTCCAGGGCCGAGGTATGTGCTCTGCCCTCTGCCACTGCTTTCAAGGCTCGACGCCCCACGGACCTCAGTCAGTGACGATAGGTGCCAACATCTCCTCCATACAGACGGTCAACGTCTTCGCCCTGCAAGGATGATTTATCGGTCTCCTACCATGCTCTACTCACACTTTCCATTGTTCTCTCTAATTTCGTCAACAGATTCGCTGATGACAACCCTGTGATGGGCCGGATCAGGGACAATGATGAGGCGGATTTCGGGAAAGAGAAAGTGAACTTACTCACATTGTGTCAGAACAATAGTCATGAAGACGAAGGGGGCATCAAGGCGAAGTCAATGACATGAAGACGAAGGCCCATTATTTTCTGGAAGTAAAGTGGAGTACATGCGTAAATTAGGATTAATGGCACGGAAGTGGAAATAGTTGCGTCTCAAGTTGTTTGCGGTAAATATTACCACCGATGTGTCCTGGATCAACGACACAGATCACACAACCAAGAAGACACACTCGACTTCCGGAGGAGACTGACAAAACTTCTAGAAACATGTCCAGATGTACAATTGAAAGCACGCGGACGGGATGCATCAGAATGTGGTTTGGATATAGTTCTGCCCAAGACAAGAAATTGCAGAGATGTTGTCGATTATGCCCATGTATAGTATGACTGATCTGAGTGGATAGCATGCAAAACCACGCTTTTCGCTGTAACTCGGTACATGTGACAATAATAAATCTAGCCTCACCCAGACCAACCTACTGTCTGGAGATAAGTAACAACTGTGATCAGAACGGAAATATAAGTACTATGATGGGACAAAGATTACCCGCGTGACACTGCCGAAGTTGATATACAAGAGAAGTTGGTGAATCGCTGTTAACCGCAAATGAACAGTTCGACAAATGCCAGAGAAGATAAGGTGTGTGGGCAGGAGACAGAGTAGAGTAAAATGCTCTCACTGTATTGTGGACCGCAGTTATTGCCGGGCATCTGAAATAAAAGAGGGAAAAAGGATAAATCCAGAAGATTCAGAAGACATCAGTTTGAGAGGACAACGTATCTCATGTCAGAAATGAATGACCTTATCAAAGCTCCGGTCTCGTCGAAAAAAATGCACGGTGTGCTATAGTTTCGCAAAGCATACTCCCGCAAACTGTGGCGTTGCACCGCTTTCTGGATTAGAGTGTAATCTGGCTCATCAGCGTACCTCAATATTGCTGCAAAATCAGTTGTTGCCCAACATTTATTACTCAACGGAAATAACTAAACCTGGCTGCCTAATGCAACTGCTGAGTTGCCCATACAAGGATATCGTGGTGAACCTCGCTATAACTACTGACGGCGATACCACGTGTGGAGAAGCGTGTACATACTGACCCAACAGTCATTAAGTCACACAGCGTAGAAATAGGTCGAAAAACTCTCTGTGTGTATACTGTCCAATTACTAAATCCCATCTACCAGAACTTAGTCTGCAGAATATTATGGCCTGGCACTATCTTTTTTAAGGAACGGGATACTTACCTTCGACTCGGGGCAGAGACAGAATTCGAGACTTATCCGTCGCATCAAGCGGCTCTCAAAGGCGAACAATTGACCAGATCATTCATTCAGCGCAGCTCGTAAGAACGGCAAATGAATATATTGACCTGACATCGAGACTTCTGCGAGAACTTTGCAGGATAGATTTTGAGAAAAGTACAGCCGCCGAAGGATGATCACGTTCGGATTATCGTTCAGGATAAGAAATCACTTTGGAGTGACTGAGGTCAGATGTAAAATATTCTCGCAGATATATCTGACTCGTAGACAGTATTATCTACTCCAGAAAACAAGAATGACCATTTATGAAATGCCTCCAGGGTTGGGGCGAAGATCGTTGTGAAAAATAGGGAATTGAATTCTAATGTGACCTGGGTGGAAAATAATATGAAACCAAGAACAGTTTGTAATTATGTTCTTGAATTCCAAACATTGTGCGTGTGACCATGTGTACCTGTGTCTGCTGGGGAAGGCGTGGCTTCTATCTCCAAACTACGAGACCTAGAAATCTGCTCGCCTCCGTCACTGGAATGAGATAGAGAACTAAGATATATGGTGCCAAGTAAATAATCTTTCCCTCAATGGCAGCAGGATGAAGGAGATAGTTATTGACTTCAGGAAGCAAGGTACAATACATGTCAAATCAGCATCAATGGCACCGAAGTGGAAATGGTTGACATGTCCCCTTGGTGTTAATACTATCACGGCCTATCCCGGATCAACAACCCGAAGGTGCACTAACGTCTTTTGGGAAGAATATTTTTATGGACAATATGGAAGACTAATATGACCAGTTATGGAGATGTATATGAGACCAAGACCAGTGTGATAATTATGATTGAATGTCTAAACAAACCTGAGCGTAGCATTGTGCGTGTGTGCCCGTGTTTTCCGTTGGAGATGGACAATGAAGAAACATGATGTCAGGACAATAACCTCTCCCACAATGTCAGCAAGAGCCATTGAGAGGCTCTGTCTGAATGTACCTTTCTAAATGGTTCGTAAACAAAGTGATAGGACCTTCCTCATCGACCTCCTCCGGCAGCTCGATCCACACACCTACCATGCTTTGTTTAAACAATTTGCCGCTCAGGTTCCTATTAAATCTCCAACTCCTCACCTTGAACCATGTCCTCTGTTTCTCGATTCCCCTACTCTGGTTGTTAGTTTGTGCATTTACCCTATCTATTCCTCTTATGATCTTGTATACCCCGAAAGATAATCCTTCATCCTTCTGCGCACCAATAAATAAAGTCACAGACGCCTCAACGTCTCTGTATCGCTCAGACACTCGAGTGCTGGCGACATCCGAGTAAATCTATTGTGTATCCTTTCCATCTGAACACCATCTTTCCTCCAACAGGATGACTAAAACTGAACATAATACTCTGAGACCCAATCAATGTCTTGTACAACAGCAACATGACCTCCCAACATCGATATTCAATACTCTGATTGGTGATGGCCAATGTGCCAAAAACCATCTTGACCACACTATCTACTTGTGAAGCAACTTTCAAGGAGCTGTGTACCTGCACTGCTGGATCCCTCTTCACTGCAACACTCCTCAGAACCCTGAAATACATTATTTAACCCCTGCTCTGGTTTGACTTCCCAAAATGAATGAATGAACGAGTGAATGAATGAATGAATGAGTTTATTGGCCACATATGTATACATACAAGGAATATGCCTTGGTGCTCCGCTCGCAATTAACAACAAGAGCAAATAGTAAACAATTAAGAACAAAGCAATAGTCAATAGTCAATAGTCAATGTATTTGTCACATACACATAAATGTGCAGTGAGATAAAAAATTACCCGCAGTTCAACAATAAGACCAATAAGAATAATCAATAAAAATGGGCGGCACGGTAGCGCAGCGGTAGAGTTGCTGCTTTACAGCGAATGCAGCGCCGGAGACTCAGGTTCGATCCTGACTACGGGTGCTGCACTGTAAGGAGTTTGTACGTTCTCCCCGTGACCTGCGTGGGTTTACTCCGAGATCTTCGGTTTCCTCCCACACTCCAAAGACGTACAGGTATGTAGGTTAATTGGCTGGGTAAATGTAAAAATTGTCCCTAGTGGGTGTAGGATAATGTTAATGTACGGGGATCACTGGGCGGCACGGACTTGGAGGGCCGAAAAGGCCTGTTTCCGGCTGTATGTATATGATATGATATGATATGATATGATATGCAATAATACATACAATCATAAACCAACACCAAACAAAACAAACATCCATCACAGTGAGTCTCCTCCAGTCACCTCCCCACTGTGATGGAAGGCCAGGATATATTTTCTCTTCCCCTGCCGTCTTCTCCCGCCGTCATGCTGTTGAAGTTGCCACGTCGGGGCGGTCGGGCCTCTCGACATTGAAGCGCCGCGCCGGACGGTGAAAGGTCCGCGGCGGGCCCACCCAAGCCCCGCGATTTTGGGCGGGCTAAGACGCTGTCGCTGCCGCTGCCGGAGCTCCCGATGTCGGCCCTCACCCGGGGGGCTGCGAGCTTCCGACGTCCAGGCGGCCGTCGCCGGAGCCTCCGGAGACGAGTCGCAGCCGCTCCCGCAGCATCCGAAGGCAGCCAGCGCCGCAGGTGGTGAGTCCGGGCCGCGGGCTCCGCGAACCAGAGCCCAGGTGGTCCCAGCCGGAGGCCGCCAACTCCAGGTGCATGGCTGATGGTAGGCCGCAGCGGGAACGGAGACACGACACAGAAACAAGGTCGGGTCTCCGTTCGGGAGAGACACTTTTACAGTTCACACCCCCCCCCCCACACACACACATAACACACAACCACAAACACTACATCATATCTAAACTACAATAAAGCAAAAACAACAACAAAAAACACAAAAGACAAACGAACTGCAGGCAAGCCGCAGCTGCGAGGGCTTAAAACATTAGACAATAGACAATAGACAATAGGTGCAGGAGTAGGCCATTCAGCCCTTCGAGCCAGCACCGCCATTCAATGCGATCATGGCTGATCACTCTCAATCAGTACCCCGTTCCTGCCTTCTCCCCATACCCCCTCACTCCGCTATCCTTAAGAGTTCTATCCAGCTCTCTCTTGAAAGCATCCAACGAACTGGCCTCCACTGCCTTCTGAGGCAGAGAATTCCACACCTTCACCACTCTCTGACATTAAGGATACAACATTATGGTTTTGAACATGTAAGTGAAATAAACCAGAGCAAAAAGAGACGACGGACTTTTGCTTATTGAGTAGAGCTACTACTCGCGGAAAACAACGTTGTATTTATGCCTGGATGCGGCTGCTTTGACAATCGGGAGTCACCTTCCAGAGGGAAGAGCTTCATAGAATTTGTGGATATGGTGAGAGGGGTCACAGATTACCTTATCCGCTCGCTTCCTGGCCCTTGACTGTTCGTCAACCCCCGAAGGTTACAGCCAAAAACCTTCTCAGCTGATGGAACGATTTGTTGCAGCCTCCGGATGTCGTGCTTGGTGGCTGGGCTAAACCAGACCATGATGGAGAAGGTGAGGACAGACTCTACGATGGCAATATAGAATTGGACAATCGTTGCCTAAGGCAGATTGCGTTTTCTCAGCTGCCGCAGGAAGTACATACTCTGTTGGGGCTTTTTGACTGTGGATTTGATGGTCGCCCCCAATTTAAGGTCCTTGGAGATAATGGTTCCAAGGGACTTAAAAGACTCCACAGAGGAACTGGGGAGGTGCACTCGTTGGTGTAGAGAGGGTGAAGGTGAGGTGAGAGTACGCATTCTTGCGGTGCTCCGATGCAGAGGGTCTGCGAGTCCAAGATGTGCTTTCCCAGCCTCACATACTGCTTCCTGTCTGTCAGGAAGTTGATGATCCACTGACAAAGGGTTTAAGGCACAGTCAACTGGGAGGGTTTGAAGTGCAGTAGCTCTGGCACAATGGTGTTAAATGCAGAGCTAAAGTCCACAAACAGAATCCTGGCATACGTCCGCTGGCGGACTAGATGCTGGAGGATGAAGTGCAGGCCTAGGTTGACTGCGTCATCCACAGACCTATTGGCTCGGTGTTCAAACTGCAGGGGGTCCAGCAGATGTTTGTCATCTTTGATGTTTTTCAGCTGGGCCAGCACGTCTTTCAAAGGTGTTCATGACTACAGAGGTAAGTGCGACAGGCTGGTAGCCCATTAAGACCAATGATCCTTGTCTTTTTGGGCACAGGGATAATAGTGGAGACCTTGAAGCAGACAGGGACAGTGCAGGTTTGCAGGGACTGGTTGAAAATGTATGTGTAGATCGGTGCCAGTTGTTCGGCACAGAGCTTGAGGGTAGAGGAGGAAACGCTGGAGATTTCCGGCTTTTCTGTTTTCTGAGTAGCCTCTCCACCTCCGCAATTTCTATTGTTAATCTGGAGTCATTCTGTGAGGATGTGCAAATTAGTGATTACAGAGGGGTGGGGAGGGAGGGCCAGTCTTTACAAATTCCAGTTAGTCTCTGAGTAGGTGTGAATTGCTGCTTGGGGAAGAGAGGGTGGGGACCATATAGCCATATAACCATATAACATATAACAACTACAGCACGGAAACAGGTCCGTTCGGCCCTACCAGTCCACGCCGACCACTCTCCCTGATCTAGTCTCATCTACCTGCACTCAGACCATAACCCTCTAATCCCCTCTTATCCATACACCTATCCAATTTACTCTTAAATAATAAAATCGAGCCAGCCTCCACCACTTCCACCGGAAGCCCATTCCATACAGCTACTCTCTGAGTAAAGAAGTTACCCCTCATGTTACCCCTAAACTTTTGTCCCTCAATTCTGAAGCTATGTCCCCTTGTTGGAATCTTCCCCACGCTCAAAGGGAAAAGTCTACCCACGTCAACTCTGTCCGTCCCTCTCAAAATTTTAAAAACCTCTATCAAGTCCCCCCTCAACCTTCTACGCTCCAAAGAATAAAGACCCAACCTGTTCAACCTCTCTCTGTAGCTTAAGTGCTGAAACCCAGGCAACATTCTAGTAAATCTCCTCTGTACCCTCTCCATTTTGTCGACATCCTTCCTATAATTTGGCGACCAGAACTGCACGCCATACTCCAGATTCGGCCTCACCAATGCCCTGTATAATTTTAACATTACATCCCAACTTCTATATTCGATGCTCTGATTTATAAAGGCAAGCATACCAAACGCCTTCTTCACCACCCTATCCACATGAGATTCCACCTTCAGGGAACAATGCACAGTTATTCCCATATCCCTCTGTTCCACTGCATTCCTCAATTCCCTACCATTTACCCTGTACGTCCTATTTTGATTTGTCCTACCAAAATGCAGCACCTCACACTTATCAGCATTAAACTCCATCTGCCATCTTTCAGCCCACCCTTCCAAAAGGCCCAAGTCTCTCTGTAGACTTTGAAACTCTACTTCATTATTAACTACACCACCTATCTTAGTATCATCTGCATATTTACTAATCAAATTTGCCACACCATCATCCAGATCATTTATGTAAATTACAAACAACAGTGGACCCAACACAGATCCTTGGGGTACTCCAAGAGACACTGGCCTCCAATCTGACATACAATTGTCAACCATTACCCTCTGGTATCTCCCATTCAGCCATTGTTGAATCCATCTTGCAACCTCACTATTAATACCCAACGACTTAACCTTCTTAATCAACCTTCCATGTGGAACCTTGTCAAATGCCTTACTGAAGTCCATATAGACAACATCCACAGCCTTGCCCTTATCAATTTCCCTGGTAACCTCTTCAAAAAATTCAAGAAGATTAGTCAAACATGACCTTCCAGGCACAAATCCATGTTGACTGTTTCTAATCAGGCCTTGTTTATCCAAATAATTATATATATTGTCCCTAAGTATCTTTTCCATTAATTTTCCTACCACAGACGTCAAACTAACAGGTCTATAATTGCTAGGTTTACTTTTAGAACCTTTTTTAAACAAAGGCACAACATGCGCAATGCGCCAATCTTCCGGCACCATCCCCGTTTCTAATGACGTTTGAAAAATTTCCGTCATAGCCCCTGCTATTTCTGCACTAACTTCCCTCAATGTCCTAGGGTATATACTATCAGGACCTGGAGACTTATCCACTTTTATATTTTTCAAAAGTGTCCGTACCTCCTCTTCTTTAATCCTCATAATTTCCATCACTACACTACTTGTTTCGCTTACCTCACATAATTCAATATCCTTCTCCTCGGTGAATACCGAAGAAAATAAATTGTTTAATATCTCCCCCATTTCTTCCGGCTCAGCACATAGCTGTCCACTCTGACTCTCTAATGGACCAGTTTTGTCCCTCACTATCCTTTTGCTATTGACATATCTGTAGAACCCCTTGGGGTTTACTTTTACATTACTTGACAAAGCAGCCTCATATCTTTTTTTCGTTTTCTAATTTCCTTCTTAAGATTCCTTTTACATTCTTTATATTCCTCAAGAACCTCATTTACTCCCTGCCGCTTATATTTATTGTATATCTCCCTCTTTTTCCGAACCAAGTGTCCAATTTTCCTGGAAAACCATGGCTCTTTCAAATTATTATTCTTTCCTTTCCACCGAACAGGATATAAAGACTCTGTACTCTCAAAATTTCACCTTTAAATATCCTCCATTTCTCCATTATATCCTTTTCATAAAACAAAAAGTTCAATTTCACTCCTTTTAAATCCTTTCTCATCTCCTCAAAATTAGCCTTTCTCCAATCCAAAATCTCAACCCTTGGTCCAGATTTGACCTTCTCCATAATTATATTGAAACTAATGGCATTGTGATCACTAGACCCAAAGTGCTCCTCAACACATACCTCCATCACCTGACCCGTCTCATTTCCTAGACGGATCCAGTCTTTGCAAACAGGAGTCAGTCTTTGAGTAGGTGTGAAGTGGTGACTGGGGGTGGGGGTAGGGGGTCACAGAGTTATGTTTCTGTTTCTGGACCCTGCAGTAAAACTCGTTCTGGTCGTTGGTCAGCTGACGATTGTCCAAGGATCGTGGGGTTTTCCTCTTGTACCTGGTGATTTCTTGCAAGCCCTTCCAAACTGAAGTAGAGTCATTAGCTGAGAACTTGATCCACAGCTTCTCAGAGTACATTTCCTTGGCAGCTCTGATTCCTCTTCTCAGCTTGTACTTGGCCTGCATGTACAGGTCTGTATCCCGGCTCCTGTAGGCCTCATCTTTTGACTGGCGGAGCTATCTGAGTTCTGCTGTGAACCAGGCTTGTTATTGTTGAACCAGATCCGGGTCTTCCTGGGAATGCAACCGTTCTCACAGTTAACAGTGTCTGTGTACTCATCGAGGCTAGTGGTTGCTTCCCTGAACACATTCCAATCAGGGCAGTAGAACCAGGACTGTAGTTTTTCAATGCCCTCGCTTGTCCATCTTTTCGTTGTTCTGACCACAGGTTTAGCAGATTTTAGTTTCTGCCTGTAGGTCGGAATAAGGTGAATTAAACAACCATCGGAGAGTCCCAGAGCCGCCTGGGGAACAGAGCGATAGGCGTTCTTGATTGAAGAGTAGAAGTGATCAAGTATCGTCTCCCCTCTGGTGGGGCAGGTAACATGAAGTCT
>NC_135991.1:10905413-10921262 GCF_053455715.1 Rhinoraja longicauda | reverse complement strand
AGATCTACAACCACACTTACATTTCTTCACTGCATTTCTTGTCTAAACGTTATTCCCTTTGTCCTGTATCTGTACACTGTGGACGGCTCGATTGCAATCATGTACAGCTTTTCTGCTGACTGGATAGCACACAGCAACAAAGCTTTTCACTGTACCTCAGTACACGTGACAATAAACTAAACTGAACTTCCCTCCCGTCCCTCTCCTCCCCTCTCCTCTCCTCTGCTCTCATCTCCTCCCATTCAACATGCTCCCCTTCCGTCTCCTCCCCTCCTATTCTCTCCTCTCCTCCCCTGTCCTCTCCTCTCCTCTCGTCTCCTCCACTCTCCTTTCGCCTCCTCCCATCTCCCACCTCCCCTCCCCTCTCCTCTCCATCCCTCTCTCCTCCCTCTCCTCTCCATCGATTCCTCCCATCCCCTCCCCTCTCCACTCATTTCCTCTCCTCTCCTGCCCTCCCCTCTCTTCCCCTTCCCTACCATCTTCTCTCCTCTCCTCTCCCCTTCTCCTCCCCTCCCTTATTCTCCCATTCTCTTCTCCTCTCCTCCCGTCTCCTCTCCTCTTCTCCGCCCCCTTCTTCTCCGCACCTCCCCGCTCCTCCCCTCATTCCCTCCCCTCCCCTCTCCTATCCTCTTCTCCTCTCTTCCCCGCGCCTCCCACCGCTCTCCTCCCCTCCTCTCCCGTCTCCGCCCCTCTACTCCCCTCTCCTATCGTCTTCTCTCCTCCCCCCTCTCCTCCCCATCCCTCTCTTCCCATCTCCTCTTCTCTCCTCTCCTCCCCTCTTATCTCCTTCCATCTCCTCGCATCTCTTCCCCTCTCCTCTTCTCTTCTCTCCTCTCCTCTCCCCTCTCATCCCCTCTCCTCTCCTCTCCTCCCATTTCACCTGTTGATCTCGGCATACTAAGTACAGACTTCATGTTACCTGCCCCACCAGAGGGGAGACGATACTTGATCACTTCTACTCTTCAATCAAGAACGCCTATCGCTCTGTTCCCCAGGCGGCTCTGGGACTCTCCGATGGTTGTTTAATTCACCTTATTCCGACCTACAGGCAGAAACTAAAATCTGCTAAACCTGTGGTCAGAACAACGAAAAGATGGACAAGCGAGGGCAATGAAAAACTACAGTCCTGGTTTGACTGCCCTGATTGGAATGTGTTCAGGGAAGCAACCACAAGCCTCGATGAGTAAATCAGACACTGTAACATTCTATGTTAGCTTTTGTGAGAACAGTTTCATTCCCAGGAAGAACCGGATCTGGTTCAACAAACAACAAGCCCTGGTTCACAGCAGAACTCAGACAGCTCCGCCAGTCAAAAGATGAGGCCTACAGGAGCGGGGATACAGACCTGTACAGGCAGGCCAAGTACAAGCTGAGAAGATGAATCAGAGCTGCCAAGGAAATGTACTCTGAGAAGCTGTGGATCAAGTTCTCAGCTAATGACTCTACTTCAGTTTGGAAGGGCTTGCAAGAAATCACCAGGTACAAGAGGAAAACCCCACGATCCTTGGACAATCGTCAGCTGACCAACGACCGGAACGAGTTTTACTGCAGGGTCCAGAAACAGAAACATAACTCTGTGACCCCCTACCCCCACCCCCAGTCACCACTTCACACCTACTCAAAGACTGACTCCGGTTTGCAAAGACTGGATCCGTCCCCACCCACTCTTCCCCAAGCAGCAATTCACACCTACTCAGAGACTGACTGGAGTTTGAAAGGACTGGCCCTCCCTCCCCACCCCTCTGTAATCACTAATTTGCACATCCTCACAGAATGACTCCAGATTAACAATAGAAATTGCGGAGGTGGAGAGGCTACTCAGAAAAGTGGGTGTAGGATAGTGTTAATGTACGGGGATCACTGGGCGGCACGGACTTGGAGGGCCGAAAAGGCCTGTTTCCGGCTCTATGTATATGATATGATGATATGATAAAACAGAAAAGCCGGAAATCTCCAGTGTTTCCTCGTCTACCATATCATATCATATCATATCATATCATATCATATATATACAGCCGGAAACAGGCCTTTTCGGCCCTCCAAGTCCGTGCCGCCCAGCGATCCCCGTACATTAACACTATCCTACACCCACTAGGGACAATTTTTAAATTTACCCAGCCAATTAACCTACATACCTGTACGTCTTTGGAGTGTGGGAGGAAACCGAAGATCTCGGAGAAAACCCACGCAGGTCACGGGGGAACGTACAAACTCCTTACAGTACAGCACCCGTAGTCAGGATCGAACCTGAGTCTCCGGCGCTGCATTCGCTGTAAAGCAGCAACTCTACCGCTGCGCTACCGCTGCGCTACCGTGCCGCCCTCAAGCTCTGTGCCGAACAACTGGCACCGATCTACACATACATTTTCAACCAGTCCCTGCAAACCTGCACTGTCCCTGTCTGCTTCAAGGTCTCCACTATTATCCCTGTGCCCCAAAAGACAAGGATCACTGGTCTTAATGGACTAACAGCCTGTCGCACTTACCTCTGTAGTCATGAACACCTTTGAAAGACGTGCTGGCCCAGCTGAAAAACATCAAAGATGACAAACATCTGCTGGACCCCCTGCAGTTTGAACACCGAGCCAATAGGTCTGTGGATGACGCAGTCAACCTAGGCCTGCACTTCATCCTCCAGCACCTAGTCCGCCAGCGGACGTATGCCAGGATTCTGTTTGTGGACTTTAGCTCTGCATTTAACACAATTGTGCCAGAGCTACTGCACTTCAAACCCTCCCAGTTGACTGTGCCTTAACCCCTTTGTCAGTGGATCATCAACTTCCTGACAGACAGGAAGCAGTATGTGAGGCTGGGAAAGCACATCTTGGACTCGCAGACCCTCAGCATCGAAGCACCGCAAGGATGCGTACTCTCCCCTCTCCTTTACTCTCTCTACACCAACGAATGCACCTCCCCAGTTCCTCTGTAAAGCTCCTCAAGTTTGCGGATGACACAAGCGTGATTGGACTCATCCAGGATGGGGAGGAATCTGCTTACAGACAGGAAGTGACGCAGCTGGCTTCCTGGTGCCATCGTCACAACCTGGAGCTCAATGCTCTTTAGACAGTGGAATTGTTTGCAGACATTAGGAGAGTTTCCCTTCCCCTACTCCCACTCAATATCATCAACCCACAGTCACATCTGTGGAGTCTTTTAAGTCCCTTGGAACCATTATCTCCAAGGACCTTAAATTGGGGGCCACCATCGACTCCACAGTCAAAATGGCCCAACAGAGTATGTACTTCCTGCGGCAGCTGAGGAAACGAAATCTGCCACAGGCAATGATTGTCCAATTCTATACTGCTATCTTAGTGTCCGTCCTCGCCTTCTCCTTCATGGTCTGGTTTGGCCCAGCCACCAAGCACGACATCCGGAGGGTGCAACAAATCGTTCCATCAGCTGAGAAGGTTTTTGGTTGTAACCTTCCCCCCCATTGACGAACAGTACACTGCAAATGCCAGGAAGCGAGCGGATAAGGTAATCTGTGACCCCCTCTCACCCTAGCTACAAATTTTATGAAACACTTCTCTCTGAAAGGTGACTCCGGATTGTTAAAGGAGCCGCATCCAGACATAAATACAACTTTGTTTTCCGCGAGTAGTAGCTCTACTCAATAACCAAAAGTCCGTCGTCTCTTTTTGCTCTGGTTTATTTCACTTACAAGTTGAAACCATAATGTTGTATTCTTAATTTTTTAATGTTTCATGCTTTGTTCTTAATTGTTTCCTGTATGCTCTTGTTGTTAATTGCGAGCGGAGCACCAAGGCACATTCATTGTCTGTATACATATGTGGCCAATAAACTCATTCATTCATTCATTCATTCATTCATTCATTCATTCATTCATTCATTCATTCATTCATTCATTCATTCATTCATTCATTCACTCATTCACTCATTCATTTTAGGAAGTCAAACCAAAGCAGGGGTTAAGTAATGAATTTCAGGGTTCTCAGGAGTGCTGCAGTGAAGCGGGATCCAGCAGTGCATGTACACAGCTCCTTGAAAGTTGCTTCACAAGTAGATAGTGTGGTCAAGAAGGTTTATGGCACATTGGCCATCATCAATCAGAGTATTGAATATCGATGTTGGGAGGTCATGTTGCAGTTGCCCCAGACATTGGTTGGGTCTCAGAGTATTTTGTTCAGTTTTGGTCATCCTGTTGGAGGAAAGATGGTGTTCAGATGGAAAGGATACACAACAGATTGACTCGGATGATGCCAGCACTCGGGTGTCTGAGCGATACAGAGACGTTGAGGAGGCTGTGACTTTATTTATTGGAGCGCAGAAGGATGAAGAATTATCTTTCGTGGTATACAAGATCATAAGAGGAATAGATAGGGTAAATGCACAAACTAACAACCAGAGTAGGAGAATCGAGAACAAGAGGACATGGTTCAAGGTGAGGAGTTCGAGATTTAATAGGAACCTGATCGGCAAATTGTTTAAATAAAGCATGGTAGATGTGTGGATCGAGCTGCCGGACAAGGTTGATGAGGAAGGTGCTATCACTTTGTTTACGAACCATTTAGACAGGTACTTTCAGACAGAGCCTTGGAATGGCACTTGCTGACATTGATGGAGAGGTTATTGTCCTGACATCATGTTTCTTCATTGTCCATCTCCAACGGGAAACATAGGCACACGCGCACAATGCTACGGTCAGGTTTGTTTGGACATTCAATCATAATTATCACACTGGTCTTGGTCTCATATACATTTCCATAACTGATCATATTAGTCTTCCATATTGTCCATAAAAATATTCTTCCCAAAAGACGTTAGTGCGCCTTCGGGTTGTTGATCCGGGATAGGCCTGATAGTATTAACACCAAGGGGACATGTCAACCATTTCCACTTCGGTGCCATTGATGCTGATTTGGCATGTATTGTACCTTGCTTCCTGAAGTCAATAACTAGCTCCTTCATCCTGCTGCCATTGAGGGAAAGATTATTGTCTTGGCACCATGTATCTTAGTTCTCTATCTCGTTCCAGTGACGGAGGCGAGCAGATTCCTAGGTCTCGTAGTTTGGAGATAGCAGCCACCCCTTCCCCAGCAGACACAGGTACACACGGTCACACGCACAATGTTTGGAATTCAAGGACATAATTATAAACTGTTCTTGGTTTCATATTCTATTCCACCCATGTCACATGAGAATTCAATTCCCTATTTTTCACAACGATCTTCGCCCCAACCCTGTATGCATTTCATAAATGGTCATTCTTGTTTTCTGGAGTAGATAATACTGTCTACGAGTCAGATATATCTGCGAGAATATTTTACATCTGACCTCAGTCACTCCAAAGTGATTTCTTATCCTGAACGATAATCCGAACGTGATCATCCTTCGGCGGCTGTACTTTTCTCAAAATCTATCCTGCAAAGTTCCCGCATAAGTCTCGATGTCAGGTCAATATATTCACTTGCCGTTCTTACGAGCTGCGCTGAATGAATGATCTGATCAATTGTTCGCCTTTGAGAGCCGCTTGATGCGACGGATAAGTCTCGAATTCTGTCTCTGCCCCGAGTCGAAGGTAAGTACCCCGTTCCTTAAAAAAGATAGTGCCAGGCCATAATATTCTGCAGACTAAGTTCTGGTAGATGGGATTTAGTAATTGGATAGTTATACACACAGACAGTTTTTCGACCTATTTCTACGCTGTGTGACTTAATGACTGTTGGGTCAGTATGTACACGCTTCTCCACACGTGGTATCGCCGTCAGTAGTTATAGCGAGGTTCACCACGATATCCTTGTATGGGCAACACAGCAGTTGCATTAGGCAGCCAGATTTAGTTATTTCCGTTGAGTAATAAATGTTGGGCAACAACTGATTTTGCAGCAATATTGAGGTACGCTGATGAGCCAGATTACACTCTAATCCAGAGCGCGGTGCAACGCCACAGTTTGCGGGAGTATGCTTTGCGAAACTATAGCACACCGTGCATTTTTTTCGACGAGATCGGAGCTTTGAAAAGGTCATTCATTTCTGACATGAGATACGTTGTCCTCTCAAGCTGATGTCTTCTGAATCTTCTGGATTTATCCTTTTCCCCTCTTTTATTTCAGATTCCCGGCAATAACTGTGGTCCACAATACAGTGAGAGCATTTTACTCTATTCTGTCTCCTGCACACCTTATCTTCTCTGGCATTTGTCGAACTGTTCATTTGCGGTTAACAGCGATTCATCAACTTCTCTTGTACATCAACTTCGGCAGTGTCACGCGGGTAATCTTTGTCCCATCATGGTACTTATATTTCCGTTCTGATCACAGTTGTTACTTATCTCCAGACAGTAGGTTGGTCTGGGTGAGGCTAGATTTATTATTGTCACATGTACCGAGTTACCGCGAAAAGCGTGGTTTTGCATGCTATCCACTCAGATCAGTCATACTATACATGGGCATAATCGACAACATCTCTGCAATTTCTTGTCTTGGGCAGAACTATATCCAAACCACATTCTGATGCATCCCGTCCGCGTGCTTTCCATGGTACATCTGGACATGTTTCTAGAAGTTTTGTCAGTCTCCTCCGGAAGTCGAGTGTGTCTTCTTGGTTGTGTGATCTGTGTCGTTGATCCAGGCCACATCGGTGGTAATATTTACCGCAAACAACTTGAGCCGCAACTATTTCCACTTCCGTGCCATTAATCCTAATTTACGCATGTACTCCACTTTACTTCCAGAAATTAATGGACCTTCGTCTTCATGCCATTGACTTCGTCTTGATGCCCCCTTCGTCTTCATGACATTGAGGGAGAGGCTATTGTTCTGACACAATGTGAGTAAGTTCACTTTCTCTTTCCCGAACTCCGCCTCATCATTGTCCCTGATCCGGCCCATCACAGGGTTGTCATCAGCGAATCTGTTGACGAAATTAGAGAGAACAATGGACAGTGTGAAGAGAGCATGGTAGGGGACCGATAAATCATCCTTGCAGGGCGCCGACGTTGAGCGTCTGTATGGAGGAGATGTTGGCACCTATCGTCGCTGACTAAGGTCCGTGGGGCGTCGAGCCTTGAAAGCAGTGGCAGAGGGCGGAGCACATACCTCGGCCCTGGACACAGGTACACATGGCCACACTGCCCCCCCCCCACCCCCTCCCCATCTCACACTGTGGACACAGGTACACACGGCCATACTGCCGCCCCCTCCCCATCTCCCACTGTGGACACAGGTACACACGGCCACTCCCCCTCCCTTCCCCCCACTGTGGACACAGGTACACACGGCCACACTTCCGAAACCCCCCTCCCCATTTCCCACTGTGGACACAGGTACACACGGCCGCACCCCCTTTCCCTCACCAACCCTCCCACTGTGGACACAGGTACACACGGCCACACGGCACAAACCCCCCCTCCCCACCCCCCACTGTGGACACAGGTACACACGGCCACAAACCCCCCCTCCCCACCCCCCACTGTGGACACAGGTACACACGGCCGCAAACCCCCCCCTCCCCACCCCCTACTGTGGACACAGGTACACACGGACACACGGACACAATCTCTTCCCCTCCCCACCCCCCACTGTGGACACAGGTATACATTGCCACACCCCCTCCCCACCCACCACTGAGGACACAGGTACACACGGATACACGGCCACAAACCCCTCCACTCCCCACCCCCAACTGAGGACATAGGTACACACGGCCACACGGACACAAACCCTTCCACTCCCCACCCCCCACTGAGGACACAGGTACACACGGCCACAGGGACACAAACCCTTCCACTCCCCACCCCCCACTGAGGACACAGGTACACACGGCCACAGGGACACAAACCCTTCCCCTTCCCACCCCTCACTTAGGACACAGGTACTCACGGCCACACGGACACAAACCCTTCCCCTTCCCACCCCCCACTGAGGACACAGGTACTCACGGCCACACGGACACAAACCCTTCCTCTTCCCACCCGCCATTCTGCACAGGTACACACGGATACACGGCCACAAGCCCCTCCACTTCCCATCCCCCACTGAGGACACAGGTACACATGGCCACACGGCTACGAACCCCCTCCCCTCACCAACCCCGCTGTGGACACACGGACACAAACCACTGACCTCCCCCCCCCCCCCACTGTGGACACAGGTGCTCACGGCCACACGGCCACAAACTCCTCCATTCCCCACTCCTCATTGTGAACACAGGTACACACGGCCACAAACCCTACCCCTCCCCAGCCCCCACTGTGGATATAGGTACACACGGCCACACGCACACAATGTCAAGCTCAGGCCTATTCAGACCTTTACTACCATAATTATCAAACTGATCCTGGTCTCGAGTTAGTTTCCAAACCTGGCCACATTAGTTTTCAGTTCCTTGTTGTCCACAAGGAACTTCGCTGCAAACCTGTGTGTATTTCATAAATGTATATCACCGTTTTCTGGGGTAGAGGGTACTCTAGATTCAGATATATCTGAGAGAGTGAATTACATCTCTTTTCAGTCACTGCAAGGTGAATTTATATTCTGATCTTCTGATCCTATCGTAATCATCCATATACCCATTTATTTAATGCTCTGATGATTTATCCCGTCAGGGCAAGTCCCACAAATCAACGGTAATAAATACACCTGTTGTTCTTAGCAACTTTACACAGTAGAGGGTCTGATCAATTGTTGGTCATCTCACAGCCACTTTATGCCGGGGTTAAATCTCGACTTCTGACTCTACACCGCTGCAAAGGTAAGCATCACCTTCTTTCAAAGAGAGAGAGCCAGGGCATAATATTCTGTGGACCAAGTGCTGGTAAGTGTGATTGAGTATTTGGATACCATTGACACGGAGATTTATTTGACCTGTTTCTCTGCTGTATGACTATGACTGTTGATCCAGTCTCTGCACGTTTCTCCACGTGTGGTATCACCGTCAGTGGTTATAGCAGGACTGTATTGCCATTTCCTTGTGTGTCCGAGATGGGAGGGTGGGGACTTTATTTCCTGGAGCGAAGTAAGCTGAGGGGGTAGTGATATGAACACGTGTAAAATCACGAGAAGAATAGATAGGATGAATGCAGACTCTTTTATCCAGGATGAATAATCAAAAATCAGATGTAGGTTTAAGAGGAGAGGCGGCAAGATTTACGAGGAACATGAAGGGAAGACTTCATGTGCTGGGGACATGGTATGAACTTTGGTAAGATCATTCACTTCTGACATTACATGTTTTTCCTTCCTGGACGGACGTCATCTGAGTCTTCTGAATGTATTTACTCCTGTATTGCAGGTGCCCGGAAATTAATACGGCCCACTATACGGTATCAGGTGTTTTCGTGCGATCATCCTCGTGTGTCCATTCCTCACCTTGTCTTCGCATTTGTGCAACAGTCAATTTGTGGTTAACCCCCGTTCAACACCTTATTTTGTATATCAATACTGCTTGTGTTACATGGACAATCTTAGTAGCCATTATAGTTGTTACTTATGTGAGTTCATTAGCTCAGGTGTGGTTCGGCTAGGTCTATTATTGTCACATGTTCCGAGGTACAGTGAAAAGCGTCGCTGTCCATTCAGTTCAGATATGCCATATATGGATACAACCAGTTAATGTCCTGCAGATGGAGCGAGGAGGAAGATACAGAATGCAGAATCTTGTTGGCTATTTCCATGAATCCCTGAATTGTCCGTGTATTTGTGAGAATGAACAACATTTGCTCAAGCCACATTGCTTAATTCTGCTCTCCTTCGAATCGGACAAGTGCAGTTGGAGATTTCGAGTTCTGTGAAAACACAAAGCAAAGAATTTGTGCCAAACATGTTATTTAAGTCTGCAGAAGTGCACGTCTGGAACAATGGATGATGCAATGCTTCTGTAAGCCATGAAACATCCCGCTGGGATCACGTTGTTGTAAACAATTAAGATGAGAGGCGTTTTAGGTTTTAGATTCAGGTTTAAGTTTATTATTGTTACATGTTCCGAGCTACAATAAAACGCTTTGTTTTGCATGGTATCCAGACACATCACATATACCATATATAGACAGTATCAGTTCAAACTCGTTGACATAAGATGGCGGAGATATGGAATCACATAGAAAATGAACTGCCAGGGGAGGTATTTGAGGCAGAAATTGCGCCTGAAGAGTAAGACTCCTTCATGAATCGGAAAGATTTAGAGTAATGTGGATGAAAGATGGAGAGGAGGACTTCCGGTGGCGTTATGGACTGATCAAGTCGCACGTCAACTAGCTCCGTGAACATTTCGATCTAGGAAGAGAGGAACGGGACGGGCCCGTTGCAACTTACCGGCAATTTTCAACGAAGGGTGGGTGACGTCATCAGATCACGACTTTTAATAGTAAATGTCGACAAGTCGCACCCCCCCGTTAAAAACCGTTAAAAAAGGAACGGGTAAAACAAGACCCGTGGAAGAAGAAGAACCAAGACAGATGGAAGCCTCTGCTACAGCTCAAACCTCAGCGTCGGCTCAGGAAGAAATTGCCAAACGAACAACCCGGAATCCACAGCCTAACAAAATTGGATTGGAAGAATTTCGCAGCGTTGTGGGTGATGAGCTTTCAGATATGAAGTCTCAAGTGGTAAATATGACAGTTGAATTACAAGAGATGAAAGCTGAATTAGTGTCCCTTAAAGGAATGAAGGGGGAAATACTATCTACTATTAAGGATCAGTTGGATAAATCAAAGGCTGAAATGTGTGTAATTATGAATGAACACATGGAGGAAGTAACCTCCAAGTTACAAAAGTTGGACTCTGATTTTTCCGGTAAGCTGAACCACATCACCGCGTCAATAGAACAACATGATGAGGCTTTAGGTGAGTTGGAAACTTTAGCTGAGACGAGTGCTCAAACTACAAAAGTAGTATTGTCGGAGACTCAGCGTCTTTCTGATTTATTGATGAGATTAACCGAAAAATGTACTGACTTAGAGGGTCATTCAAAACGACAAAATTTAAGAATCCTTGGAGTTAAAGAAGGCAAAGAAAAAGATAAAAACGTTCGTGATTTTACTGCTGAGTTATTACAGGAAGTTTTGAAAATGGATTCAAAGCCCTTGCTGGATCGAGCCCATAGAGCACTGAGAGCACGGCCAGGTGCTAATGCGCCTCCAAGACATTTGATTCTGAGGGTGCATAATGCTCACGTTTTAGAAGATATGCTGTCAAGAATTGCTAGTAACAGAGCTTTATCATTCCGAGGCGATGAGATTCGCATCTTCAGAGATTACCCCTTTGAGGTGGTTAAGAAAAGAGCACTGTTTAATGAGACAAGATCTATTCTCAAGAAGATCCCAGCGCTCAGATTTGGTATGTTGTATCCAGCAAAACTCCGAGTGACCTACAATCAAAATGAATCCTTTTTTACTGACTATAATAAAGCACTGGAATTTGCTCGGGAGATCGAAAGGTCGCTGAAGGCTTGATTATGATTTCACGGCTATCTTAATTGGCAGACATTTAATTGGACTTTAAAAATATTAAAATTCAAAGATTTAAGTTTAGTGTATATACTATACGTATATTAACCGTAACTAATAATTATTAATTAAAAAACATATATATTTTTATTAATCATCACTAATAAGAAGTATAAGTAATATTTGATTTATGTAAACCTTACTTTGAATACTTAATTAATACACTTTAGATAGAAAAATCGATTTATTATAGACTAATTAGTTTCGGGCCTGCCCCGTTTATCTCTCTTTTTAAAAAAAAAACAAACAAATAATAACTGTGTTAAAAAACGGAGCTAGTATTAATTTTTTTTTTACATCTCACGGAAGTCCTTAGATTTTTTGCCACCTTAGGGTGGCTAACACTAACTGCACTAATTGTAGTTGTAGTTTTAGTTGTCTCTTCTTTTTTCCTGCACTCTTTTAACCTTTTATTTATTGATTTTTTTTTTAGATTTAACTTTTATTATCATGTCATTTGCAGAAATTATATACTTTTGGGAGATATTTCCGGGAGGCACTCTACGCTGTACAAAAGATCATCCACCCCTCATTCAAGAAAAATGTTGTAGTCCGGGTGCCAGACCATTTGCTTTATTATAGACCATTTATCGGTTAAGATGCAAGATTCTATTAGGAAAACAGGGGTTAAAGGTATTACATTTTGTAGTTGGAATGTCAAGGGTGTTAATGAACCAATTAAAAGAGGTAAAGTACTTTCACATTTAAAATCTATTGATGCAGACATAATGTTCCTTCAGGAAACTCATCTAAAAAATGTAGCACATAATAGACTGAAAGGCAAATGGATTGATAAAGTATTTCATTCATCGTTCCCCTTTAAATCAAGAGGTGTTGCTATTTTAATTCGTAAGGGTATACCATTTATACATACTTCCTCTATTGTCGACACTGAAGGTAGATATGTTATATTAGTGGGAGAACTATATTCTACAAAATTGATATTGATGAATGTCTATGCACCAAATTTTGATAATCCGTTATTTTTAAAAAATATATTTAATACCATTCCAGAATTTGGACAATATAACTTGATAATTGGAGGAGATTTAAATTGTACATTAGATCCTTATTTGGATAGATCTTCAACTCAAAGGAAAACAAAATCCAAGTCGTGTGAATTATTAAACTCTTATATAAATAGTGCAAATATAAAAGATGTTTGGAGGATTGATAATCCTTCAGGCCGAGAGTATTCATTTTATTCACCAGTGCATAAAACTTATTCAAGAATTGACTATTTCTTGGTGGACTCCAAACTTATTCCATATACGTATAATTCAAAATATCATAATATTATTATATCCGATCATGCCCCTTTAACATTTAGGGTAAAACTCCAAGGAGTAACGGGGAAACAGACTAATTGGAGATTTAATCCGCAAATCTTAAATGAAAAAGCATGTTATGACTATCTTAAATCGCAATTTGAGACTTTTTTTTACGCAAATGACCTTCCTGAAACACCTCCGTCCCTGTTTTGGGAAACATTTAAAGCGTTTGTGAGAGGATGTATTATTGCTTTTCAAGCGTCTCAAAATAAGAAGAAGCGAGCTGAACAACATGACCTAGAAAGTCAGATAAAACAGTTAGACATAACAAATGCCATCGCTCCCTCTATTGAAATACATAATAAAATTGCAGCTCTCAAATATAAGTTAAATTATATTCTCTCAGCTCATATTTTAAGGCTTTTTCAATATACTAAACAAAAACATTTTGAATTTGGAGATAAACCACAGAAATTGCTTGCACGTCAACTCCGTAAATTAGAAGATGATTCTACAATTCATAAAATTAGATCAGAAAATGGAGATTTGCTTAAATTACCTAAGGATATTAATCAGAGATTTTTGCAATTTTATCAGTCATTATATTCATCAAAAATAACAGATAGTTCTGCGCAGATGCAAAACTTTTTGCAGGAATGTAACCTTCCTGGTTTGAATGTGAGTGATAGAAATTTACTGGGCGCAGAAATAACTATGAAAGACGTTGAAGAGACCATTAAATCCATGAAAAATGGGAAGACTCCTGGCCCTGATGGCTTAAATAATGAATTTTATAAAATTTTTAGTGATTTGATCTCTCCACGTTTGCAAACTGTATATAGTCACGCCTTTAAACAACAGAGATTACCACAAACTCTGACTGAATCAACAATAATCCTCATTCCTAAAAAAGATAAGGATTCTGAAGACGCTGGTTCGTATAGGGCGATAGCTCTTTTAAATACTGATCAGAAGATATTAGCGAAAATCTTAGCTCAGAGATTAAGTCTAGTTATAGATAAATTGATACACCCCGATCAATCAGGCTTTATAGCCAAACGATATTCATTTTTCAACTTGAGACGCTTGTTCAATATAATTTATTCAAATAGACTATTAAATGAAGATTTAGCAATCATCTCGCTAGATGCTGAAAAAGCATTTGATCAAGTAGAATGGCCCTATCTTGTCTCAGTGATGGAAACATTTCAACTAGGTGAAAATTTTTGTTCATGGGTGAAACTTTTATATACATCCCCAACAGCTAGAATATTAACTAATCAAATGCTGTCATCTAAATTTCATTTATTTAGGGGTTGTAGACAAGGATGTCCACTATCACCGCTTCTATTTGCCCTTATTATAGAACCACTTGCTGAGAGTATTAGATCAAATTCAGATATTCATGGCTATAACACTAAACATACAACCAATAAAATTTCTTTATATGCGGATGATGTATTAATATATATTACAAAGCCAGAAATTAGCATTCCGAATTTATTAAATCTCATAACTCAATTTGGTTCATTTTCAGGGTATAGAATTAACTGGTACAAAAGTGAAATTATGCCAATAATGGAGCATAATCCGGCCATACTTCAACAATTTCCTTTTAAAATTGCCTATGAAAAGTTTAAATATCTTGGAATTTACGTGACTAGGAAATATACTTCTTTATTTAAATTAAATTTTCCTCCTTTACTCACTAAATTACACAGAAATATCCAATTTTGGAAAACACTCCCTATATCATTAGTTGGTCGTAGTAATGCTATAAAGATGATCTTTCTTCCACAGCTACTATACTTATTTCAAGCAATTCCGATCTATCTTCCAAAAAAGTTTTTTTTAAAAATTGATTCAATTGTTACTAATTTTATTTGGGACTACAAGACTCATAGAATAAATAAAAGACATCTATGTAAGTCTAAAATTAATGGAGGAATTGCTTTACCTATCTTTTTATTTTATTATTGGGCGGTTAATATTAAAAATATAACCTGCTGGTTGGATGATTCTGATCAACAACCGGATTGGTTAAAGATGGAGAAAGAGGATTGTTTACCATTCGATATTGGTGCGATCCTCTTAGCTCCAATAAATTTAAATAAAAAAACATATGGAGGTAATCCCATTATACACAGTGTTATCCGTACCTGGAAACAATTAAAGCTTACGTTAAAATTGAGTAAATATCTGTTTTCCTTCCTATTGCGAATAATTCTTCTTTTAAACCGTCTGTCTTAGATAGAGGATTTGCTCAATGGAAAAGTTATGGAATTAAAAGGGTGGGAGATCTTTATCATAAGGGAACTTTTCTTTCTTTTCAGGATTTACAGCAGAAGTACGGATTACATGTTAATAATTATTTTAGATATTTACAACTTAGAGATTATGTAAAATCACACATGCAAGAATATAAATTTAGAGGTCCAGAAACACTTGATGTATGCCTGAATCGACATTATAATTCAAATAAATTAATATCCTTTATTTACAATACTCTCCTTGACACTGACATTCCGTCATCAGAATCTTAAAGACGAGCATGGGAGGACGAATTGAATCAATTTATAATGCAAGATATATGGGATGAAAGTTTACAACATATACATCAATGTTCATTGAATACTAGACATTCCTTAATACAATTTAAAATAATACATAGATTACATTATTCGAAGACGAAATTAAATAGGATTTTTCCTAGTATCTCTCCTATTTGTGATAAATGTCAATTTCAAGAAGCTAATTTAACTCATATTTTCGTAACTTGTATAAAAATGCAAAACTTCTGGTTGGAGATTTTTAAAATAGTTTCTAAAGTTATTAATAAAAAATTAGATATGGATCCAAAATTAATTATATTAGGATTATCAGAACATACTACAAATTTTACAGCAAGTCAGGTACATTTTCTTGATTACAGTCTAATAACTGCGAAAAAATTAATACTTAAATTTTGGAAAAAACCAATAACCCCCACAATTAAAATGTGGACTACGGAAATGACAGAGACCCTGCATTTGGAAAAAATAAGGTTTGCCTTAATCGACAAACCTGAGTTGTTTTTAAAAATATGGTCTCCATTTATTGAATTTTTAGAAAAGT
>NC_135991.1:10899913-10904913 GCF_053455715.1 Rhinoraja longicauda | reverse complement strand
TGTTAAATTATGTAAGGGCTATATCATAGCACTTTAACTCATTATAAATCTATAATAAGTCATAACTAATCTATACGCTGTAACACTATAAACGACAACCTATAACAAACTTTAACGCTATAATACAACGGAACACAATATAACATAACTTGGAACACCATATATCCCACTACAATTACATTATAATGCATTTTCTAATGCGTTATAATATAACATAGTTAAGGTGAATTGCTGTGTGACAACGCGGATGCTACAATGCGCTAAAATGTTTTGTGGTGCGTTATAGTGTATTTTAGTGTAATAGTGTATTACAGTTTGTATTATCGTATTCTGGGGTATTACAGTTCGTTTTATCGCATTTATAGTCTATTCTAGTGTATTATAGTTTACTTTAGTGGACTATACTGTCTTCCAGCGTGTATTATATTTTATTATGTGTTCTAGTGTTATTTTGTGTGTTACAGTAGATTAAAGTATGTTATAGTGTGTAATATTGTATAGTATCCGTGTTAAATTGTTTTACGTTGTGCTTCACGTTGCCATAGTGTATTGTTGCATACGTTGCTTTCGTTTGTTATAGTGTGTAATTGCGTAATTTAGTATTTAACAGTTTATCAGTATTCTAGAGTCCGTTTTAGGGTATTATCATATTGTAGTGATAATATCGACGACACAGAAAAAATCATTCACGCTTTCATTTCCTCCCGCCTAGACTACTGCAACTCCCTATACACTGGGATCAGCCAATCTTCCCTGTCCCGCCTGCAACTGGTCCAAAACGCCGCAGCGAGACTCCTGACGGGTACCCGTAAAAGGGACCACATCACCCCGATTCTGGCCTCTCTCCACTGGCTCCCTGTACGGTACAGAATCAACTTCAAGCTCCTCCTATTCACGTATAAAGTCCTAAATGGACACTCCCCCCCTACATCAAAAATCTTCTAACCCCCCTCTCTAACTCCAGGTCCCTCAGATCGGCCGACTTGGGGCTATTCACTATCCCACGGTCTAGGCTTAAACTCAGGGGTGACCGCGCTTTTGCGGTTGCAGCTCCTAGACTGTGGAACAGCATCCCTCTCCCGATCAGAACTGCCCCCTCCATCGACTCCTTTAAGTCCAGGCTCAAAACATATTTCTACTCCCTAGCGTTTGAGGCTCATTGAGGAGGCGCTGTGAACTGTTAGCGTGCTACTGTATGTTTTCATTTTTTTTTCTATTGGAACCTAATCAAATGTACAGCACTTTGGTCAACGTGGGTTGTTTTTAAATGTGCTATACAAATAAAATTGACTTGACTTGACTTGACTAGTGCATTGTAACACTATAACACTATAAACGCTGTAACACTATAAACGACAACCTATAACAAACTTTAACGCTATAATACAACGGAACACAATATAACATAACTTGGAACACCATATAACCCACTACCATACTGCTGTACATTATAATGCATTTTCTAATGCGTTATAATGTAACATAGTGTTAAGGTGTATTGCTGTGTGACAACGCGGATGCTATAATGCGCTAAAATGATTTGTGGTGCGTTATAGTGTATTTAGTGTAATAGTGTACTACAGTTTGTATTATCGTATTCTGGGGTATAACAGTTCGTCTTATCGCATTTATAGTCTATTCTAGTGTATTATAGTTTACTTTAGTGGACTATACTGTCTTCCAGTTTATTATAGCATGTATTATATTTTATAATGTGTTCTAGTGTTATTTTGTGTGTTATAGTAGATTAAAGTATGTTATAGTGTGTAATATCCGTGTTAAATTGTTTTACGTTGTGTTTCACGTTGCCATAGTGTATTGTTGCCATACGTTGCTATCGTTTGTTATAGTGTGTAATTGCGTAATTTAGTATTTAACAGTTTATCAGTATTCTAGTCCGTTTTAGGGTATTATCATGTTGTAGTGTATTGTAATGTATTTTCGCGTATGATAGTGAGTATTATAGAGTATTATAGTGGGTGATATTGTGTTTCAGTGTGCTTTAGTGCAGAAGAGTGTTATAGTGTGTCATGTTATGTAAACAGTGTATTTAAGTATATTAAATAATGTTAGGGCTATATCATAGCACTTTAACGCATTATAAATCTATAATAAGTCATAACTAATCTATACGCTGTAACACTATAAACGACAACCTATAACATACTTTAACGCTACACAACGGAAAACAATATAACATAACCTGGAACACCATATAACCCACTACTGTACTACAGTTTGTATTATCGTATTGTGGGGTATAACAGTTCGTCTTATCGCATTTATAGTCTATTCTAGTGTATTATAGTTTACTTTAGTGGACTATACTGTCTTCCAGTGTATTATAGCGTGTATTATATTTTATTATGTGTTCTAGTGTTATTTTGTGTGTTACAGTAGATTAAAGTATGTTATAGTATCCGTGTTAAACTGTATTACGTTGTCTTTCACGTTGCCATAGTGTGTGTATTATGTTATAGTGTGTAATTTCGTAATTTAGTATTTAACAGTATATCAGTGTTCTGGAGTCCGCTTTAGGGTATTATAGTATATTAATATGTTGTAGTGTATTGTAATGTGTTTTCGCGTATGATAGTGGGTGATATTGTGTTTCAGGGTGCTTTAGTGCAGAAGAGTGTTATAGTGTGTCATGTTATGTAAACAGTGTATTTAAGTATGTTAAATTATGTAAGGGCTATATCATAGCACTTTAACGCATTATAAATCTATAATAAGTCATAACTAATCTATACGCTGTAACACTATTACATTACATTATAATGCATTTTCTAATGCGTTATAATGTAACATATTGTTAAGTTGTATTGCTGTGTGACAACGCGGATGCTATAATGCGCTAAAATGATTTGTGGTGCGTTATAGTGTATTTTAGTGTAATGGTGTACTACAGTGTGTATTATCGTATTCTGGGGTATAACAGTTCGTCTTATCGCATTTATAGTCTATTCTAGTGTATTATAGTTTACTTTACTGGACTATACTGTCTTCCAGTGTATTATAGCGTGTATTATATTTTATAATGTGTTCTAATGTGATTTTGTGTGTTACAGTAGATTAAAGTATGTTATAGTATCCGTGTTAAAGTGTATTACGTTGTGTTTCACGTTGCCATAGTGTGTGTATTATGTTATAGTGTGTAATTGCGTAATTTAGTATTTAGTGTTCTAGAGTCAATTTTACGGTATTATAGTATATTAACATGTTGTAGTGTATTGTAATGTGTTTTCGCATATGATAGTGTGTATTATAGTGGGTGATATTGTGTTTCAGGGTGCTTTAGTGCAGAAGAGTGTTATAGTGTGTCATGTTATGTAAACAGTGTATTTAAGTATGTTAAATTATGTAAGGGCTATATCATAGCACCTTAACGCATTATAAATCTATAATAAGTCATAACTAATCTATACGCTGTAACACTATAAACGACAACCTATACCATACTTTAACGCTACACAACGGAACACAATATAACATAACCTGGAACACCATATAACCCACTACTGTACTACAGTTTGTATTATCGTATTGTGGGGTATAACAGTTCGTCTTATCGCATTTATAGTCTATTCTAGTGTATTATAGTTTACTTTAGTGAACTATACTGTCTTCCAGTGTATAGTATATTTTATTATGTGTTCTGGAGTCCGCTTTAGGGTATTATAGTATATTAACATGTTGTAGTGTATTGTAATGTGTTTTCGCGTATGATAGTGGGTGATATTGTGTTTCAGGGTGCTTTAGTGCACAAGAGTGTGTCATGTTATGTAAAAAGTGTATTTAAGTATGTTAAATTATGTAAGGGCTATATCATAGCACTTTAACTCATTATAAATCTATAATAAGTCGTAACTAATCTATACGCTGTAACACTATAAACGACAACCTATAACAAACTTTAACACTATAATACAACGGAACACAATATAACATAACTTGGAACACCATATAACCCACTACAATTACATTATAATGCATTTTCTAATGCGTTACAATATAACATAGTTAAGGTGTATTGCTGTGTGACAACGCGGATGCTACAATGCGCTAAAATGTTTTGTGGTGCGTTATAGTGTATTTTAGTGTAATAGTGTATTACAGTTTGTATTATCGTATTCTGGGGTATTACAGTTCGTTTTATCGCATTTATAGTCTATTCTAGTGTATTATAGTTTACTTTAGTGGCCTATACTGTCTTCCAGCGTGTATTATATTTTATTATGTGTTCTAGTGTTATTTTGTGTGTTACAGTAGATTAAAGTATGTTATAGTGTGTAATATTGTATAGTATCCGTGTTAAATTGTTTTACGTTGTGCTTCACGTTGCCATAGTGTATTGTTGCATACGTTGCTTTCGTTTGTTATAGTGTGTAATTGCGTAATTTAGTATTTAACAGTTTATCAGTATTCTAGAGTCCGTTTTAGCGTATTATCATATTGTAGTGCATTGTAACACTATAACACTATAAACGCTGTAACACTATAAACGACAACCTATAACAAACTTTAACGCTATAATACAACGGAACACAATATAACATAACTTGGAACACCATATAACCCACTACCATACTGCTGTACATTATAATGCATTTTCTAATGCGTTATAATGTAACATAGTGTTAAGGTGTATTGCTGTGTGACAACGCGGATGCTATAATGCGCTAAAATGATTTGTGGTGCGTTATAGTGTATTTAGTGTAATAGTGTACTACAGTTTGTATTATCGTATTCTGGGGTATAACAGTTCGTCTTATCGCATTTATAGTCTATTCTAGTGTATTATAGTTTACTTTAGTGGACTATACTGTCTTCCAGTTTATTATAGCATGTATTATATTTTATAATGTGTTCTAGTGTTATGTTGTGTGTTATAGTAGATTAAAGTATGTTATAGTGTGTAATATCCGTGTTAAATTGTTTTACGTTGTGTTTCACGTTGCCATAGTGTATTGTTGCCATACGTTGCTATCGTTTGTTAT
>NC_135991.1:10843283-10899413 GCF_053455715.1 Rhinoraja longicauda | reverse complement strand
GAGCCGGAGCCCGGAGCGGAGAGACTGCGGCCGCCCTCTGGGATGCGCTCAGGGCGCGGGTTTATTAATGAGCCGCAGCGCTGAGGTGAGCGGATATTTCACCGCGCTCTTCACCTGCTCCCTGAACTTGGACTGGGTCGCCGCGTAAATAAATGTGTTGGTGCAGCAGCTGAGATTCCTCAGCAAATACCCGACGTTGGCAAAGATATATTGAGAATCATTCAGATCATTTCCAATCCCTGTGATCTGATAATAGACGAAGTTTACAACCAGCGTCAGCCACAGGAGGATGAAGCTGCCGGAGATGGTGAAGAGTAAAACCACACACCTCCTCCTGCTCTCCATCTCCGGGTCACTGCGGTTCTCCCCCTTGCTCTGACCCCTCAGCCCCTGACGGACCCGACTGGCCACTAAAATGTGCCGGACTGTCAGAGCGTTGAGCAGCAGGATCACAGCGAAAGGGAGGAGCGGAGTTAAAACCGTGTCGATCCAGTCAAATGCCACCCACCCGGGGTCCACCATGACACAGAACCACGGGACATTGTCGATGATTGTCCAGGGTTCCCGTGTGAAGTAGCGGGGAACGTTTTTGAGACAGAGCAGAACGCCGGCTGTGGCGAGAACCGCATCCGCAGTTTTACCGGTGCAATATTTAGTTTTCAGCTTCTGGCAACAAATGGCGACAAAGCGATCAAAGGTGAAAGTGACGGTGAACCAGACAGAACAGTCTGTAGCTGCAGTCGTCAGTGCATCGTTAACACTGCACACAGGGGTGATGGACAGGAAACTCCAATAAAATAATGGTAACGGATCAAATACAAAATGACCTCGGTGATCAGGGTGAGTAGATCGGCTGCTGCCATGGCCACCAGGTAGCGAGTGGTGCAGGTGGAGAGGCCGCACTTTCCCCGGGACAGGATCACAATCGCCACAAAATTCACTGCGGAAAGAGAAGGGGACGGACACTGGGCATTACTGAACACGGTCTCCGGGGCTGAACACCGGCTCCACTTTCAGCTGGAGATCAGGAGTGTTGGAGTCGGTGCGCGGCTGCAGGTTTAATAATGTCAGACCCGGCTCCGACTGTGCCCGACCTGCCTGCTTCAGGGGAGAGGAGATAAGGCGACGGGCGGGGTAAAGGGCGGGGAAGGAACGAGCAGCCGCCCGCTACAATAGGCGGAATGGTCCTGTCTACAGTTAACCCCGCTCACAGTCTCTGATGGGGCTGGTTTCACAGACTTAACCGTGACCGGCCGCGTTTAACCAGGGCTCTGGGTACTCGGCATCTGATGGGGACGAGGATGGTTCCAGAGGGAAGGCAGGGACAACTTAGGATCCGGCAGCAGAGCGGCTCCGTTAATGGATTAATTCCACAGTGAGTTCAGTTCGGTAACAACACACGACGGTAGATCCGCGGCTATTGGTTCAGGAGATCGATCCAATTATTGACCAACAGGCGATGGAATCCGACTGTGACAGACTCCACAGTGAGACGTGTCCACAGGAGCTGGTGTTCACTGTGATCAATAACTCAGATACAGTCAACTTCACAATGTAAACCCCTCCCAGTCACACCGTCCCGGAGAGCTGCCTGTCCCGAGCACTGGGACAACTCTGGGCAAGGTCCCACTGAAGGCAAGAACAACATTCTTGTGGGTCCCGGCAGTGGGAGAAAAAGGGTTAGTTTCGGCTGTCTGAAAGTGAGAAAAATCACAGCTTTAATTCAAAAATATTTCACTGAGAGGGTTGATGTGCTTCACATATTCTTGTGCAACGATCCTCAGTTAGGAATATTGTAACACGATCAGAATCAGGTCAGCACCGGTTAACAGACGGAGTTATAAAACTTGAATTGTTCTTCTCACTTACCAGGGACTCCAACGGCAGCAATGATCACGTACAAGATTTTCTCCACACTGTAATAATCCTGCTTTGCTCACATTTCCTTTGTCCAGCGACGTGTCCCCGTGAGCTACCAGTAATCTCTCGGAATGAAATGCTGGGGCAGAACATTCCCGGAGATTTTGTACAATTTTCCGTCTCCACCGGGACAGTGAAGTTTCAACAGGGTTTAAAAAATGGAGATTTTGAAATGATTCGCAAACAGATGACATCAGCCAAGTGAAATCCCTGCTGAGACAGGTCGTGATTTATTCAGGGAATTGATTGAGAAACTCCAAAGACTGGGAATTGTGGCGATACTGAGGGATGGAAATTGGGAGCGGCATTGTTGCACCAATGGGGTTATTGCTTCAAACTCCATCAGATGCAACTCTCCACCACACGTTGTTTATCTGATAACCATTCAATCCGCCACTCAGCAAGCCAAATCCCAGGGACCCTCTCAGGGCTTCTGGTGCCCAGTTTGAAGGTGGTCTGGGCGACCTTTGTCCACAGGTTGAGGAATTAGTTCAACAGATCACCTCAGACTAAAATTCCCCCTCCATTTTGCTTCACCACTCAATATGATCGCGGCGCATCTGACTGTAAGCTCAACCCCACACCCGGACCTCACCAACCATTCATCATTGCTTGCATGGAATGCATCTGACTTTGCCTGGGACAATAACATTCTCTGTCTTCATCACCGCTGAGGAGGAACGGCGCAAATACTCACGACACTCAGAGAACAGAAACATTACCGCCTCAGAATTGTTCTAAATGTTGACCAAACCGCGAATGGTGCAGCATCTCTCCCTACTCCCTTTCTCTCTCTCCCTCCATCCTTACTGCTGTCCTCTCTCTGAACTGTTACTCTCTCCTATACCCTCTCTATTCTCCATCTGCGCCGCCCTCTCTCTGTCAACCTGTCTCCCCTTACTAATCCCTCCCCTCTCACTCTCACTGCATCTCAACCTCTGTTTCTCTATCCGTCTGCCCGTTCCCTCTCTCCCTTTTGCCAACCCACTCGCTCTGAACTCCCCTCTCTCTTCATCTTCCCATTGTCCCTTTGACAGTTCGCTCTCGCTCCATCCCTCCCCCTTTCGTTTTCTCCGCTATCTCTCCCTTTCATCTTTGTCCTCCATATCTGTCTCCTTCTTTTCCCCAATTCACTTCCTGCTCGCCCTCACTTCGTTCTCCAAACATGGGAAGTCCGGTTAAAACGGTTAGCCACCATGGGATGTTACAGCTGTCCCTATACCCCTTCCCTCGCACTCCAGCAGCCCTTCCAGGTGAGCCAGTGTTCACCTGAACCTCCTCTAATCTCATCTGCTGCATGCGGTGTTCCACGCACCGTGGGGTAGTACTGATGGAGTGACACACTGTGCGGTAGTACTGATGGAGGGACACACAATGGGGCTGTACTGATTAATTGACACACTCTGTGGTGGAACTAGAGGGACACACTGTGGAGCAGTGATGTTGGAATGAAACCCTGGGGGGTAGTACTGATGGAATGAGAAAATACAGGGTAGTACTGATGGAATGACTAATTCTGGGTTGTACTAATGGACTGACACACTGTGGGGCAGTTCTAATGGAATGACACAATGTGGGGATGTACTGATGGAATGACACTGAGAAATACTACTGATGGAATGTCACACCGCGGGGTGGTTCCAATAGAATGATACAATGTGAGGTTGTGGTGATGGAGCGGCACAGTGCGGGTAGTACTGAAGTAATGACATACTGTGAGGTTGTACCGAGATAATGCCAGTTTGTGCTCGTAGCTATGGAATGACACTCTGTGGGGTAGTCCTGAAGTAATGACAAATTGTGTTGTAGTAGTGAGAGAGAAAGAGAGAGAGACACACACACACACACACATTGTAGGGTAGTATTGGTGTAATGATACATTCTAGGGTAGTGCTGATGGATTGACACTCTTTGGGGTAATACTGATGCAGTGACACATTCCACGGTAGTACCGATCGAGTGAAATATAGTGGGGTATTACTGATGGAATGACACTGAGGAGCAGTACTGATGGAGTGACACACTTTGCGGAAGTACTGAGGGAGTGACAGTTTGGGGTAGTACTTTTGAAGTGACACACGGGATGGGAGAGTACTGATGGAGTAATACACTCTGTGGTAGTACAGATGGAATGACACGCTGTGAGGTTGCACTTACTGGAGTAACACGCTGCGGGGGAGAATTGAGGGAGTAACTCACTGTGGTGTAGTACTGATGGAGTGACACATTGTGCGGTGGTGTGTAGTTTTACGCTGTGGAGTAGTACTGATGAGGTGATAAAATGTATGATAGCACGAAAGGAGTGACACTTCGTTGAGTAGATAAACACAAAATACCGCGTTAAATCAGCAAGACTGGCAGCATCTCTGGAGAGAAGGAATGGGTGACATTTCGGGTGGAGATCCACTTCTTCAGACTGATGTCGGGGGGGGGGGGGACAGAGGGAGAATGTAGCATGGGACAGTAAGACTGGTGGGCGAACTGGGAAGTGGAGGGGATGGAGAAAGAGGGAAAGCAATGCCTTTTTGAAGTTAGAGAAGTCAATGTTAATACCACTGTGGTGTAAGCTATCCAAGCGAATGGTGCTGTTCCTCCAATTTGTGCTGGGCCTCACTCTGACAATGGAGGAGGCCCAGGACAGAAAGGTCAGTTTGGGAATGGGAGAGGGAGTTAAATTGCTGAGACACCGGGAGAACAGGACTGCTTTGGCAAACTGAGCGGAGGTGTTCTGCGAAACGATTGCCGAGCCTGAGTTTGGTCTCGCCGATATACCAGAATCAACATCTGGAACAGTGAATACAATAGATGAAGTTGGAGGAAGTGCAGGTGAACCTCTGTCTCACCTGGAAAGACTGTTTGGGTCCTTGGATGGAGTCAATGGGAGAGGCAAAGGGACAGGTGTTGCATCTCCTGTGGTTGCTGGGGGTGGTGGTTTGGGATGGATGAGAGGAGTTGATCTTGCGGAGGGAACCGTCTCTGCGGAAAACTGTTGGAGGATTATGTGCTGAATTCGATGGCTAACTGTTGCACAACACTTTAACCCTCCCTCCCCACCCTCATGTCATTCCCCTTCCCAGTTCTCCTATCTGCCTTACTGTCTCCGACTACACTATCTCCGTACCGCCCACTCACCTGACATCATTCTAAAGAAGGATCTTGACTCGAAACGTCTCCTATCCCATTTCTCCAGAGATGCTGCGTGTACCGCTGAATTGCTCCAGTCTTTTCTCTATCTTCGATTTCAACCAGCGTCTGCAGTTCTTTCCTGCACACTCTGTAGGGTAGCTATAATGGAGTGACAGACCTCGGCGTGGTACTGAAGGAGACACCCACTGTGGTGTAGTACTGATGGTGTGATAACCGGTGATGTAGTCCTGATGGAGTGACACACTGTGGGGTTGTACTGATGGGGTGACAAACAGTGGGGCAGCGCTGATGGAGTGAAACACTACGGTCGTACTTTTGGACTGACACATGGGGTGGGGTAGTACTGATGGAGTGACACATTGTGGGGTGGTAGTCATGCAGTTTAACGATATGGAGTTGTCTTGATGAAGTTATCAAATGAATGGTAGCACGAATGAAGTGATACACTCCACAGTGGAGTAGTGTTGATGGAGTGACATTGTAGTAGTGCTGATAGATTGACACAGTGTGTGGAGTACTGATGAAGTGACACACTGTGGGGCAATATTAATGAAGTGACATAATCTGGGGTAGTACTGACCTAATAGCATACAGTGGGGTAATACTGACGGAGTGACACACTGCAGTGTGTAATGATGGATTGACACACTGTGGGCTAGCAGTAATGTACTAACATATTATGGGGTAGTACCGATGGAGTATCACACAGGGGATGTACTGATGGAGTGGCACAATGTGTGGTAGTACTGATGGACCGACACATTTTGAGATAGTACTGTTGGAGTGACAGGCGGTGGAGAGGTGCTGATGGAGTGAATCATTGTGGGGTAGTGCAGATGAAGTGATACACTGTGGGGTAGTACAGATGGAGTGATACACTGCGGAATAGTATTGATCGGAACTTCCGGTGGCGTTATGGACTGAACAAGTCGCACGTCAACTAGCTCCGTGAACATTCCGATTTAGGAAGAGAGGAACGGGTCGGGCCCGTTGCAACTTACCGGCAATTTTCAACGAAGGGTGGGTGACATCATCAGATCGCGACTTTTAAAAGTAAATTTCGACAAGTCGCACCCCCCCGTTAAAAACCGTTAAAAAAGGAACGGTCAGAACAAGACCCGTGGAAGAAGAAGAATCAAGCCAGATGGAACCCTCTGCTACAGCCCAAACCTCAGCATCGGGTCAGGAAGAAACTGCCAGACGAGCAACCCGGAATCCACAGCCTAAAAAAATTGGATTGGAAGAATTTCGCAGCGTTGTGGGTGAGGAGCTTTCAGATATGAAGTCTAAAGTGGTAAATATGACAGTTGAATTACAAGAAATGAAAGCTGAATTAGTTTCCCTTAAAGGAATGAAGGGGGATATACTATCCACTATTAAGGAGCAGTTGGATAAATCAAAGGCTGAAATGAATGAACACATGGAGGAAGTAACCTCCAAGTTACAAAAGTTGGACTCTGATTTTTCTGGTAAGCTGAATCACATTACCGCGTCAATAGAGCAACATGATGAGGCTATAGGTGACTTGGAAAGTTTAGCCGAGACAAGTGCTGAAACTACAAAAGTAGTATTGTCGGAGACTCAGCGTCTTTCTGATTTAGTGATGAGATTAACCGAAAAATGTACTGACTTAGAGGGTCATTCAAAACGACAAAATTTAAGAATCCTTGGTGTTAAAGAAGGCAAAGAAAAAGATAAAAACGTTCGTGATTTTACTGCTGAGTTATTACAGGAAGTTTTGAAAATGGATTCAAAGCCCTTGCTGGATCGAGCCCATAGAGCACTGAGAGCACGGCCAGGTGCTAATGCGCCTCCAAGACATTTGATTCTGAGGGTGCATAATGCTCACGTTTTAGAAGATATGCTGACAAAAATTGCTAGTAACAGAGCTTTATCATTCCGAGGCGATGAGATTCGCATCTTCAGAGATTACCCCTTTGAGGTGGTTAAGAAAAGAGCACTGTTTAATGAGACAAGATCTATTCTTAAGAAGATCCCAGCGCTCAGATTTGGTATGTTGTATCCAGCAAAACTCCGAGTGACCTACAATCAAAAAGAATCCTTTTTTACTGAATATAATAAAGCACTGGAATTTGCTCGGGAGATCGAAAGGTCGCTGAAGGCTTGATTATGATTTCATGGCTATCTTAATTGGCAGACATTTAATTGGACTTTAAAAATATGAAAATTCAAAGATTTAAGTTTAGTGTATATATTATACGTATATTAACCGTAATTAATAATTATTAATTAAAAAAACATGTATATTTTTATTAATTATCACTAATAAGAAGTATAAGTAATATTTGATTTATGTAAACCTTACTTTGAATGCTTAATTAATACACTTTAGATAGAAAAATCGATTTAATATAGACTAATTAGTTTCGGGCCTGCCCCGTTTATCTCTCTTTTTAAAAAACAAAAAAAACAAATAATAATTGTGTTAACAAACGGAGCTAGTATTAATTTTTTTTTACATCTTACGGAAGTCCTTAGATTTTTTGCCACCTTAGGGTGGCTAACACTAACTGCACTAATTGTAGTTGTAGCTTTAGTTGTCTCTTCTTTTTTCCTGCACTCTTTTAACCTTTTAGATATTGATTTTTTTTTTAGATTTAACTTTTATTATCATGTTTTTTTTCAGAAATTATATACTTTTGGGAGATATTTCCGGGAGGCACTCTACGCTGTACAAAAAATCATCCACCCTTCATTCAAGAAAAATGTTGTAGTCCGGGTGCCAGACCATTTGCTTTATTATAGACCATTCATTGGTTAAGATGCAAGATTCTATTAGGAAAACAGGGGTTAAAGGTATTACATTTTGTAGTTGGAATGTCAAGGGTGTTAATGAACCAATTAAAAGAGGTAAAGTACTTTCACATTTAAAATCTATTGATGCAGACATAATGTTCCTTCAGGAAACTCATCTAAAAAATGTAGCACATAATAGACTGAAAGGCAAATGGATTGATAAAGTATTTCACTCATCGTTTCCCTTTAAATCAAGAGGTGTTGCTATTTTAATTCGTAAGGGTATACCATTTATAAATACTTCCTCTATAGTTGATACTGAAGGTAGATATGTTATATTAGTGGGAGAACTATATTCTACAAAATTGATATTGGTGAATGTCTACGCACCAAATTTTGATAATCCGTTATTTTTAAAAAAAATATTTAATACCATTCCAGAATTTGGACAATATAATTTGATAATTGGAGGAGATTTAAATTGTACATTAGATCCTTATTTGGATAGATATTCAACTCAAAGGAAAACAAAATCCAAGTCGTGTGAATTATTAAACTCTTATATAAATAATGCAAATATAAAAGATGTTTGGAGGATTGATAATCCTTCAGGCCGAGAGTATTCATTTTATTCACCAGTGCATAAAACTTATTCAAGAATTGATTATTTCTTGGTGGACTCCAAACTTATTCCTTATACGTATAATTCAAAATATCATAATATTATTATATCCGATCATGCCCCTTTAACATTTAGGGTAAAACTCCAAGGAGCAACGGGGAAACAGACTAATTGGAGATTTAACCCGCAAATCTTAAATGAAAAAGCATGTTATGACTATCTTAAATCGCAATTTGAGATTTTTTTTAACGCAAATGACCTTCCTGAAACACCTGCGTCCCTGCTTTGGGAAACATTTAAAGCGTTTGTGAGAGGATGTATTATTGCTTTTCAAGCGTCTCAAAACAAGAAGAACCGAGCTGAACAGAATGACCTGGAAAGTCAGATAAGACAGTTAGACATAACAAATGCCATCGCTCCCTCTATTGAAATACATAATAAAATTGCAGTTCTCAAATATAAGTTAAATTATATCCTTTCAGCTCATATTTTAAGGCTTTTTCAATATACTAAACAAAAACATTTTGAATTTGGAGATAAACCACAGAAATTGCTAGCACGTCAACTCCGTAAATTAGAAGATGATTCTACAATTCATAAAATTAGATCAGAAAATGGAGATTTGCTTAAACTACCTAAGGATATTAATCAGAGATTTTTGCAATTTTATCAGTCATTATATTCATCAAAAATAACAGATACTTCTGCGCAGATGCAAAAGTTTTTGCAGGAATGTAACCTTCCTGGTTTGAATGCGAGTGATAGAAATTTACTGGGCGCAGAAATAACTATGAAAGATGTTGAAGAGACTATTAAATCCATGAAAAATGGGAAGACTCCTGGCCCTGATGGCTTAAATAATGAGTTTTATAAAAAATTCAGTGGTTTGATCTCTCCACGTTTGCAAACTGTATATAGTCACGCCTTTAAACAACAGAGATTGCCACAAACTCTGACTGAATCAACAATAATCCTCATTCCTAAAAAAGATAAGGATTCTGAAGACCCTGGTTCGTATAGGGCGATAGCTCTTTTAAATACTGATCAGAAGATATTAGCGAAAATCTTAGCTCAGAGATTAAGTCTAGTTATAGACAAATTGATACACCCCGATCAATCAGGCTTTATAGCCAAACGATATTCATTTTTCAATTTGAGACGCTTGTTTAATATAATTTATTCAAATAGACTATTAAATGAAGATTTAGCAATCATCTCGCTAGATGCTGAAAAAGCATTTGATCAAGTAGAATGGCCTTATCTTTTCTCAGTGATGGAAAAATTTCAACTAGGTGAAAATTTTTGTGCATGGGTGAAACTTTTATATACATCCCCAACAGCTAGAATATTAACTAATCAAATGCTGTCATCTAAATTTCATTTAGCTAGGGGTTGTAGACAAGGATGTCCACTATCACCACTTTTATTTGCCCTAATTATAGAACCACTTGCTGAGAGTATTAGATCAAATTCACATATTTATGGCTACAACACTAAACATACAACCAATAAAATTTCTTTATATGCGGATGATGTATTAATATATATTACAAAGCCAGAAATTAGCATTCCGAATTTATTAAATCTCATAACTCAATTTGGTTCATTTTCAGGTTATAGAATTAACTGGTATAAAAGTGAAATTATGCCAATAATGGAGCATAATCCGGCCATACTTCAACAATTTCCTTTCAAAATTGCCTATGAAAAGTTTAAATATCTTGGAATTTACGTGACTAGGAAATATACTTCTTTATTTAAATCAAATTTTCCTCCTTTACTTGTTAAATTACACAGAAATATCCAATTTTGGAAAACACTTCCTATATCATTAGTTGGTCGTAGTAATGCTATAAAGATGATCTTTCTGCCACAGCTACTATACTTATTTCAAGCAATTCCGATCTACCTTCCAAAAAAGTTTTTTTTTTAAATTGATTCAATTGTTACTAATTTTATTTGGGACTACAAGACTCATAGAATAAATAAAAGACACTTATGTAAGTCTAAAATTAATGGAGGAATTGCTTTACCTAACTTTTTATTTTATTATTGGGCGGTTAATATTAAAAATATAACCTGCTGGTTGGATGATTCTGATCAACAACCGGATTGGTTAAAGATGGAGAAAGAGGATTGTTTACCATTCGATATTGGTGCGATCCTCTTAGCTCCAATAAATTTAAATAAAAAAACATATGGAGGTAATTCCATTATACATAGTGTTATCCGTACCTGGAAACAATTAAAGCTTACGTTAAAATTGAGTAAATTATCTGTTTTCCTTCCTATTGCGAATAATCCTTCTTTTAAACCGTCTGTCTTAGATAGAGGCTTTGCTCAATGGAAAAGTTATGGAATCAAAAGGGTTGGAGATCTTTATCATAAGGGAACTTTTCTTTCGTTTCAGGAGTTACAGCAGAAGTACGGATTACATGTTAATAATTATTTTAGATATTTACAACTTAGAGATTATGTAAAATCACACATGCAAGAATATAAGTTTAGAGGTCCAGAAATACTTGATGTATGCCTGAATCGACATTATAACTCAAATAAATTAATATCTTTTATTTACAATATTCTCCTTGACATTGACATTCCGTCATCAGAATCTTATAGACGAGCATGGGAGGACGAATTGAATCAAGTTATAATGCAAGATATATGGGATGAAAGTTTACAACATATACATCAATGTTCATTGAATACTAGACATTCCCTAATACAATTTAAAATAATACATAGATTACATTATTCGAAGACGAAATTAAATAGGATTTTTCCTAGTATCTCTCCTATGTGTGATAAATGTCAATTTCAAGAAGCTAATTTAACTCATATTTTCGTAACTTGTATAAAAATGCAAAACTTCTGGTTGGAGATTTTTAAAATAGTTTCTAAAGTTATTAATAAAAAATTAGATATGGACCCAAAATTAATTATATTAGGATTATCAGAACATACTACAAATTTTACAGTAAGTCAGGTACATTTTCTTGATTACAGTCTAATAACTGCGAAAAAACTAATACTTAAATTTTGGAAAAAACCAATAACCCCCACAATTAAAATGTGGACTATGGAAATGACAGAGACCCTGCATTTGGAAAAAATAAGGTTTGCCTTAATCGACAAACCTGAGTTATTTTTAAAAATATGGTCTCCATTTATTGAATTTTTAGAAAAGTAAATGGGCTTGGCACAGGACTAAAATAAAAAATAAAAAATTTAAATAAAAAGTTGAAACTTGAGTTGGGGGTTGGATGTACAGCTGTGGTTTTTGTCTCCCGGATCTACTCCCGTTAATTTTTATTGTTAGATCCTTTTTTCTTTTTTTTTTTATTAACCCTCTTACTCTCTTTCTCCCCAAGTTTATAGTTTTATATTTTTATTTTTACTTTCTCTCTTCAAAAATTTAAAAATTGAAGCTATGTAAGAACTTTGTAACAAATTTGTTTTTTCTTATTTCGATTTGTACATATGCTTTTCAAAAAAAAAAAAAAAAAAAGGAATAGTATTGATCGAGTAACGCACTTTGGAGAAGAACTGATGTAGTGACATGCTGTGGAATGGGACTGATGGGTGAGAGACTGTGGCATAGTACTGGTGGACTGGCACACTGTTGTAGAGCTGATGGAGTGGCACACTGGAGGATAGTACTGATGGAGTGCCAAACGTCGGGGTATACTGATAGACAGACGCACTGTGGGAAAGTACAAATGGATTGACATACTGGGAAGTAGCAATGATATAATGACAGATTTAATAAGGGAACTCAAGGTAAAGGAACTGCTACGAGGTATGATAAGTTTTAATGTGCGATTTGAGAGAGAGAAGGTTAAATCAGAAGTGGCGGAGTTGCAGTTGAACAAAGGGGGCCATGAAGGCTTGAGAGAGGAGCTGGCCAAGGTCGACTGGAAAAATATCCTATCAGGATTGATGGTGGAACAGCAATGGCAGGAATTTCTGGGCATAATCCAGAAGATGCAGAATCATTTCATTCCAAAGAGGAAGAAAGATTCTGAGGGGAGCAAGAGGCAACCGTGGCTGACAAGGGGAATTAAGGATGCTATAAAACTAAAAGAAAAGGTGTATAACATAGCAAAGTGCAGCGGGAAGCCAGAGGATTGTGTCTCTTTCAAAGGACAAAAGAAGGTAACAAAGAGAGCAATAGGGGGTGAAAAGTTGAAGTACAAGGGTGAGCTGGCCAAGAATGTAAAAAAGGGCTAGTAAAAGCTTGTTTAGGTATTTTAAGATAAAAATATTATCAAAGACAAGTGTGGGTCCCTTGAAGGAAGAAACAGATGAAATTATTGTGGGCATCTGGGAAATGACGGAAGAGTTGAACAGGTACTTTGGTTCTGTCTTCACTAAGGAAGATATTGTAGTGGGTCTGGACGCAGCAGGAATCAGGCAAGACGCCAAGTAAGGATTAACAGTGACTCTAATATAGCATCAGAACATCCACTCTCTTCAGTCTCTCGCACGAGAGTAAATTCTAGCCCCTTCAGACAAGCCCCGTAGCTCCAGACCCCTCCCCAGCCCTGTCCACTCAGTGCCGAGGGGGATGACCCAGAGAGTGGCCTAATCCCCGGGCACCGCCACAAGACCCCCCCCCCCCCCCCAAGAACCGGAGGCACGAAACGGACAGGGGGACGTATGAGACGACCAGCCCGTGTGCGCACCACGGCGGTCGCAGGAACCGGAACCACTCCGCCAGGGGAAGACAACCGCGGGGACTCTGGGGGTAAGGGCCGGGATGCAGGACGACCCCGAGGGCGAGGTCGCGCCAGTAGGCCCAGCTGGCTAATGTCCACGTGCGCCGGCTTCAGCCGCGAAATAGAGAGAGTCTCAGGACGACCCCCCATGTCCAAAACGAAGGTGGCAGAGCCACGCTCGAGCACCTTGAATGGTCCGTCATACGGACGCTGAAGGGGCGTCCGATGTGCATCCCGGCTCAGGAAAACAAACGGTCGGTCCTGCAGAGCGGAAGGGACGTGCGGCCGAACAGAAACGTGGCGAGACGTCGGCACCGGTGCCAGCTTGCCCACCGTCTCCCGAAGGCGTTTCAGGGCGGCCGGTGGTTGTTCCGCCTGATCCTGGGCTGATGGAATAAACTCACCGGGCACTGTCAGCGGGGCCCCGTATACCAATTCAGCTGAGGAGGTGGCCAAGTCCTCTTTGTGCGCAGTGCTGACGCCCAGTAAAACCCACGGCAACGCATCGACCTAGTCCGGGCCAACGAGCCGGGCCTTCAGGGCAGCCTTGAGCTGGTGGTGGAAGCGTCCACAAGGCCGTTCGCCTGCGGATGGTACCCAGTGGTGCGGTGCAGGTTAACCCCCAGTAGTTGAGCCATGGCTGACCACAGTGCGGAGGTGAATTGCGGCCCCCGGTCGGACGTGATGTCGAGCGGCACCCCAAATCTGGCAATCCAGTGAGCCGCCAAGGTACGGGTACAAGAAGAGGCAGAAGTGTCCGGCAGTGGAACCGCCTCCGGCCACCGCGTGAAACGCTCCATAATAGTCAGGAGGTGGGTGAAGCCCCGAGAAGGCGGCAGCGGCCCCACGATGTCCACGTGGATGTGGTCAAAAAGCTGTCGAGGGACGATGAACTCCTGGAGCGACGCTCGCACATGCCGCTGTATTTTTGCAGTTTGGCACGGGAAGCAGGTGCGCGCCCAATGTCCAACCTGCTTATGCAACACGTGCCACAGGAAACGGGAAGCCACGAGGGTCGTCGTCGCCCGAATGGAAGGGTGGGCCAGCCCGTGGAGCACCTCGAACACCCGGCGCGCCAGGCAACGGGAACGATGGGGCGCGGCTGCCCGGTGGAGACATTGCACAGCAGCATTGCGCCACCAGCGCCACAGGGAACGTCCTCCAACCGCAGGCCCGAAACGGCGGTACGATAGGTGGACATCTTCTCTTCCGTCAACTGGGCCGCCGCCAGGGCTGAGTAGTCGATGCCACCGGCCACTTGCAGGACGGCGTGGACCTAGGGGTCGAGACAAGGCGTCGGCCACTCTGTTGTCTTTGCCCCCGATGAAACGAATGGAGGTAGTGTACTCCGAGACGAAAGCCAACAGCCGCTGCTGGCGAGCTGACCACGGATCGGACACCTTGGTGAACGCAAAAGGTGAGGGGCTTGTGGTCAGTGTACGTGGTGAAGGCACGCCCCGAGGAAGTAGCGGAAGTGGCGGACTGCAAGGTAAAGGGCAAGGAGCTCGCGGTCAAAGGCACTGTATTTCCTCTGTACGCTGCTGAGGTGCCGGCTTAAGAAAGCGAGAGGCTTCCAACACCCATCAATCTGCTGTTCTAGCACCGCCCAACCGCCACATCCGAAGAGTCGACCGTCAGGCTGGTTGGTGCATCCGCCCGTGGGTGCACGAGCATCGTGGCGGCAGCGAGGGCGTCCTTGGCGTGTTGGAACGCCGCCACCGCATCGTCAGTCCAGTCGACATCCTTGCACTTACCCGCCATGAGGTGGAACAGCGGGCGCATGATCCGTGCTGCAGGCGGCACAAATCGGTGGTAAAAGGCCAGCATCCCAACGAACTCCTGGAGGCCCCTCATGATGGTCGGGCGTGGAAACTGGTGCACCGTATCCACTTTGTCCGGGAGCGGCAGTGCCCCGTGCGGAGTCACGTGGTGGCCCAGGAAATTGATGGAAGACACCCCGAAACGGCATTTGGCGATGTTGATGGCCAGCCCATGATCGCTGAGGCGCTGGCATAGCTGGCGGAGATGGCCAGCATGCTCCTGTCTCGAGCGGCTTGCCACCAAAATGTCATCGAGGTACACGAACACAAAGTCCAGGCCACGGCACATACAGTCCATGAGCCACTGAAAAGCTTGTGCAGCGTTTTTAAGTCCAAACGGCATAGGGAGGAATTCGAAAAGGCCAAATGGTGTCACGATGGCCGTTTTGGGGACGTCGTCGGGGTGGACGGTAATCTGATTGCAGCCACGGACCAGATCGACCTTGGAAAACACCGTGGCCCCAGCCAGGTGTGCGTTAAAATCCTGAATTTGGGGGACCGGATACCTGTCAGCGATGGTAGCATCGTTAAACTGACGGTAGTCACCGCAAGGGCGCCAACCACCGTCTGACTTGGGGACCATATGGAGCGGGGACGCCAAACGGGCTGCCTGAGTGGCGCACAATACACAGGGACTCCATAAGGTGGAACTCCTCCCGAGCGAGACGGAGCTTGTCCGGTGGAAGGGCGGGCGTACAAGGGCGGGCCACTGGTGGGAATGTGATGCTCCACCTCGTGTATCGGGGCGCAGGAATGGAACCGGGGGTCCAGGATGTCGGGGAACTCAGCCAGAATTCGCGAGAACGTAGCGTCCACGGACGACAGGGGCCCATCAGGCAGCACGACCAGGTCGCCCACGCGGAGGGAAACAGGCTGCAAGGTGACGGAGTGCACCAAACGCTGTCGCTTAACGTCCATGAACAGGGAATGTGCGCGTAGAAAGTCCACGCCCAGCAACGGCTAGGACACATCCGCAATGACGAGTAGCCATGAGAAGCGGCCCTCTCCGAAGTTGAGGGAGAGCGTGCGCACCCCATACGAGCGGATTGGAGTCCCGTTTGCTGCAGCAAGGAGGGGCCCACGTTTACCACTGCAGAGGTCAGCATTGGAAGGGGGAAGGACGCTCACCTCAGCCCCTGTGTCCACAAGGAAACAGGCCCCGGTGCGGCGATCCCACGCAAACACGCGATGAATCTGGCCGAAGCAATCACTGACGGCCGGCCCCTGTGTTTCCCGGGAATTGCAGGGCTGCCGGCATTGACGGGCGGAAAGGCCCCAGTGCCGGTGAAATTAGCACCAGCCCCCTCTGCTGGAGTCTGTGGAAACGGGCGGCTGTGCGGGCCGATCCGACCACCAGCGACCTCCGGTGGCGTGCGGAGGAACTGCCGACAGGCTGTGCGGGAAAGACGTGCTGCCGGCCGGGCGTGCCGTTGCTGCCGGGTCCCGTCGCGAAGGATGTCGAGGAGCGGTGGAGATGCGGGCGATCGAGCCCCCTACCTGCGGATCGTCGTCGGTCGTCGGTGGGACTTCCAGCGCGTCGAGGGCCAGCTGACGGGCCGTCCAGAGATCGTCGGCGCGCTCGCCCACCGACTGCATGTCGGTGAACGGGTCGTTGAGGAGCTGCTGGCGCAGATCGGACGGCAGCTGCAGCAGGTAAGCGTGTTTAAATAACAAGCAGGTGTCGTCGACACCCAGCAGCGGTAACATGTCGCCCAGTAGCACCGACGGGCGGCGGTCACCCAGGCCCGGCATCCGGAGGATCTGGGTCGCCCGCTCGGCCTCGCTGAGGCTGAACTGCCGCAGAAGAAAGGCCTTGAGGGCCTCGTACTTATCACCCGCCGGGCAGGCGCTGAGGTAAGGTCGGACCCGTCGCGAGGTGGCCTGGTCGTGGGCGCCGATAACATAAAAGTACTTGGTGGCGTCGGCAGTCACGCCCCGCAGGGCGAACTGCGCCTCGGCCTGGTCAAACCAGAAGTCAGGGTCGTCGGTCCCCAGGGGAGGCAGCTTCAAGGCAACGGCGTGGAGAGCGGTGCGTTTGGCAGGTTCCACGGGGTGGGATCCGGCAGGGTCCAGAGGCGGCGGACCGGCAGGGCAGGGTAGTGCGGGTTGAGGAGCGTTCGGGTCCATCGCGACTTGCGAGGAAATGTCGAGGGTCATCAATGTAGTGGGTCTGGACGCAGCAGGAATCAAGCAAGACGCCAGGTAAGGATCAACATTAACTTTAATGTAGCATCAGAACATCCACTCTCTTCAGTCTCTCGCACGAAAGTCAACTCTAGCACCTTCAGGCAAACCCCGTAGCTCCAGACCCCTCCCCAGCCCTGTCCACTCAGTGCCGAGGGAGATGACCCAGGGAGTGGCCTAATCCCCGGGCACCGCCACATAGGATAGGTTTTGTGAGTTGGTGCGAGTGTTGTGTATTACATGTAATCCAGAATCAGAATGGGGGCAGCAATTGGGCCGGGACTCCTGACAATATTAGCCTCAGTAACACAGGCAGGAAAAATCCGATGGTGTGACCCCGAGCAAAGTGGACGGATCTTCCATCTCTGCAAAGGAGACGTAGTGGTGTGTGATGATGGAACGCCGGAAGCTTCCGGATCATGGAACGTCACAAAGCAGAATTATTGCAACGGAATCTTGCGACAGACCACCAGGGAAGTCGAGCTAGGTGATTGCAACAGGTGGGGTCTGCCTTGTTGGTTTCAGGAAAGTCAGTTTGATTTTGCTTGCCGACGGAACACTAGTGAGGACAGAGAAGATCCCGGGATTCAATACAATAGACTGTGTTTCCAAGAGGCCCTCCAACGCGACCCCCACCTGCAGCCAAAACTCTCGCGGGGCGAACAAAAATATAAAGAGAGTTCTCGGACACAAAGGCCGACCAGAACTTGTTTTTACAGACTCATAACTAGTACTCTCCTGAATCTGTTGTTTGTTATCCCTCCACTTCGGTAATAGGTATTTTCACTCCAATCCCAGTTATGGACCCCAGCTACTTTATCCAAGGGTACTATTTACACCCTTCCGTTAAGAACATTACTTTTAAATTTCCCCAAAGTCAGAGCTACCCAGACACCTGTATAAAGACCTCTGGACTAACCGCTGGATACCCCAATTGTCGGAATGGAACCGGGTATTGGTGTGCCGTGGTAAACATCCAGAACACTGTAAGCTACATTACGACAAAGGAGACATTTCGGTGCAGCCAACACCCTGGCACCGGGGTGACCACTTGCCATAACACCAGCCAATGTGTTGACCTTGAGAGAGGATGGCAGACACTGTGCGGTTGGGGAAATAAGACACACCTGGCGATTAACAACAATACCTTCCCCATTGTACCACGCTTTGTCACAAGAGGTGATCCCTTAGAACCATATACGTACCCGATGATATGTTCGGTGGATAGCAACTCCCGGTTCCCCAGTAATGTTAACTGGAGTAGCACTGGTCCTACTTCAGTCTCTGACGGAGGAACCCCGGGAGTAGTTTATACCAAACCCGAATATTATTTCCTGAGTAATGGGATTGGGACCAATTTCCTGGTAATGGGAAAAGAGACTCCTGACAAAGTGGCGATAGGAATCCTTACCCCCACAACTATACCCTGCCCAGTACAGTGGAGCTTCAGCTTCTCCACCGTTGGCCAACTAAAAACAAAGTGAGGAATTTCTAAGGAATTTTGCGCTAACTGGATGGAACCAGCTGCGTTCTGTAATAGTAGAGATCACTCCATTGGTTGGGGAATATTGAGCACCATAACTCTAGGTGGGACCGCAGGGGCCATGGTATCCGACAATTGAAATTATCTTGTGTGCGGACTCACCATTCTGGGGAATAAGACAGTGGAGGCTATAAATGAAATAAAGGAGGGCCTGTCACACCTACGGCTGTTCTCAATGCAGAACCGATGCGCACTGGATTATCTGCTGGCTAGGGAAGGAGGTGCCATTGTAAAAGGGAAATGTATTATGCCAATTATGGACAGAACCGCGAACCTCACGAGAATTGAAGACGATATACAGACTTTCCTGAATGGGATAATTGAGGGTTTGAACTGGGGAGATTGGAGATTGGGCGGACGGTACAATTGGTATATTAACATTACCATTTATCTCACAGTAATTTTGATATGTTTATTCGTGGGGATTGCCATCGTTAAATGTATAATTAGTAAGCTTATGCAGGCCATGAAAGGCATTGGAAGCACTCATAAAATGTTGTTACTACGCATGGGAGAAACTGGAGAAGATCTTCCGATGTTAGGGGACGATTACAACGAAAGTGATGGTAAAGCAAGTGATATGGTGAAAGAGCAGGTTGCCAAGGAATTATTAGAAGAAGAATACAACAGACTTCATCAACTGGGTACAAGTCAGAGCTATGAAGATCTTAATCACTGGGTACCGTAAGGGCTAGGGGATGAAACCCAGCAGAGGAGTAGGAACCAGAGCCGGGATCAACAAGCCATCCTGTCGGCACTGAACACCGCTTGGGCCAGGCTCTGGGGGCCTATAAAGCACCACGAGGTCAGGTATAAACTCGGATGACTATATAACCCGCTTCAAATGAGTCTCTACTGAGTTTTCGCCCTGATAAATTGACAAAAGGGGGAAATGAGGAATAAAGATAAAATACGAAGCAAGTCTGATTAAGTCAAGGACTAAAAAGACAGCTGTCAGGGTAAAGGTTGATTAGAAACAATTTTCACTGCTTGCTTTGCTATTTTGTGATATATCTCTGCTCGTTAGCTAGAAGTTGTGAAACCATGGACGGTTGAGAAATGATTAACATCCTAATGTTCCAGCAGATACAACAATAGGATGTACGGGACTGGTCATAACTGGGGACTGGGAAGTGCCTACGGGGCGAGTTGTGACTGGATGAACATGTTGGAACAATGCCCCTCAATTGAACAATGCCCCTCAATTGTGCCCCCACCATTCTGTTATTTGAAAACTATATAAACTTGGTCTTGGTATGTATGTATATGTACGTTCCATCCTGTTCCGGAGACCGTGGGCTCTGTCGGAGCAGACCTGGAGGAATCATCGCAGCGCTGCATTACAGGTTTGAATTGAAGAACAAGTGTTCGGATCAATTATTATTGGACTAGATTGACATAAAGAACAGGAATCGTCACAAAGATATCCAGATCTCTTTGTACTTCCACATTTCCTAACTTGACACCATTCAGATAATAATATGCTTTCCTGTTCTTTCCACCAAAGTTGATAGATGACCTCACATTTATCCACATTAAACTGCATCTGCCATGCATCTGCCCACTCGCACAACCTGTCCAAGTCACCCTGCATCCTCATAGCATCCTCCTCACGGTTCACACTGCCACCCAGCTTTGTGTCATCCACAAATTTGCTAATGTTTGAACATTAACAATTGAACGAATAACACATAATGCTCCACATTAAATTTAAAATGTTCGCTTCAAATCTAAGAAAGAGGCAGTTGATAAACTCTGCTATGCCTCTGGATGACTATTATCTGAATGGTGTCAGATTAGGAAGAAGGGGAGGTGCAACGAGACAAAGGCGTCGTTGCATGTCACTCACTGAAAGTAAGCATACAGGTACAGCAGGCAGCGAAGAAATCTCATGGCATGTTGGCCTTCATCGCGACAGGATTTGAGCACAGGAGCAAGGAGGTAACACCCGGAGTATTGTGAGCAGTTTTGGTATCCGAATTTGAGGATGCCCATTCTTGCCATTGCGGGAGTGTAGCGTAACCAGGTTCACCAGGTTAATCCCCGGGATGGCGGGACTGACATATGATAAAAAATGAATCGACTGGGCTTAAATTTACTGTAATTTAGAAGGATGAGAGGGGATCATATAGAAACATGTAAAATTCTTAAGGGATTGGACAGGCTAGATGCAGGGGGAAATTACTATTTTGGGGGAGACCAGAATCAGGAGTCACAGTTTAAGAATAAAGGGAAGGCCATTTAGCATTGAGATGAGAAAAAACTTCTTCACCCAGAGATTCCGTGGGATTCTCTGCCACAGAAGGCATTGGATTCACTGGATGTATTCAAGGGAGAGCTAGATAATGGAGTAAAAGGATATGGGCTATGGGGAGAAGCCACGAACAGGTGCTGATTCTGGATGATCAATCATGAATTGGCTAGTCCTGCAACACCTTTCAATGTTTTCTATGTTTTCTAACACAAGGTGAGGCTCTGTTCAATTTGTTGTTTATTTTGTGATGAATGGTTTCAGACCGGTCGACAGGTTGATGTTAATTTAAGCCCACAGACCAGACAACAAGGTTTGTCTGGAGGCAAATGACCAACTCATCCTTGTGGCCTGTCCACAAGGCAGTTCGGAGAGTGCTGTCACACACACCGACAATATTTGTTCCTATTTATCATGAAATGAATGAGAACATGTTTACCATCATGGTGTGTACATATGGTGCACGTAAAAACTGAAAGAAACACTTTACTTAAGCAGTTGACAGGCCGATTTCTGAGCTAATCTTGGTCTTGGTCTTGGTTCTTGGTCCTCCAAAATATTCCAAATGGAATTTAGACTGGAGGTGGCGGAGTATGGACTTAAGCATGGAGGGCTTCTTGCAGAAGTGCTGCCTGAAAGGTAGTTGCGTCTAGTTGAGTAACTATAGTAGGGTGAAGACTATTCCATGCTTTAATTGTGCGAGGGAAGAATGAATTGCTATACACATCTGTCTAGATAGCTGGGATCTCAAATTGAATCGAATGCCCCCATCTACTCCTGGTGGGTTTGGTGTAGATGTGGTAATCTATGTCGAGCTGACCATTTATCATTTTGTAAAAACAGGTCATCGGCGGGTTTTACGTCTGTCTTGGAGAGTGTTCCTCCCCAATGAATTTAGAAGTTCGGTAACACTCGCTTCTCTCTCATAGGATTTTATAACAAAACGAGCTGCCTGTCTTTGGACACGTTCGATGGAAGAAATGTTTTTAATTGTGTATGGGTCCCAAGCTGTTACTGCGTAGTCCAAATGTGGTCTGAAGCAGTCCCGTAGTCCTTGCTTGCCCAACCTCCCCCGACAGCTCCCAAACCAGTGTCCGGGCAACAATTGTGAGATATCCTGGGTAAGGGTGTAGATGTATTCAAAGGAATTACATTTATTCAATGTCATCATTGTGGTCAGTGATGGGTACGGATAAGCAGTGACATTATCAGTGCGGCCAGTGATGGGTATGGATAAGCAGTGACATTATCAGTGTGGTCAGTGATGGGTATGGATAAGCAGTGACATTATCAGTGCGGTCAGTAATGGGTCTGGATAAGCAGTGACATTATCAGTGTGGTCAGTGATTGGTATGGATAAGCAGTGACATTATCAATGCGGTCAGTGGTGGGTCTGGATCACCAGTGACATTATCAGTGTGGTCAGTAATGGGTCTGGATAAACAGTGACATTATCAGTGTAGGACAATAACTGGAGATGCTGGTACAAATCGAAGGTATCACAAATTGCTGGAGTAACTCAGCAGGTCAGGCAGCATCTAGGAGATAGTGAATGGGTGACATTTCGGGTCGAGAACCTTCTTCAGACTGATGTCAGGGGGGCGGGACAAAGAAAGGATATAGGTGGAGAGTGGAAGACGGTGGGAGAACGGGGAAGGGGGAGGGGGAGAGTGGGGAAAAAGAGAGAGACAGGAACAGTCTAAAGTTGGAGAAGTCAATGTTCATACCATTGGGCTGCAAGCTGTCCAAACAAAATATGAGGTGCTGTTCCTCCAATTTCCGGTGGGCCTCACTATGGCACTGTAGGAGGTCCACGACAGAAAGGCCATAGTGGGAGTGGGAGGGGGTGTTGAATTGCTCAGCCACCGGGTGATCAGGTTTGCTAAGGCGGACTGAGCGAAAGTTTATTTGACACATTTTTATGACACATAATTTGACACATTATCAGTGTGGTCAGTGATGGGTCTGGATAGTGGTGACATTATCAGTGTGGTCAGTGATGTGTCTGGATAAACAGTGGCATTCTAAGTGTGGTCAGTGATGGGTCTGGACAAGCAGTGACATTATGAGTGTGGTCAGTGATAGGTCCGGATTAGCAGCGGCATTATCAGTGTGGTCAGTGATGGGTTTGGATTAGCAGTGGCATGACCTAATTTAATTTCGACCCCCATCTTTAGGGTGAAATACACGACTGGTTAACAATCGTCTGTTTTGCATTATTTCAGGTGTTTGACTGTAATGGTTTAACGCGGGCTCAGTATCCTTTGTTAATCTATTGCATCTTGCTGCTCTCCCCACGATAGTAAACACGGTAAAACGCAGATATATTTGTTTGTTATAGTCATCTGAATAGATGTGTTGAAAATAAATAAATACATCTCTCCAGCGCGCAATTGAATGAATAAAGATGAAAATTGAAAAGCAGATTCAGATCTGAGAAAGGGGGAGTTGAGAAACTGTGCTGTGCCCTTCGCCCAATGGGGAATATTAGTTCCAGCCGGTGAACACAAGTTGAGGCTCTGTTCAATCTGCACTTTATTTTGTAGTGAACGACACAGACCAGTCGAAAGGTCGATGTGTATTCAAGTCCTCAGACGGCAAGGGCAGTCTAAACGCATATCATCAACTCATCTGTCTGGGCTGTCCATGCAGCGGTTCAGAAAGTGCTGCCACACAAACAGAGTTGATTCCTGTGTTGGAAGGAACTGCAGTTGCTCTTTTAAACAACAGATCGACACGAAATGCTGTCTTGAGTCTGAAGAAATGTCTCGACCCGAAACGTCATCCATTCCTTCTCTCCAGAGATACTGCCTGATCCGTTGAGTTCCTCCAGCATTTTGTGTCTACCTTCGAGATAGACACGATATGCTGGAGGACCTCGGCGGGTCAGGCAGCATCTCGGAAGAAAGAAATTGTTGACGTTTCAGGTCAACACCCTCCTTCAGACTGACACTCAGTCAAGAAGTGTCTCGAACCGAAACGTCACCTATAACTTTTTTTAGAGATGCTGCCCGACCGGCTGAGAATACTCTAGCATTTTGTGTCTATCTTCGACTTAATTGCTGTGCGCATTTGTCAAGTATTTGAAGAGTGCATATTCCCTATGACGGCGCTAACTGGGACACGTTGAAACTGAAAGAAGCAGTAAGATCGACCACAATTTACCCTCCAGTGTTCCAAAGAATAAATTCTTGGCCTGTCCAAACTCTCCCAGTATCTCCGCTCCGAACCTTTTCTGGGGACACACAGTCGTAAAACTTCACTGCACTCGTTACAACTTAGTGGCGTTTTCCCTATGCGTGGTAACGAAAAAACAAACAAACCACTCCAAGAGACCCCTCGGTAACTTCTTGACCAGCCGAACATAGACTTCCAACGTCTATATTTATTTCCCTGATTGATAAGTGTCGATGCCTCAAATCCTCTGCACCACCATATTTCCCTGTGATGCGTCTTACACAGATCTGTGTACGTTTAATCCATCTGCTCGACCACACTCCCCAGTGAAGGTCAGGACCTGGATTGACTTCCCAAAATAAACACTTCCCACTTCTCTGAAATAAGCCCCATTTGTTATTTCGCTGCTCGATTTCCCATCTGAAAGAAAACACCCTGCTATAATTCTTGACAACCACCAACTGGCTGCGAAGAGAAACCTGATAACTAGGGACAAGTCATCCTAGTACCTGTGGTGAGCACATTACCGGAGAGGATTCTAGACATAGACATAGAACATAGTTGCAGGAGGAGGCTATTCGCCCCTTCGAGCCAGCAACACCATTCATTATGATCATGGCTGATCGTCCACAATCAGTAACCCGTGCCTGCCTTCTCCCCATATCCCTTGATTCCACTGGCCCCGAGAGCTCTCTGAGCGTGTGTATGTGTATATGTGTGCAGCATAATCTTTGTGATTCGCACAGCCAAAACGGTACACCATAGCGCCACAATTTTTGGCCCACGTTACTCACCATTATCCTGGGCATATTATGTAACAACTCTCATACAAATCTAAGCTACATTTTGAAAGCGAGAGAGATTTTAAAGTTTACAAATTTCCTTTCTAACCCTTTTCTTGAAGGTGTTCAGCGTGTGACGTCACATTGGGACCCGCACGTCTTCAAGAGATCAGCTAGCTCCCCCCCGGACATTTAACTAATGCGCTCCCCCCCCCGGACCTTTAACTAACGCGCCCCCCCGGACATTTAACTAAAGCGCTCCCCCCTGGACCTTTAACTAATGCGCTCCCCCCCACGGGAACCTTTAACTAATGCGCCCCCCCGGACCTTTAACTAATGCGCTCACCGCACCCCGGACCTTTAACTAATGCGCTCCACCCCACCCCGGACCTTTGACTAATGCGCTCCCACCACCGGACCTTTAACTAATGCGACCCCCCTCACGGACCTTTAACTAATGCGCTCCCCGCCCCCCGAACATTTAACTAATGCGCCCCCCCACCCCGGACCTATAACTAACGCAGTCGCCTCTCCCGCTCCGAGGGGAGGGAACCCACCCGACTGACGGGAGGGCCGCGCTCAGTGCCTTCCCCTCCGCTTAAGTCTATCCTTTCCTCTCCCGTTTCCTCTCCCCTTTCCTCTCCCCTTTCTTCTCCCCTTTCCACTCGCCTTTCCTCTCCCCTTTCCTCTCCCCTTTCCTCTCCCCTTTCTTCTCCCCTTTCCACTCCCCTTTCCTCTCCCCTTTCCTCTCCGCTTTCCTCCCTTTTCTCTCCCCATTCCTCTCCACTTTCCTCTCCCCTTTCCTCTCCCCTTTCCTCTCCCCATTCCTCTCCCCATTCCTCTCCCCTTTCCTCTCCCCTTTCCTCTCCCCTTTTCTCTCCCCTTTCCTCTCCCTTTTCGTCTCCCCCAATCCCGGAGGAGCTTTAAGCGGCGTTGCCGCGCCCGCAGCTAAAAACGCCGTTAAATAAGCTAACAAACCCGGGGGGCGGCGCCCGCCATAGTGACTGCAGTGGGCAATAGGGATGGGGGCGAGGTGAGGGGTGGGGGTGACGAGAGCGTCAGGGGGGGAGGATGGGGAAGAGGAAGGGGAAGGAGAAGGAGGGGAGGAGAGGGGGAGGGGAGGGGGAGGGTGAGGAGGGGGGATGAAGGGGGTGGGGATGGACTGTGTGAGGGGGGTATGGGGAGGAGAAGGTGGGTATGGGGGGCGGAGGAGGGGGGATGGAGGGTTGAGGGGGTATGGTGAGGAGGAGGACGGGGGTCGAGTAGGTGAGGAGGGGTGGGGGGAGGCGGAGGGGTATTGGGGAGGAGGGCATAAACTCGGATGACTATATAACCCGCTTCAAATGAGTCTCTGCTGAGTTTTCGCCCTGATAGTTGTCATAAAATTACAAAAGGGGGGAATGAGGAATTAAGGTAAAATACGAAGTAAGTCTGATTAAGTCAAGGAATAAAAAGATAGCCGTCTGGGTAAAGGTTAATTAGAAACAATTTTCACTGCTTGCTTTGCTATTGTGTGATATATCTCTGCTCGTTAGCTAGAAGTTGTGAAACCATGGACGGTTGAGAAGTGATTAACATCCTAATGTTCCAGCAGATACAACAATAGGATGTACGAGACTGGTCATAACTGGGGACTGGGAAGTGCCTACGGGGCTAGTTGTGATTGGATCAACATGTTGGAACAATGCCCCTCAATTGAACGATGCCCCTCAATTGTGCCCCCACCATTCTATTATTTGGAAACTATATAAACATTGTCTTGGTATGTATGAGTATGTTTGTCCCAGCCTGTTTCGGAGACCGTGGGCTCTGTAGGAGCAAAATTGGAGGAATCATCGCAGCGCTGCATTAAATGTTTGAATTGAAGAGCAAGTGTTTGGATCAATTGTTAGTGAACTAGATTGACATAAAGAACTGGAATCGTCACAAGGATACCCAGATCTCTTTGTATTTCCCCATTTTCTAACTTTCCTAATAATCTGCTTTCCTGTTCTTTCCACCAAAGTGGATAGATAACCTCACATTTATCCACATTAAACTGCATCTGTCATGCATCTGCCCACTCACACAACCTGTCCAAATCACCCCGCATCCTCATAGCATCCTCCTCACGGTTCACACTTCCACCCAGCTTTGTGTCATCCGCAAATTTGCTAATGTTTGAACATTAACAATTGAACGAATAACACATAATGCTCCAAATTAAATTTAAATTGCTTGCTTCAAATCTAAAAAAGAGGCAATTGATAAACTCTGCTATGCCCTGCCACCAGTGGGAAATATTAGTTCCAGCCGGTGAAAACGAAGGCTGATTATTATCTGAATGGTATCAGATTAGGAAGAAGCGGAGGTGCAACGAAAGTAAGCATACAGGTACAGCAGGCAGCGAAGAAAGCTCATGGCATGTTGGCCTTCATAGCGACAGGATTTGAGTACAGGAGCAAGGAGGTCACACCCGGGGTAATGTGAGCAGTTTTGGTATCCTAATTTGAGGAAGGCCATTCTTGCTATTGCGGGAGTGCAGCGTAACCAGGTACACCAGTTTAATCCCCGGGATAGCGGGCTGACATATGATAAAAGAATGAATTGACTGGGCTTAAATTTACTGGAATTTAGAAGGATGAGAGGGGATCGTATAGAAACATGTAAAATTCTTAAAGGATTGGACAAGCGAGATGCAGGGGGAAACTACCATTTTGGGGGAGTCCAGAACCAGGAGTCACAATTTAGGAATAAAGTGCAGGTCATTTAGCACTGAGATGAGGAAAAACGTTTTCACCCAGAGAGTTGTGAATCTGTGGAATTCTCTCCCACGCAAAGCATCGGATTCACTGGATGTATTCAAGGGAGAGCTAGATACATCTCTTGGGGTTAACGGAGTCAAAGGATATGGGATACGGGGAGAAGCCACGAACAGGGTACCGATTCTGGATGATCAACCATGAATGGGCTAGTCCTGCAACACATTTCTATGTTTTCTATGTTTTCTAACACAAGGTGAGGCTCTGTTAAATGTGCAGTTTGTTTTTTTTTTTTTTTTTTTTTTTTTTTTAAATAATTTTTATTGGGGATAGGTACATAACCTGTTTACATCTTTACAGTCATACATTTTTAAATTGATAATATTGTCAATTGTTATTATATTGTCTCCAATACCTTTTGCCCCTTTTTTTTTTTTACTAGATAGAACTAAAGAAATAGATGAAGTAAAGAAGGAAAAAAGAGAGAAGAAAAATAAAAACAAAAACAAATTTTTTAAAAAAATAAGGAAAAAGTTAGTTAAAGAAGAATGGAAAAATTTATTAAAATAACAAAAACTTCATTCGAGATATATTCGTACATTTCAAAGTATAGCATTTCATCCATTCTTTAGTCCGAGTGCTAGTCAGGTTCCTGTGCTGAACTATTCTGACCCTTTAAGTAATCAATAAAAGGAGACCATGTTCCAATGAATAATTCCTGTTTGTCCAACAGGGAAAATCTGATTCTTTCCACGTTTAAGGTCTCCGTCATTTCTATAATCCACATTTTGATTGTGGGGGCCGTAGGGCATTTCCAAAATTTTAGAATTAATTTTTTTCCTGTTATTAAACTATAATCAATAAAGTTTCTTTGTGTTGTTCTAAATGTTTGATTTAATTCTAATATTCCGAGTATAATTAATTTTGGATCTGGGTCCAATTGTGTGCTGGTTACTTTAGATATTATGCTAAAAATATTTACCCAGAATTTTTTAATTTTTATACAGTTTGCAAACATATGAAATAATGTAGCTTCTAAATGTTGACATTTATCACATTTAGGTGAGATATGTTGGAAAATTTTATGTAGTTTTGTTTTTGAATAGTGTAACCTATGTATTACTTTAAATTGTATTAGAGAATGTCTGGCGTTTAGTGAACACTGATATATATGTTGCAAACTTTCTTCCCAAGTATCTTTCGTTATTACTTGGTTTAATTCTTTTTCCCATTTTTGTCTGTATAAGTCCGTGGAGGGAATGTCACTGTCTAATAAGATATTATATATATAAGATATTAATTTTTCTGTATTAGGATGTTTGTTCCAACATTCATCAAGAATTTCTGAATTTCTAATTCGAAAATTTTGGGAGTTCGATTTTACATAATCTCTGAGTTGAAGATATCTGAAATAATCATTTCCACGAAGACCATAAGTCTGTTTCAACTCCTGAAATGTCAGAAAGGTGCCTTCCTTATAAAGTTGTCCCATATTTTTAATTCCATAATCCTTCCATTGTGTAAAACCCCCGTCTACCCATGAAGGCTTAAACAAAGGATTATTCGCAATTGGAAGAAAAAGTGATAAATTATCTAATTTTAATGTCTTTTTTAATTGTTTCCAAATTCGTATAGCACTAAATATTATAGGGTTTTCCCTATAAATTTTTTTGTTTAATTTAGACGTAGCAAATAATATCGAACCAATATCAAAAGGTAAACAATCTTCCTTTTCCATTTTTAACCAATCTGGTTGATGATCTATTTCTTCCAACCAGAAATTCATATTTTTAATATTAACTGCCCAGAAATAAAACAAAAAATTGGGTAAAGCCAGGCCTCCATTTATTTTTGATTTACACAAGTGTCTTTTGTTTATCCTATGATTCTTATAATCCCAGATAAAATCCTTAACAATAGAGTCCAATTTTTTTAAAAAGTTTTTTGTCAGATATATCGGAATTGTCTGAAAAAGGTATAATATTTGCGGCAAAAAAATCATTTTTATGGCATTAATTTTGCCAACCATTGAGATAGGGAGTGTTTTCCAATATTGAATATTCTTATGTAGTTTGCTCAGTAATGGGGGGAAATTTGCTTTAAATAATGATGTATATATCTTAGTTACATAGATACCTAGATATTTAAATTTTTCATTTACTATTTTAAATGGAAATTGTTGTATTATCTGTTTATTTTGTTCCCTTATTGGCATAATTTCGCTTTTATTCCAATTTATTCTGTATCCTGAAAGTGAACCAAATTGGGTTATTAGCTTTAATAAGTTTGGAATACTAATTTCTGGTTTTGTAATGTAAATTAATACGTCATCTGCGTATAGAGAAATTTTATTCACTGAGTCCTTTGTGTTATATCCATGTATTTCCGGATGCCCCCTAACTCTTTCTGCCAGTGGCTCAATAGCAAGCGCAAATAATAATGGGGATAACGGGCATCCTTGTCTACAACCTCTAGATAGACTAAATTTCGATGACAACCTTTGGTTTGTAAATATTCTGGCCGTGGGATTTGTATATAACAGTTTTATCCATGTACAGAATTTCTCCCCTAGCTGCATGTTTTCCATCACCGAAAATAAATAAGACCATTCAACCTGATCAAATGCTTTTTCAGCATCAAGTGAGATTATTGCTAGATCTTCATTAATAATTCTCTTGGAATATATAATATTAAATAATCTTCTTAGATTATAGTATGAGTATCGTTTCTGAATGAAGCCTGTTTGGTCAGGGTGTATTAATTTATTCATCACTGTACTTAATCTATACGCTAGTATTTTAGTTAAAATTTTTTGATCTGTATTTAAAAGTGCAATTGCTCTGTATGATCCCGGGTCTTCCGGATCTTTATCAGCTTTAGGAATAAGTGTTATTATCGATTCATTTAGAGTGTCTGGAAGTTTCTGTTGAGTATATATATACTCATACAGTCTATGTAAACGTGGGCTAAGCAAATCATAAATTTTTTTATAAAATTCGGAGCCTAAACCATCTGGTCCTACTGCTTTACCATTTTTTAAAGAACCAATAGACTCCTCAATATCCTTTGTCGTAATCTCCCTTTCTAATACTTCTCTATCGTTTGAATCTAAACCTTTTAAATTACATTTTTTTTAAAAGTCTGCTATTCCTTCTGATTGTGCTACGGTTTTAGTTGAATAAAGGCTCTGATAATATTGGAGAAATCTATCATTTATGTCCTTGGGCATTTTTAATAATTCTCCTGTCTCTGTTCTAATTTTATGAATTATTTTTTCCCCTTCCATTTTTCGTAACTGACGTGCTAATAGTTTTTGTGGTTTGTCTCCAAATTCAAAATGTAATTGTTTTGTTTTTTGATAGAGTTTTATTACTTGTTCTGAATACATTTTATTTAATTTATATTTCAATACCGCAATTTTATTATATTTTAGAGTAGATGGCATTCTCGCATTTTCTATATCTAGTTGTTTGATTTCACTTTCCAATGTTTGTTGTTTAATCCTGTTCTCTTTATTATAAAAAGCTTGAGCAGAAATTAATGTACCTCGAACATACGCTTTAAACGTTTCCCACATAAGAGAAATAGGTGTGTCAGGGTTGTCATTTACCTCAAAAAATATTTGAATCTGTTTAATAATATATTCCTGGCATGACTTTTCGTTCACAATTTGTGGGTTAAATCTCCAATATGCTTGTTTCTCGGACATTCCATTTAATTTAATCATGAATGTTACAGGTGCATGATCTGAAATTATAATGTTATGATATTTAGAATTATAAATAAATGGAATAAACGTAGAGTCAACTAAAAAATAATCTATTCTTGAGTATGTTTTGTGTACTGGAGAGTAAAATGAATATTCCCGTCCAGTTGGGTTTTCTATTCTCCAGACATCCTTAATATTAGTGGTATTAATAAATGAATTTAGAAATACGCTTGATTGAGATTTTACTTTTTTTTGCATTGATGATCTATCTAAGTATGAATCTAATGTACAATTGAAGTCTCCTCCAATTATTAATTTATATTGTGTAAATTCAGGAATTTTATTAAATGTTTTATTAAAGAACATAGGGTTATCGAAATTAGGCCCGTAAACATTAAGAAGAATCACTTTTTCTCCATTTAACTCTCCAACTAATATAATATATCTACCATCAATATCCACTATTGTTGAGGAGTTCTTAAAATATATTCCTTTACGATTTAGTATTGCAACTCCTCTGGACTTGTGGGAGAAGGAGGAATGATATGATTCAGCAATCCACTTAGCTTTAAGTCTATATTGAGATTCCTTCTTAAGGTGCGTTTCTTGAAGAAATATTATATCAGTTTTGATTAAATTTAGATGTGCCAAAACTTTGCCTCTCTTAATTGGTTCATTGATTCCCTTGACATTCCAACTACAAAATGTTATTCCCTGACCCCCTCTTGTCATATTAATATCTTGCATTTTGTTTCTAAGGTGGTCTATAACCGAGCAGAAGGTACAGCACACAGAACCTGACCCTGCTCCCGAACCTCGAATAGATGAATTTAAAATCATATACATTGCTCTTCCGAGCACATCTCCTTGTATTTGTCTTATTTTTCCATTCAAACATTAAGTTATAAAAATATTTAAAAAGAGAAAAGTGATAGAGTTGATTAATATAGGGTGAAAGAAAAGAAACTACCTCTACAATTAGTGTAGTTAGTGATAGCCACACTAACGTGGCTAGAATTCTAAAGACTTCCGTAGCCTTTGTAAAAAAAATAAAAATTCCAGCTCCGTGCGCAAAGGAAATAAAGGGTTATTTCTAACATTCATATATCTTCTTTGGGAATAACAAACTTATTTACCTACCCATACATACACACACCCGATATCCACATATATATATATATACATCCCCATATGTATGCATACATAAGCACGTATCCTTGCAGAAAAATTTTAGAGCAGCAAAAATTCACTACGTTTATTCTCTACATATCATATTAATTTTTTCCCGCTAAATCTATCATAAATTTAAATTTAAATTAAAAATTAAAGAGAAAAACCGTCAAACTTTATTTTGACTTAGGCTAATTTACCTCTTGCATATCTTCCTATATAATATAATTGTGTAATACATTTCTATGTTAATCGAAGACTGTTAATTATTAATCATTGTTATCAATCATATACAGTATTAAATTTTTATGATTAATGTTAATGTTAATAATTTTGTTAATAGTTTTTAGTGGTAATATAGATATTTAATAGGTATTGGTTGTTACATATATCGTTAGATATGAGTATCCAGATAATAACAATGATTAGTAAACAGAGAAAACAAAAAAGATCACGGTTTTATCCAATGTCCTCCATCCATTTCGGTTTCCTGATATCCTCAAAGCTCTTAAAAGAACATTAACGGTCCTTTTAGATCTGGCGGGACTCCTAAGGAGTAATGTAAATTCTTCAGTCTATGATCATGTTACCGACATCTTTAGCATATTCCAGTGCTTTTTCGTGGTCTGTAAAAAAAAGCTCCTTGGACTTGTAGGAGACTCTTAGTCTTGCGGGATAAAGCAAACTGTATCTCAAATCAGGTACCTTCTTCAAAATTCTCTTTGTCTCAATGAACTGCCCTCTTTTCTTGTAGACTTCTGCCGAATAATCTCGGTAGATACTAAATCTTGCCCTTCAAGAAGGAGCTGTCCGCCTCGAACCATTTTCTTCATTATATCATCAAATTCATGATCCAGTTGCACCTTTACAATAATTTGTCTTGGATGGGCATCATCCTGTGTACGTTTTCGCTGCGCTCTATGAGCTCGACCGAGTGAAGGTTTGTAATGCAATTTTAAGGCTTTTTGTAAAAGGTCTGCCACAAAATCCCGAGTACCCATTTCTTGCAGTTTGTTTTGTGATGAATGGTTTCAGATCAGTCGACAGGTTGATGTTATTTCAAGCACACAGACCAGACAGCAAAGTTTGTCTGGAGGCAAATGACCAACTCATCCTTGTGGCCTGTCCACAAGCATTTCAGAGAGAGCTGCCACACACACCGACAATATTTGTGCCTATTTATCAAGAAATGCATGAGAACATGTTTACCATCATGGTGTGTACATCTGGTACACGTAGAAACTGAAAGAAACACTTCACTTAATCAGTTGATAGGGCGATGTATGAGCTAATCTTGGTGTTGGTCTTGGTTCTTGGTCCGCCAAAATATTCCAAATGGAATTGAAACTGGAGGTGGCGGAGTATGGACTTAAGCAGTAAGGGCTTCTTGGAAAAGAGCTGCCTGAAATGTAGTTGCGTCAGGTTGAGTAGCTATAGTAGTGTGAAGACTATTCCATGTTTTATTTGTGCGAGAGAAGAATGAATTGCTATACACATCTTTCTTGATAGCTGGGATCTCAAATTGAATCCAATGCCTTATCTACTCCTGATGGGTTTGGGTTTGGTGTAGATGTGGCAATCTTTGTCGACCTGACCATTTAACATTTTGTAAAAACAGGTCAAACGGTGGGCTTTACGTCTGTCTTGGGGAATGTTCCACCCCAATGAATTTGGAAGTTCGGTAACACTCGCTTCTCTCTCATAGGTATTTGTAACAAAACGACACATTCGATGGGAGAAATGTTTTTAATTGTGTATGGGTCCCATGCTGCAACTGCGTAGTCCAAATGTGGTCTGAAGCAGTCCCATAGTCCTTGCTTGACCAACCTCCCCTGACAGCTCCGAAACCTGTTTCCGGGCAACAAATGTCCGGTATCCTGGGTAAGGTTGTACATTTATTCAAAGGAAGTACATTTATTCAATGTTATCATTGTGGACAATGATGGGTCTGGATAGGCAGTGGCATTATCAGTGCGGTCAGTGATGGGTCTGGAGAAGCAGTGACATTATCAGCGTAGGATAATAACTGCTGATGCTGGTACAAATCGAAGGCATCACAAAATGCTGGAGTAACTCAGCAGGTCAGGCAGCATCTAGGAGAGAGGGAATGGGTGACGTTTCGGGTCGAGACCCTTCTTCAGACTGATGTCAGGGGGGCGGGACAAAGAAAGGATATAGGTGGAGACAGGAAGACAGTGGGAGAATTGGGAAGGGGAGGAAGGGGGAGAGGGGGAAATAGAGAGACAGAGGAACTATCTAAAGTTGGAGAAGTCAATGTTCATACAATTGGGCTGCAAGCTGCCCAAGCGAAATATGAGGTTCTGTTCCTCCAATTTCTGGTGGGCCTCACTATGGCACTGGAGGGGGCCCACGACAGAAAGGCCAGACTGGGAGTGGGAGGGGGAGTTGAAGTGCTCAGCCACCGGGAGAGCAGGTTGGTTAAGGCTGACTGAGCCTTCGACAAGGTCCCACACAGGAGATTAGTGGGCAAAATTAGGGCGCATGGTATTGGGGGTAGGGTACTGACATGGATAGAAAATTGGTTGACAGACAGAAAGCAAAGAGTGGGGATAAATGGGTCCCTTTCGGAATGGGAGGCAGTGACCAGTGGGGTACCGCAAGGTTCGGTGCTGGGACCCCAGCTATTTACGATATACATTAATGACTTAGACGAAGGGATTAAAAGTACCATTCGCAAATTTGCAGATGATACTAAGCTGGGGGGTAGTGTGAATTGTGAGGAAGATGCAATAAGGCTGCAGGGTGACTTGGACAGGTTGTGTGAGTGGGCGGATACATGGCAGATGCAGTTTAATGTAGATAAGTGTGAGGTTATTCACTTTGGAAGTAAGAATAGAAAGGCAGATTATTATCTGAATGGTGTCAAGTTAGGAGGAGGGGGAGTTCAACGAGATCTGGGTGTCCTAGTGCATCAGTCAATGAAAGGAAGTATGCAGGTACAGCAGGCAGTGAAGAAAGCCAATGGAATGTTGGCCTTCGTAACAAGAGGAGTTGAGTATAGGAGCAAAGAGGTCCTTCTACAGTTGTACCGGGCCATGGTGAGACCGCACCTGGAGTACTGTGTGCAGTTTTGGTCTCCAAATTTGAGGAAGGATATTCTTGCTATGGAGGGCGTGCAGCGTAGGTTCACTAGGTTAATTCCCGGAATGGCGGGACTGTCGTATGTTGAAAGGCTGGAGCGATTGGGCTTGTATACACTGGAATTTAGAAGGATGAGGGGGGATCTTATTGAAACATATAAGATAATTAGGGGATTGGACACATTAGAGGCAGGAAACATGTTCTCAATGTTGGGGGAGTCCAGAACAAGGGGCCACAGTTTAAGAATAAGGGGTAGGCCATTTTGAACGGAGATTAGGAAGAACTTTTTCAGTCAGAGAGTGGTGAAGGTGTGGAATTCTCTGCCTCAGAAGGCAGTGGAGGCCAGTTCGTTGGATGATTTCAAGAGAGAGCTGGATAGAACTCTTAAGGATAGCGGAGTGAGGGGGTATGGGGAGAAGGCAGGAACGGGGTACTGATTGAGAGTGATCAGCCATGATCTCATTGAATGGCGGTGCTGGCTCGAAGGGCTGAATGGCCTACTCCTGCACCTATTGTCTATTGTCTATTGTCTATTGTCTATTGTTTATTTGACACATTGTTACGACACATAATTTGACACATTATCAGTGTGGTCAGTGATGGGTCTTGATAAGCCATGCCATTATCAGTGTGGTCAGTGATAAGTCTGGATAAGCCGTGACATTATCAGTGTGGTCAGTGATTCCTCTGGATAAATAGTGGCATTATCAGTGTGGTCAGTGATTGGTCTGGATAAACAGTGGCATTATCAGTGTTGTCAGTGATGGGTCTGGACAAGCAGTGACATTATCAGTGTGGTCAGTGGTAGGTCTGGACAAGCAGTGACATTATCATTGTGGTCAGTGATGTGTCTAGACAAGCAGTGACATTATCAGTGTGGTCAGTGATGGGTCCGGATTAGCAGCGGCATACTCAGTGTGGTCAGTGATGGGTGTGTATTAGCAGTGGCATAACCTCATTTAATTTCGACCCCCATCTTTTAGATGAAATTCACGACTGGATAACAATCGTCTGTTTTGCATTATTTCAGGTGTTTGACTGTAATGGTTTAACGAGGGCTCAATATCTTTTGTTAATCTATTGCATCTTGCTGCTCCCCCCACGCCAATAAAAACGGTAATGCACAGATATATTTGTTTGTTATAGTTATCTCAATAAATATGTTGAAAATAAGTAAATATCTCTCTCCAGCATGCAATTTAATGAATAAAGATGAAAATTTAAAAGCAGATCTGAGAAAGGGGGAATTGAGTAACTGTGCTGTGCTCTTCGCCCAATGGGGAATATTAGGTCCAGCCGGTGAACACAAGTTAAGGATCTGTTCAATCTGCATTTTATTTTGCAGTGAACGTCATAGACCAGTCGATACGTCGATGTGAATTCAAATCGTCAGGCAGCAAGGGCAGTCTAAACGCATATCATCAACTCATCTGTCTGGGCTGTCCATTCAGCGGTTCAGAAAGTGCTGCCACACTCCCAGAGATGATTCCTGTGTAGGAAGGAACTGAAGATGCTCTTTTAAACAACAGATCTACACGAAATGCTATCTTGAGTCTGAAGAAGGGTCTCGACCCAAACGTCACCCATTCCTTCGCTCCAGAGATGCTGCCTGACCCGCTGAGTTTCTCCAGCATTTTGTTTCTACCTTCGAGATAGACACGATATGCTGGAGGACCTCGGCGGGTCAGGCAGCATCTCTGAAGAAAGAAATAGTTGACGTTTCAGGTCGACACCCTCCTTCAGACTGACACTCAGTCAAGAAGGGTCTCGAACCGAAACGTCACCTATAACTTTTTTTAGAGATGCTGCCCGACCGGCTGAGAGTACTCTAGCATTTTTGTGTCTATCTTCGATTTTTTTCCCCCCATTGGAACCTAATCAGATGTACAGCACTTTGGTCAACGTGGGTTGTTTTTAAATGTGCTATACAAATAAAATTGACTTGACTTGACTTGACTTGACTTGACTTGACTTGACTTGACTTAATTGCTGTGCGCATTTGCCAAGTATTTGAAGGGTGCATATCCCCTATCACGGCGCTAACTGGGACACGTTGAAACTGAAAGAAGCAATTCTGAGATCAGAGACAGATATTTTTTAAAAGGGTCGATGTATGTGACAGGCAATACTTATGTTTTCTGTTTAATCTGCACCTTTGAGAAATGTCGACACCTGATGACTATCCCTCACCAGACTAGAGTTTATTGGTGACTAAATAACCAAGCAGATTACAGGCTGTTTAGAAGCAGTGGGTACATGTCAGTGGTGTACCTGGTACACTCGTCAGGCGCAGGTTCCTGTGTCCCATGGTGAGGGATAGTACGATTGAGTTGCAATTTCATCTCCCTCTGAACCTTTCCTCTCCATGTACCTGCTCAAATGCTTTGTGTTATTATTTTGAACCACGGCCCTAACCATGCCAACATGATTCTATGCACCTCTGTGAGATCGACCACTCTTTACCCTCCTGCGCTCCAAGGAATAAATTCTTGGCTTGTCCAACCTCTCCCAGTAACTCCGCTCCAAACCTTGTTCCGGGGACACACAGTCGTAAATCTTCACTGCACTCGTTACATCTTAGTGGCTTTTTTCCTATGCGTGGTAACGAAAAAACAAACATACCACTCCAAGTGCCCCCTCGATAACTTCTTGACCAGCCGAACATAGAATTCCAACGTCTATATTTATTTCCCTGACTGATATGGGTCGATGCCTCAAATCCTCTGCACCACCCTATTTACTTGTGATGCCTCTTACACAGATCTGTGTACGTTTAAGCCATCTACTCGACCACACTCCCCAGAGAAGTTCAAGACCTGGATTGACTTCGCAGCTGCGGCTTGCCTGCAGTCCGTCTGTCTTTTGTGTTTTTTGTTGTTTTTGTCTGAATTGTAGTTTAATATGATGTAGTGTTGTATGTTATGTTTTGGGAGGGGGGGGTGGGGTGGGAGGGAACGGGAACTGTAACATTCTCTCTCCAGAACGGAGACGTGACCTTTGTTCTGTGTCGTGTCTCCGTTCCCGTTGCGGCCTACCACCGGCCATTCACCTGGGAACACCTGGGGCTCTGGTTCGCAGAGCCCGCGGCGCGGACTCACCACCTGCGGCGCTGGCTGCCTGCGGATGCTGCGGGCGCGGCTGCGACTCGTCTCCGGAGGCTCCGGCGCGGGCCGCGTGGACGTCGGAAGCCCGCAGGCCCCTGGATGGGGGCCGACATCGGGAGCTCCGGCAACGGCAGAGGCAGCGTGTTCGCCCGCCCCGAATCGCGGGGCTTGGGTCTGCCCGCCACGGACCTTTCACCGTCCGGCGCGGCCTGAAATAGGCCGTTGACCTTTCACCGCCCAGCGGGGGCTTCAATATCGGGAGCCCCGACCGCCCCGACGTGGCAACTCCAACAGCCTGACCGCGGGACAAGACGGCAGGGAAGAGAAAAAGACATTTTGGCCTTCCATCACAGTGAGGAGGGACTGGAGGAGACTCACTGTGATGGATGTTTCTTTTTGTTTGGTGTTAGTTGTGATTGTATGTGTTATTGCATTTTTATTGATTAATCTTATTGGTCTTATTGTTCAACTGCGGGTAATGTTTCATTTTACTACACATTTATGTGTATGTAACAAATAAACGACTATTGACTATTGACTATTGATATTGACTTCCCAAAATCAACACTTCCCACTTATCTGAAATAAGCCCCATTTGTTATTTCGCTGCCCGATTCCGCAGCTGAAAAAAAACCTCCCTGCTATAATTCTTGACAACCATCAACTGGCTGCAAAGAGAAACCTGATAACTAGGGACAATTCATCCTAGCACCTGTGGTGAGAACATTACCGGAGAAGATTCTAGACATAGGCATAGAACATAGGTGCAGGAGGAGGCCATTCGGCCCTTCAAGCCAGCAACCCCATTCATTGTGATCATGGCTGATCGTCCACAATCAGTAACCCGTGCCTGCCTTCTCCTGATATCCCTTGATTCCACTAGCCTCTAGAGCTCTCTGTCCGTGTGTATCTGTGTATGTGTGCAGCATAACCTTTGTGGTTCGCACACACAGCCAAATCGGTACACCAGAGCGCCACAATTTTTGCCCACGTTACTCACCATTATCCTGGGCATATTATGTAACAATTCTCATACAAATTGAAGCTACATTTCTAAAGCGAGAGAGATTTTAAAGCTTAAAATTTTCCTTTCTAACCCATTTCTTGAAGGTCTTCAGCGTGTGACGTCACAATGGGACCCGCACGTCTTCAAGAGATCAGCAACCCCCCCCTCCGGACCTTTGACTAATGCGCCCACCGGACCTGTAATTAGTGCGCTCCCCCCGGACCTTTAAGTAATGCACCCCCCCCCGAACTTGAACTAGTGCGCTCCCCCCGGACCTTTAAGTAATGCGCCCTCCCGAACTTGAACTAATGCGCTCCCCCCCCGGACCTTTAACTAATGCACGATTTCCCCACCCCCGGGAGCACCGCCGCCCGTCCAGGCGTGCCTCGCGCCTGACATTCCTCAGATCGGGCAGCGTTGACCGCCGGGAGGTGTAGTCGCCTCTTCCGCTCCGAGAGGGGAGGGCACCCTCCCGACTGACGGTAGGGCCGTGCTCAGTGCCTTCCTCTCCCCTTAACTCGCCGCTTTCCTCTCCCCTTTCCTCTCCCTTTTCCTCTCCCCTTTCCTCTCCCTTTCTTCTCCCCTTTTTTCTCCGCTCTCCTCTTCCCTCCCCTCTCCCATTTCCTCTCCTCAATCTTGGAGGAGGTTTAAGCGGCGTTACCGGGCCCGCAGCCAAAAAAAGCCGTTAAAGAAGTTAACAAACCCGGGGGCGGCGCCCGCCATAGTGACTGCAGTAGGCAATGGGGGTGGGGGGGCGAGGTGAGGGGTGGGGTTGACGAGAGCGTCAGTGGGGGGGCGGATGGGGAGGTGGAATGGGGAAGGAGAAGGATGGGGAGGAGAGGGAGAGGGGAGGGTGAGGAGGGGGGATGGAGGGGGTGGGGATGGAGTGGGTGAGGTGTGTATGGGGAGGAGGAGGGGATATGGGGAAGGAGGAGGGGGGATGGAGGGGTGAGGGGGATGGAGAGAGGAGGAGGACGGAGGTCCAGTAGGAGAGGAGGGGTGGGCGGTAGACGGAGAGGTGGGGGGAGGAGGAAGGTGTTGGGGGAGGAGGGTGCCGAGTAGGTAAGGGGGTGGTGGGGGTGGGGATGGAGGAGGAGGTGGGAGGATGGGGGGGTCGAGGGAGTGAGGGGTGATGGGGTGGGGGTAGGAGGAGGAGGGGGGTTCAAGTGGGTGGAGTGGAGGTTGGGGGTAGGAAGTTAGTGGGGTGGGGGAAGGAAAGAGTGGGGGGAGGAGGGGGAGGGGTGGGGGTGGAGAGGGTGGGGGTTGTGCGGGAAGTGCGGGGGCCAGGTAGGGGAAGGGGAGGTGCAAGTGGGGGTGTGTAAGGGGATGGAGTGGGTCAGTGTGGGGAGGAGGGGGCATAAGGGGGATTGAGTGGGGGTTTGAGTGTGCTACGCCAATACAGGAGAGGCTTTGGGGCCAGGGTTCACTAACTCACACCCTCTCACCTTCCCTGTCCCCCCTCTACAAGGAATGATCCCAACGTGGTCGAGTATATTATCAATCTAGAGGAGTTGTTGGCCAAGCAATACAATGATTACTTCAATGAAAGAACCAGCAAGGAATCAGAAGAAAACACCAAGCACTAACGTTTTTGGAAATTAGTAATCACTCAGTAAAGATGATAGAAGGGCACTATTGCCTAGACTTACCTTTCAAAGAAGAAAGTGTTAGTCTGCCGATTAACCGTCGCCTTCAGAATCTGAAACGGGTTTGGCAAGAATACAAAATGTCATGAAGAATATACACCTTTCCTCACGGAGATGATTAATAATGGTTATGCTGAATGGGTACTAGAAGACCGGTTGAATCGATGTGATGGAGCTTTGGAACACCCCACACCACGGGGGTATCATTCAAAGAAATGAACTTTAAGAGTGATCTTCGACGGTGCTGCGGTTTTCAAGGGTAAATCATTTAACTGTCACCTGCTGCAGGGTCCAGACCGAACGAACTCAATCATCGGAGTTCTTATCGGATTCATATAAGAGCCGGCGGTTTTGATGGCCGATATCAAGGCAATGTTTCATCAGGTCAAAGTATCGGAAAAGCATGTTAACTACTTGCGATTCCTATGGTGGCCGGATAGTGATGCACCACAAGATCTCGTTGAATACCGGAGTAGTGTCATCACCAAGTTGTACAAACTTCGCATTGAGGAAAACCGCCGAGGACAATGAAGCTCACTTTCCAGAAGAAGTGACAAACACAGTAAAGAGCAATTTCTCTGTGGACGATTGTTTAAAATCCATGTCGTTGGAACAGGAAGCAATCCAAATGGTAAAACATCTGACTTCCCTCTGCAACAAGGGAGGATTCATGCTATCGAAATGGATCAGCAACAACTGTATTGGAAATCATTCTACTAGATAACAGAGCCAATGAGACCCGGGAGTTGGATTTGGACAAAGACAATCTGCCTATGGAGAGAGCACTGCGATTGCACTGGTACGTTGAAACAGATGTGTTCACGTTCAGAATTTCGATTCAGGAACGACCATGCACAAGACGGGGTATCCTGTCTGTGATTCGTTCTGTTTACGACCCTTTCGGATTTCTTGCACCATTTACACTACCAGCCAAGGAAATGTTACAAGATCTCTGCTAGAAGAAATTTGAATGGGATGAGAGTACAACGCAAATCTTCTCTCAGCGATGGACAGAGTGGTTAGTAGATCTCGACAAGTTCTAGGAGTTCAGAGTGGACCGGTGTATGAAGCCTACAAACTTTGGTCGAATCAAATTTGCACAGCTGCATCATTTTTCTGACGCAAGTGAAAATGGTTACGGTACTGTTTCATATCTGAGACTGGAAACTGATAACAATGAAGTACATGCTGCATTCTTAATGGGAAAGTCCAGAGTGGCACCATTGAAGCAAATGACGATTCCCAGAATGGAGCTTGCAGACGCAGTCTTAGCTGTCAGAATTGACATTTTGCTGCAAAAAGAACTACAGCTTAAGCTGGAGGAATCTATCTTCTGGACTGATGGCATGACAGTGCTTAAGTACATCAACAATGAAAACAAACGCTTCCTAACATTTGTAGCAAACAGGATCTCTTTTTTAAGGGATGCCACTAATGTATCACAGTGGAAGTATGTTAATACCAAGGAAAATCCTGCAGATGAAACCTCTAGAGGATTAACAGCAAACCGATTCTGGAGCAGTAAGGAGCAGTAAGAGATGGATCAATGGGCCAGAATTCTTCTGTAAACCAGACCGAGAATGGCCAAGGTGTAACCTAGAAACTGAAATCTCTGCTAATGACCATGTGATCAAGCAAAATATCTCAGTGAACGCCGTTATCAAGGATCCACTGGATTCAACAAATCATTTAATTACCCATTTCTCATCATGGAATAAGTTGAAGGCTGTGGTAGCTTGGTTTCTTAAAGCAAAGACAATGCTTTTGCAGTGGACTCGTAAGAGAAAGGAAACTCGGGATGCTACGAGCAGCTTTGACACGGATCCTGACAAGCTGAAAGAAAAGGTTGACAAAGAGATGCAAGTCTTTAAGGTATCATACCGGGGACCGAGCTTATGACCTGATGATCTTTTTAAGGCAGAAAATGCAGTTATCTCTTTCTGTCAAAGACAAGGATACAAGGAAGAGCTATCAACATTACAAGCTTGTGAGCATGGTGTTAAAAGAAATAATCATACATACAGGCTTGATCCGATACTGGATAAAGGAATTCTGAGAGTAGCTATTCGCCTGAATGAACTAGCGATGCCTGAAGAGGCTAAGCATCCTATTATTCTCTCGAAGACCTTTCATATTTCAACATTGCTGTTAAGACATATTTATGAACAGATCGGACATGCAGGAAGAAATCAAATGCTGTCTCAACTTCGTAAGCTTTCATAGCTCCTTTTAATATCTATTGGTAATTGTTTCGTTGTATACGTAGAACAATTAGGGGCCGATGTGTAGGAGCCATTTACGCTTCAATTAGTTACTATCATTATATTATGGCTTTGTTTAATATTTCTAGTTTCTGTTTTTTTTTTGCATGCTTGTGGGTGTGATTTGATACGTAATGGGGAGTGCCTACATCTGAGGAGGCTAGCGGGGCCACAGAGATTGTGGGTCAGTTTAGTCTCGGAGGATGGAGAGAATACCGTTTTTAACCATATGACCACACGGCCACAACCACGACCACACGACTACACGATCCCGACTGTATTGTTTGCAGAAGAAACAGTTGATAAGAACGAAAAGTTATGAATTACTCTTTTGATTTGTGCGACGCTAATAAAGACCAATTAGTCAAGAAACAGCGTTTGGAAGATTTGTTGTTGTTATCTCAGAGTGCGGTGTGTGCATCAGCTATACCTCCACTCCATCCCGAGCAGTAATGGCTATCGAAGTTGGACTTTGAGACGGTGTATAATCTGCCATTACATAACATATAGTAACATATAAATTGCCCCGCTTAGCTACTCAAATGTTTTGTGTTTACTTTTGGTATAAACCAGCAATTGCGGATGTTTGTTATTGACTTCGAAAGTAATATTTTATCAGGATCGACCCTCAGTGTCGATATTCAGTGGAACTGGGATTAATGGAAGGAAGGCAGTGTGTGAGAAGCACGCCAGGACCGGGGACTGTTGGACCAGATGCGGTTATCAAGGCGGGGAAGCAGCGTTATATCAGCACCACTATTCGTGGTCAAAAACGTGAGGAAGAAATGTCGAATGGAAATTCAAACGAATATTTCAGTATCTGTCTTGCAATATCAGGGACGCCGTGGCGTGAATGATGATTTATTTGGGGGGGGGGGTTACGATAGCTGGAGTGGTAGATGGGATCACTGGTGATATTCATCGAAATCACACCAACATTAAATGAAATAACCCAGTGTCAAGGACCATTCATTCATTGGAAAGCATGAATTCCTATTTTCAGTGAAACATACACAAAGTGCGGGTGTAACAGAGGGTCAGGCAGCATTCTTGGAGAACGTGTAGAGGTGACGTTTCAAATAGTGACCGTTATTCAGACTCCCTTTTCAGCGACCCACTTTGTTTTTTTACTCGATCGTTAAGTTGTTTGCTTGCCATCTCCCATGGTGCAGTCAATGGCTGTGACGCAAGGTGTTTGTTTTGTGAGTGTTACTAATGTCGATCAGCAGGTATGAGTTCATGTCGCTGGAGACCCATCGCTCTGGTATATCTCGGTGCGCACCAGAAGGCAGGGCCACAGAGCTGCGGCGATGACGGACTGACGGAGCCACGGGAGTTAATTGTGTCTTACAGCTATGGGATATCCATTGATCTATCGAATTGAAGATATATATTTCCCAACCATAGCGACTGTCGCTGTTTTCGGTAATTTGTTTTGTCTTTGATTTTCATGTACGTGCACATGCTGTGAGTTATTACGTGAAGTACTCCGGCACTGCCGACGTTAAACAAACATTTTTTTCTGTTTCGATAATTAACTTGTTTAATTTGGTTAGACGTCCATTTTCCTTCTGTAACTGCCGCAGTGTGCACGTCATGGCCGTTGTTTATCCTGGCCTGCATCACTCTCCGTACATCCTCGCCACCACGCCATAGTCAGTACTGCCGATGTCGCACAGTTCCGGAGACGCAGGTTCAATCTCTACCTCCCGGGCCACATGTGCAATGTTTCATCGTTCCTCCTCCGACTCCGCGCAAGCTGCGCTCGTCTTTCCTCCCACATGCAATCGACCTGCCTAATAATGGTTGTTGTAACTACTATTTATGGGCTTTAGGGCAGATGGATGCTACAATGTGGAGGGCAGTTGATATGAATGTGGGCGGAATGAAAAGCTGTGAACGTAGTATACATTGGTGTTTGATGAGTTGCGTGGACTTCGTGGTCCAAACGCCGCAGTCTCTGAACTTTGTCCGGGCTAAAGGTCATTTGGTCAACGCATCCAAGTTTGAAAAACTTCTACTGAGACAACGTTCCTCAGATACATTTGTGCAGGTCTTGTGACAGTAATGTCTCTTCTCTCCTTCACAGTGAACCTGTTGGCGATAGTGATACTCTGTCGAGGTAAATGCGGTCTCTCCAAATGCATCACTCGCTACATGCTGGCCATGGCAGCGTCTGATCTCCTGGTCGGCATCACTGATCCGTTTCTACGTAAGACTATTCTAATTTACTTCCCGTATTCTTTTCTGAACATTACTCCCGTGTGCACGACTGTCGTATTCCTGGTCTTTGCAACCACCGCGGTCTCTGTCTGGCTGACGGTAGCCTTCACCTTCGATCGGTTTGTGGCCATTTGTTGTGAGAAGCTGAAAATAAAATATTGTACCGAGAGAACGGCGGCTGTGGTTATCGGGGCAGTGATCGTGCTGGGCTGTTTGGAGAATATCCCCAGGTGTTTTACGATGGTGCCTGGCTACGAATTTGATAATCTTCCCTGGGAGTGCTTCACTAAACCCAACTTCTATACGTCGTCTGCATGGATCGCATATGGTGTCACACACCGCGTTCTAACCCCTTGTCTCCCGTTCTTTCTGATCCTTCTGCTCAATGTGCTGACGGTCAGGCGGATTGTAGCGGCCAGCAGAGTCCGCAGGGTTCTCCGGGGCCGCAGCAACGGAGGGAATGACAAGGACCCGGAGATGGAGAACCGCAGGAAATCCATTGTTTTACTCTTTAGTATCACGGGCACTTTCATATTGCTGTGGGCAACACAAGCTGTCTTTTACATCTTTACGGGTATTGCGAAGATCGGAGATGACGGCTCCCCCACCGGTTATTACTATATCACAGATATCACGGCGACGTTTTTACAGCTTCTCAGTACCTGTACCAACACGTGTATATACGTGGTGACCCAAAATAAATTCAGACAGGAGATGATGAACGCGGTGAAATTCCCACTGAGGGTAATTCGTGCACTTGTTCGCTCATAAGGACATGCTACACACACACACACACAAACAAAAGCAACCTTTTTGACCATCAATGCACGCCGACAATCTATCACCCATTTTCACTTATTTCAGTTTGTTAATCGTACTCCGTTAAACTGCCCATACTTTTAAACGCAAAACTTACACGTTGAGGACAAGTTACGGAATACCTGCGGAATTCAGAGTCACAAATCACGGAATCTGGCCCTGGGGCTCAGCTCTTCCATGCTCCATCGACGTTAGTCCCATTTGCCTGCGATTGCCCATCATTCATCATAATCATTCATATTCATGCACCCTGTCCACGTGTATTTTAAAGTGTTGAAAAATAACCTGCAGATGCTGTTTTAAATCGAAGGTAGATACAAAATGCTGGAGTAACTCAGCGGATCAGGCAGCATCTCTGGAGTGAAGGAATGGCTGTCATCACCAAATTGATGCAAATGCTCATTTACCCTTTCTCATGAACTTGAGTTTGATATGATTGCATTTATGTATTATTTAACTGTTTTGTTTCAATAACATTTAAAAAGCCAAAGCTTTTTGTTTTAACGCAGCACACGCAAAAAAAATCCATAAATCTGCATTCTGCATTATGGGGTTTTTTTTTGTTGCACTGACCGATGCATTTGTACATAGAATATGGAAATGTACAGCGCAGGAAAAGGCATTTCGGCCCATAATTTCAAGGCCCAACATGATGTCGAGATATATTTATGTCATCTGCTTACGCGTGATCCAAATCCCGCAAGTCTTTGTTTGTCCACGTGCCGATACAAATGCCCCATAAAAGCCATGATACCACCATCCTCCACCACCTACACTAAAAGAGCGTTTCAGGCACCCGACACCCTCTAGTTTAAAACAAAACGTGTCCCAGACACCTCAATTGAACTTTTGTCTTTTTCTTAAAGCTGTGCCTTCTAGTCTTTGCATGTTCATCAACTTTGCTGATGCGATACTGGCATTCTCCGGCTTGCGACCGTGGACCCGGTGTAATCCACACCCCTGTGCCAGGGCGTGGACATTGTTTAGACCAGGTTGTTTTCTTTGACGTTGCTCCCGATATCTGTATAATCCATGGGATCCATAAAACTGTGCTCCAGAACCATATGTAATCAAACATGGACACAAAATGCTGGAGTAACTCATCGGGACAGGCAGCATCTGGGCAGAGAAAGAATGGGTTCGTTTCTAGTCACGACCCTTCTTCGGAGGCCCACGGTGTATCACTCCATCAGAACTACTGCAAAGTGTGTCACTCCATCAGTACTACTGCAGTGTGTCACTCCATCTGTACCAACCCACAGTGTGTTAATCCACACGAACTGCATCAACTGGTGTCACTCCATCAGTACTACAGTGTAGTGCTGAAGTGTTCAAAGTAGGAGGCCCTGTCATTATGCAGAAGCTGACTGAACTCTTTCAATCCATGTGGAATGAAGGGAAGGTCCCACAACAGTTGAAAGATGCCAGCATAGTCCACATCTACAAGAGGAAAGGCAACCGCCAGTCTTGCGACAATCATCGAGGCATCTCCCTCCTGTCCATAGCTGGGAAGATCTTGGCTCGCATCCTGCGCAACCGTCTCATTCAACACCTTGAGCATGGTCTCCTTCCAGAAAGCCAGTGTGGTTTCCGTGCTGTCGACATGATATTTGCTGCACGCCAACTCCAGGAAAAATGCCAAGAGCAGCACAGTGACCTGTTCGTGACCTTCGTCGATCTGACAAACGCCTTTGACACTGTCAGCAGAGATGACTTGTGGAAGATAATGCAGAAGTTTGGCTGTCCCAGCAAGTTCATCACGATTGTCCGGCAGTTCCATGACGGCATGATGGTGAAAGTGCTAGATGATGGAGACGAGTCGGAAGTCTTTCCAGTGACAAACGGCGTGAAGCAAGGTTGTGTTCTTGCCCCTATACTCTTCAGCATGGTCTTCTCTGCCATGCTGACCGATGCCATCCGTGACTGCCAGGATGGAATACACATCAGGTACAGGAACTGACAGAAGGCTGGTCAACCTCAGGCGCCTGCAAGCTGTTACAAAGGTGAAGGAGACCATCATCAGAGATTTCTTGTTTGCTGATGACTGCGCCCTCAACGCCAGCACAGAGCAGAAGATGCAGCATGAAATGGATTGCTTCTCACAGGCCTGTGACAACATTGGTCTCTCCATTAGCACCAAAATGACTGAAGTTATGTACCAGCCAGCGCCTGGAAATCCCTACCAGGAACCACACATCACGGTGAAGGGGCAGAACCTACAGGCAGTCGACAGCTTTATGTATCTGGGTAGTACACTCTAGCGAGTGGTGAACATTGACGCTGAGGTTAACAACAGGATTGCCAAGGCCAGCGCAGCCTTTGGGCGACTCCATGGGAATGTTTGGGAACGGAGAGGACTCAGCCTTACCACCAAGCTGAATGTCTACCGTGCAGTGGTACTCACCACTCTTCTCTATGCCAGTGACACTTGGACTGTCTGCAGCAGACATGCCAAACAGCTCAACCACTTTCACTTGAGCTGCTTACGCAGACTCCGTGACATCAGGTGGCAGGACAAAATTCCCGACACAGAGGTCTTGGAACGGGCCGGAATCCCCAGCGTCCACACCCTCCTACGGAAAGCCCAAGCCAGATGGGCAGGCCATGTCGTCAGAATGCCCGACAGTCGACTGCCAAAACAGCCTCTGTATGGAGAACTGTGTCAGGGCAAGCGCTCAGTAGGAGGACAGAAGAGACGGTTTAAGGACTGCCTCAAAGTGTCCCTCAAAGACTTGGACATCAACCTCAGCACTTGGGAGTCTCTTGCTCTGGACCATCCAACCTGGCGTAGCAAGCTCACCACAGGAGCCCGTGCAGCAGAGAACAGACGCACTGCACAGGCCCAGAGGAAACGCACCGCGCGCAAGGCCCGGGCTACCTCCACTTCCAATGTAGCACCCATCCACTTGTGTCCTACGTGTGGGCATGCCTTCCGGGCCCGGATTGGCCTCACCAGTCACTTCAGGACCCACAGTCACCAATCCTCCAACTGAAAGTGAGGTCATGGTCATTTTCGAACCCGAAGGACGAACAACAACACAGCGCATTGTGTCACTCCGTCAGTACTACCCCCACGTTGTATCACTTCATCAGTGCACTGCACAGTGTGTAACTCCATCAGTACTACTGCGCAGTGTGTCACTTCATCAATACAACTCCAAAGTGTGTCACTCCATCTGTACCAACTCACAGTGTGTTAATCCACCATTACTACCATACATTGTGTCATTCCATCAGTTCCACTGCACAGTGTGCACTCCATCAGTAATGCCCCACAGCGTGTCACGTCGTCACTAAAACCCACAGTATGCCATTACATCATTACAAACACACATGTTCACACCCTCAAACACAGTCAAACAAGCACACACACATACCCGCGCACGAAGACACACACAATCTCTCAAATGCAATCACATATACTCTCACACATTCTCACATACAATCACACATACACATACACTCACACTAACAGATATTCACACGCACTAGCACGAAGAGACACGCACTCATTCGCACACACTTACACACGAATACATTCTCTGACAACACCATCATATACTCTCCCACACACGCACACACGCACACACACACACGCACTATCAAAGAATTACATACTCAAACACTCTGACAAACTCACATACCACATATTCTCTCACATTCTCACAAACAGCCACACACACGCACAGACGCAAACACGGTCCTTCACAAACCCACATGCACTCTCCCTCTCAGAGACACAGATACATTCAATCGCACTTTCATCCACACTTACTAATGCTCACACACTCACACGCACACTCACGCACTCGCACAGACAGAGACACACACAAATATAGGCACTCTTACAAACTCTACCGCTGTCTCACACGCAGACCCGCATGCACACGTGCACATTTTGGGATTGAGTGTATCCTTGGATGTTCGCGGCGAGCAGCGCAGCGTGGCCGGGGTGTTCCCGGTGAGCGGGGCCAAGCCCTTCAGTCGGCCCGGTCGCCCCGGCTCGTCCACCGCGGATGGCGATGAGAACCGCGCCTCGAAAGCGAGGTGGGAGCCGCGAGGAACCGCAGAGAGCGAGGTGGACCGTCGGAGAGCGAGGAAGGCCGCCGAGAACGAAGGGCCGACCCGCGGGTGCGGCGGCAGGCAGGAGATAGATCTATTCGGCTAACGTTTGTAACTTTGTCGGCGTCAAAATGTGGCAACACTTTTGTACAGCCTAGGTGAGGTCATGACGTTACCGGATTGTCTGCAAAACTAAATATTTCACTCTACCTGGGTACGTGATAATAAAGCATAATTGAATCATTGAAATTCCTGCAACCGCATACACTAACGCATACACACACACACCGACTCATTTGCACAATCTCACACATTCACACTCGCATACACGTGCTAACGCACTCTTGCACGGACTCGCACACTCACACTGTCACACACAATCAATATCCAATGCGAGTCAGGCTACACCTCTGGAGAAATCTAGTTGAGTATGTCAGTTTAGTGCAGTTTATTGTCACGTGTACCGAGGTACCGTGAAAAGATTTTGTTGCGTGTTACCCATTCAATGGGAACAAAATACATTATTACAGTCGAGCCATTTGCAGAGTTATAGATACATGATAAGGGGATAACGTTCAGTGCAACGTAAAGCCTGCAAAATCCGATCAAGGATAGTCCGAGGATCAACAAAGAGGTAGATAGTAGTTCAGCACTGCTTTCTGGTTGTAGTGGGATGATTCCGTTGTCTGATAACAGCTGGGAAGACGCTGTCCCTGAAACTGGAGGTGTGCATTTTCACACTTCTATACATTTTGCCTGATGGGTCAGAGGAGAAGCAGGGATGGCAAGGGTGCGACTCGTCCTTGATTATGCTGCTGGACTTGCCGAGGCAGCGTGGTTTATAAGTTGAGTCAATATAACGGAGGTTGGTTTGTGTGATGGTCTGGACAATTCGCAGCTATTTCTTGCGTTCTTGTATGGAGCTGTTCCTAAACCAAGCTGTGATGCATCTTGACAAAATACTATCTATGGTGCATCTGTAGAAGTTGGTGAGAGTTGTAGAGGGCACGCCGAACTGGCTAAGCCTGCTAAGGACATGGATGGGTGAAGTTTCGGTTCGGGACCTTTCTTCAGACTGATTGTGGTGGGACGGGGGAACAGCAGGACAAAGCGAGTTGAACGATGAGCGGGTGAATACCGTTTTCATTGTCAGGTGCGAGGTAAGGGTTGAGCAGGATGGAATTATAAAGAAAGAGGATGTAATATCGGTTGAAGATGTGGTGGAGGGGATGTATTGGTGCGAGTCCGGATGAAGCACGAGGAAGAGCGAGGGGGAAGTGGGAATTTGCACTTAGTTACCCAACATTGGGTAATTTAAAGTTCATACCATTAGGAATTCTCTGCCTCAGAAGGCAGAGGAGACCAATTCTCTGAATGCACTCAAGAGAGATCTAGATAGAGCTCTTAAGGATAGCGGAGTCAGGGGTTATGGGGAGAAGGCAGGAACGGGGTAGTGATTGAGAATTATCTGCCATGATCACATTGAATGACGGTGCGTACAGGCTCGAAGGGCCGAATGGCCTCCTCCTGCACCTATTGTCTATTGTTGCAAGGCACCAAGGGCGGAATATGAAGTGGCGTTCTTTCAGTTTGCATGTAGCTTCAGTCTGGCAATAGAGGAAGCAAAGGTCAGAAAGGTCAGTGTGGGAAGACGCGTCACAACGGGAAGATCCGGGAGGCCTTGACGGAACGACAGTAATTGTTCGGCTGAACGGTCGCCGAGTCTCCACTTGACCACGCCGATGCAAAGGAGACCATATCTGGAACACCGCATGCAATAGAAGGGATTAGATGAGGTGCATGTGAACAGCAGCCTCACCTGGAAGGGCTATTGAAGTGCGAGGGAACGGGGTAGAGAGACATCCCATGGTGGCTAGCCGTTTTAACCGCACTTCGCAAGAAAAGCCTTGGAGAGAGAGGAGATGGCGAGCAGGAGGAGTGTTGGGGAAAAGAGAGAGACAGATAGGGAGTACAGTGATTAAAGGAAGAGATAGCAGAGAAGACGAAAGAAGAGATGGAGGGAGAGTTAAGTAACAAAGGGAGAGTGGGAACATGAAAAGAGAGCGGAGTTCAGATCGCGTGGGTTGGCAAAACGGAGCGATGGAAGGGTCAGATAGTTAGAAAGAAACGGAGGGATAAATGCAATGGGAGTGAGAAGGAGGGGGGGGGGGTTATGAGAGAGAGGTTGACAGAGAGATGGCGGAGCCGAGAGGAATAATAGAGATGGTAGGAAAGAGTGATAGTTCAGAGAGAGCGACAGCAGTAAGGATGGAGGGAGAGAGAAAGGGAGGAGGGAGAGAGAAAGGGAGGAAGGAGAAAGGGAGGAGGGAGGGAGAAAGGAAGGAGGGAGAGAGAAAGGGAGGAGAGAGAGAGAAAGGGAGGAGGGAGAAAGGGATGAGGGAGAGAGAAAGGGAGGAGGGAGATATACCGCATCATTCGCTGTTTTATTTGGGTTGAGGACAATTCTGAAGCCACAATGTTTCTGTTCTCTGAGCGTCGTGAGTCTTTGGGTCGTTCCTCCTCAGAGGTGACGAAGGAAGAGAATGTTATTGTCCCGGCGCAAAATCAGCCCCACTGCAGACAAGCAAGGAGTGAAAGGTTACCGGCCTCGCCGGGAGTGTGGGGGTGAGGTTGCAGTCAGTTAAGCTACGATCATATTGAGTGGTGAAACAGAGTGGAGGGGCCACTTTAGTGCGAGGTGATCTGTTGATCTAGTTCCTCAACCTGTGGACAAATGTCGCCCAGTCCACCTTCAAACTGGACACCAGAAGCCCTGAGAGGGTCCCTGGAATTTGGGATTGCCTTAGTGAGTGAAGCGGATTGAAGGAAATCAGACAAACAACATGAGGCGGAGATTGGACGTGATGGAGTTTGAAACAATATCACCTTTGCTGGAACAATGCCGCTCCCAATTTCCATCCCTCAGTATCGCCACCATTCCCAGTCTTTGGAGTTTCTCAATCAATTCCCTGAATAAATCACGACCTATCTCAGCAGGGATTTCACTTGGCTGATGTCACCTGTTTGCGAATCATTTCAAAAGCTCTATTTTTTTAAACTCTGTTGAAACTTCGCTGTCCCGGTGGAGACGGAAAATGATATAAAATCTCCCGGAATGTTTTGCCCCGGCATTTCATTGCGGGAGATTACCGATAGCTGACGGGGACACGTCGCTGGGCAGAGAAAATGCACCGTCAAAATCTTCTGGGTTATTACAGTATTGAGAAAATCTTGTACGTGATCATTGCTGCCGTTGGAGTCCCTGGTAAGTGAGCAGAACAATTCAAATTTTACAGCTACGTGTGTTACTGGTATTGAGCTGATTCTGATTATGTCACAAGATTCATAACTGATGAGCGTTGTACAAGAATATGTGAAGTATATCGATCCTCTAAATTAAATATTTTTGAATTTAACGATGTGATTTTTCTTATTTTCAGACAGCCGAAACTAACCCTCTCTTTCTCCCACTGCCGGGACCCACCACAATGTTGTTCTTGCCTTCAGTGGGACCTTGCCCAGAGTTGTCCCAGTGCTCGGGACAGGCTGCTCTCCGGGACGGTGTGACTGGGAGGGGTTTACATTGTGAAGTTCACTGTGTCTGAGTTATTGATCAGAGTGAACACCCGCTTCTGTGGACACGTCTCACTGTGGAATCTGTCACAGTCGGATTCCACCGCCTGTTGGTTAATAATTGGATCGATCTCCTGAACCAATGGCCGCGGATCTACCGGCGTGTGCTGTTACCGAACTGAGGAATGAATCCATTAACGGAGCCACTCTGCTGCCGGATCCTAAGTTGTCCCTGCCTTCCCTCTGGAACCCTCCTCGTCCCCATCAGACGCCGAGTTCCCAGAGCCCTGAGTAAACGCGGCCGGTCACGGTAAAGTCTGTGAAACCGGCCCCATCAGAGACTGTGAGCGGGGTTAACTGTAGACAGGAAAATTCCGCCTATTGTAGCGGGCGGCTGCTCGTTCCCTCCCCGCCCTTTACCCCGCCCGTCGCCTTATCTCCTTTCCCCTGAAGCAGGCAGGTCGGGCACAGTTGGAGCCGGGTCTGACATTGTTAAACCTGCACCCGCGCACCGACTCCAACACTCCTGATCTTCAGCTGAAAGTGGAGCCGGTGTTCAGCCCCGGAGACCGGGTTCAGTAATGTCCAGTGTCCGTCCCCTTCTCTTTCCGCAGTGAATTTAGTGGCGATTTTGATCCTGTCCCGGGGAAAGTGCGGCCTCTCCACCTGCACCACTCGCTACCTGGTGGCCATGGCAGTGGCTGATCTACTCACCCTGATCATCGAGGTCATATTGTATCAGATCCGATTATATTACTTTCCTTGGAGTGTCCTGTCCATCACCCCTGTGTGCAGTGTTATCAATGTACTGGCGACTGTAGCTACCGACTGTTCTGTCTGGTTCACCGTCACTTTCACCTTTGATCGCTTTGTCGCCATTTGTTGCCAGAAGCTGAAAACAAAATATTGCACCGGGAAAACTGCGGCTGCGGTTATCGCAACAGCCGGCGTTCTGCTCTGTCTGAGAAACGTTCCCCTCTACTTCACACGGAAACCCTGGACAACCATCGACAATGTCCCTTGGCAGTGTATCACGGTGGCCAGTTACTTCACTGACCCTGGGTGGGTGGCATTTGACTGGTTCGACACGGTTTTAAACTCCGCTCCTCCCTTTCGCTGTGATTCTGCTGCTCAACGCTCTGACAGTCCCGGCACATTTTAGTGGCCAGTCGGGTCCGTCAGGGGCTGAGGGGTCAGAGCAAGGGGGAGAAGCGCAGTGACCCGGAGATGGAGAGCAGGAGGAGGTCTGTGGTTTTACCTCGTCACCATCTCCAGCAGCTTCATCCTCCTGTGGCTGACGTATGTTGTAAACTTCGTCTATTATCAGATCACAGGGATTGGAAATGATTTGAATGATTCTCAATGGATCTTTAACAATGTCGGGTATTTGCTGAGGAATCTTAGCTGCTGCACCAACACATTTATTTACGCGGCGACCCAGTCCAAGTTCAGGGAGCAGGTGAAGAGCGCAGTGAAATATCCTCTCACCTCAGCGCTGCGCTCATTAATCAACCCGCGCCCTGAGCGCATCCCAGAGGGCGGCCGCAGTCTCTCCGCTCAGGGCTCCGGCTCCTCACATTCACCGCCGCATCTTCCAGCTGTCAGTCCCGGCGGATGATCCCATCACCGGCCAAGCTCCGGGACCCCCAGCCCCTCACATTCGCCCAATCGCCCCGTCCCCCTCCGCAATGGGGACCGGTCTGTGGTACTCTCTCTCTCTCTCTCTCTCTCTCTCTCTCTCCTCTCTCTCTCTCTCTCTCTCTCTCTCTCTCTCTCTCTCTCTCTCTCTC
>NC_135991.1:10737914-10842783 GCF_053455715.1 Rhinoraja longicauda | reverse complement strand
AGAGAGCGGGGTAGAGAGAGAGAGAGAGGGAGAGAGAGATAGACCCACCCACCCTACCCCTGACCGGTCCCCAGTGCGGAGGGGGGAGGGTGAGCATGAGGGGTAGAAACTGTAATAAACACTTCAATGATCAGGGACTGTCATTCAAAATGATCAATATATATGACAGGCAATTGTCTTATTTTTCTGCTCAATCTGCATCTTTGAGCAACGGGGCGATTGGGTGAATGTGAAGGGTTGGGGGTCCCGGAGCGGGGCCGGCGATGGGATCACCCGCCCGGGACTGACAGCTGGAAGATGCGGCGGTGAATGTGAGGAGCCGGAGCCCGGAGCGGAGAGACTGCGGCCGCCCTCTGAGATGCGCTCAGGGCGCGGGTTTATTGATGAGCCGCAGCGCTGAGGTGAGCGGATAATTCACCGCGCTCTTCACCTGCTCCCTGAACTTGGACTGGGTTGCCGCGTAAATAAATGTGTTGGTGCAGCAGCTGAGATTCCTCAGCAAATACCCGACGTTGTTAAAGATATATTGAGAATCATTCAGATCATTTCCAATCCCTGTGATCTGATAATAGACGAAGTTTACAACCGTCGTCAGCCACAGGAGGATGAAGCTGCCGGAGATGGTGAAGAGTAAAACGACACACCTCCTCCTGCTCTCCATCTCCGGGTCACTGCGCTTCTCCCCCTTGCTCTGACCCCTCAGCCCCTGACGAACCCGACTGGCCACTAAAATGTGCCGGACTGTCAGAGCGTTGAGCAGCATGATCACAGCGAAAGGGAGGAGCGGAGTTAAAACCGCGTCGAGCCAGTCAAATGCCACCCACCCGGGGTCAGTGTAATAACTGTCCACCGTGTCACAGAACCACGGGATATTGTCGATGATTGTCCAGTGTTCCTGTGTGAAGTAGCGGGGAACGTTTTTCAGACAGAGCAGAACGCCGGCTGTTGTGAGAACCGCAGCCGCAGTTTTCCCGGTGCAATATATATTTTTCAGCTTCTGGCAACAAATGGCGACAAAGCGATCAAAGGTGAAAGTGACGGTGAACCAGACAGAGCAGTCTGTAGCTGAATACGTCAGTACTTCGTTAACACGGCACACAGGGGTGATGGACAGGAAACTCCAATAAAAGTAATAATATCGGATCCAATACGAAATGACCTCGGTGATCAGGGTGAGTAGATCGGCCGCTGCCATGGCCACCAGGTAGCGAGTGGTGCAGGTGGAGAGGCCGCACTTTCCCCGGGACAGGATCACAATCGCCACTAAATTCACTGCGGAAAGAGAAGGGGACGGACACTGGGCATCAGTCTGTAAAGGTCGGGAAGTTGGAGAGAGGACGACCATTGGCTGAAAGTAAGTACCTGTTAATAGTGGTAGAAACGGCAGTTTAAAAAGAGCGCCAATAGGGCACTGTTAATCAGTCTGTAAAGGTCGGGAAGTTGGAGAGAGGACGACCATTGGCTGAAAGTAAGTACCTGTTAATAGTGGTAGAAACGGCAGTTTAAAAAGAGCGCCAATAGGGCACTGTTAATCAGTCTGTAAAGGTCGGGAAGTTGGAGAGAGGACGACCATTGGCTGAAAGTAAGTACCTGTTAATAGTGGTAGAAACGGCAGTTTAAAAAGAGCGCCAATAGGGCACTGTTAATCAGTCTGTAAAGGTCGGGAAGTTGGAGAGAGGACGACCATTGGCTGAAAGTAAGTACCTGTTAATAGTGGTAGAAACGGCAGTTTAAAAAGAGAGACAATAGGGCACTGTTAATCAGTCTGTAAAGGTCGGGAAGTTGAAGAGAGGACCACCATTGGCTGTAAGTGAGTGGGAATTACAGTGTAATAAGTCAGTCAAAAGAGAATACGTGGATTGCTTGATCATTTAAGTGAGAAGTCTGGTAAATTGGACAATCAGGCAATTTAATTGGTGATATAAGCAAGACTTGCAAAAGGGTGCAGCCCTGTCCGGGTGCAGCCCAGTGAGGGAAGTTCCCTGTGAGAAAGGTGTGAGTCTTTGGCTGCAAGTCTTCGGCGAGGAGGCTGAGGTGAGCAGGTTACAATTGTTTTAAGCCAGACACAAGGTAATGGCGGAAAAGTTGGTGCAGTGTGTTTCCTGCAGGATGTGGGAAGACAGGGACGTCGCTGGAGCTTCTGGGAATTACACCTGCAAGAACTGTGTCCAGGTGCAGCTCCTGAAGGGACGTGTGGTGGAGTTGGAGAGGCAGTTGGATGACCTCAGGGCCATCCGGGAATGCGAGAGTTTCCTCGACAGGACCTATTGTGAGGCTGTCACTCCAAGGGTCCAGGTCGAGCGAAGGTGGGAGACTGTTTCAGGGGGGAGTGGACGAGGATTACAGGAGACCCCAGTGGCTGTGCCTATTGCAAATAGGTATACCCTCTTAGGAACTGTCGGGGCAGAAGACGTTTCCAGTCCGAGTGGCGGACCTGTTGGCAAGGATACTCGACAGGGGAGACCGAAGTCAGGAAGATCCGTAGTGGTCGGTGACTCCATCTTCCGAAGGACGGACAGAAGATTCTGTGGCAGCAGGAGGGTCTTAAGGATGGTCTGTTGCCTCCCTGGTGCCAGGATTCAACACATCACGGACCGGCTTCAGAAAATCCTAGTGAGGGAAGGCGATCAACCTGAAGTCGTTGTGCATGTGGGCACGAATGACGTCGGGCGGAAGAGGAAGGAGGTGCTACAGCGGGAGTTTAGAGAGTTGGGAAAAACACTGAGAAGTAGGACGTCGAAGGTGGTTATCTCTGGACTGCTACCGGTACCTCGTGCTGGTGAGGCCAGGAACAGAGAGATAGAGGGTATGAATTTATGGCTGAGGAGCTGGTGCAGAGAGCAGGGATTTAGATTTCTGGACCACTGGGATCTCTTCTGGGCTAGGGGTGACTTGTACAAAAGGGACGGGTTACATCTTAACAGCAGGGGGACAAACATTCTGGCAGGCAGGTTTGCTAGTGTGACACCTGTGACTTTAAACTAAGTAGTGGGGGGGAGGTGTTGACAAATTGTGAATATGAAGATGAGGTTAAAAAAAAAGGGAATACAGGAGATATTGCAAAAGACTCTCGGAAGAATGGGAACAGAAGTTCTAGAAGGGAAAATAAATTAAGGGCAAGGCCAATTGTGACCGATGTGAGAAGGGAGGTGAATACAGAAGTTAAAGTGTTGTACCTAAATGCGCGTAGTATAAAAAATAAAGTGGATGAGCTTGAGGCTCAGTTAGTCATGGGCAAGTATGATGTTGTTGGGATCACTGAGACATGGCTACAAGAGGACCAGGGCTGGGAACTGAATATTCAGGGGTACACAACGTATAGAAAAGACAGACAGGTGGGCAGAGGTGGTGGGGTTGCTCTGATGGTAAGGAATGATATTCATTCCCTTGCAAGGGGTGACATAGAATCAGGAGATGTTGAATCAGTATGGATAGAAATGAGAAATTGTAAGGGTAAAAAGACCCTAATGGGAGTTATCTATAGGCCCCCAAACAGTAGCCTCGACATAGGGTGCAAGTTGAATCAGGAGATAAAATTGGCGCGTCAAAAATGTAATGCTACGGTGGTTATGGGAGATTTCAACATGCAGGTAGACTGGGAAAATCAAGTTGGAAATGGACCCCAGGAAAGGGAGTTTGTAGAGTGCCTTCGAGATGGATTCTTAGAACAGCTTGTACTGGAGCCTACCAGGGAGAAGGCAATTCTGGATTTAGTGTTGTGTAATGATCCTGATCTGATAAGAGGACTAGAGGTAAAAGAGCCATTAGGAGGCAGTGATCACAACATGATAAGTTTTACTCTGCAAATGGAAAGGCAGAAGGGAAAATCGGAAGTGTCAGTATTAGTGTAGCAAAGGGGATTACAGAGGCATGAGGCAGGTGCTGGCCAAAATTGACTGGAAGGAGGCCCTAGCAGGGAAGACGGTAGAACAGCAATGGCAGGTATTCCTGGGAATAATGCAGAGGTTGCAGGATCAATTTATCCAAAGAGGTGGAAAGACTCTAAGGGGAGTAAGAGACACCTGTGGCTGACAAGGGAAGTCAGGGACAGCATAAAAATTAAGGAGAGGATGTATAACATAGCAAAGAAGAATGGGAAGACAGAGGATTGGGACTCTTTTAAAGAGCAACAAAAGTTAACTAAAAAGGCAATACGGGGAGAAAAGATGAGGTACGAGGGTAAACTAGCCAATAATATAAAGGAGGATAGCAAAAGTTTTTTTAGGTACGTGAAGAGGAAAAAAATAGTCAAGGCAAATGTGGGTCCCTTGAAGACAGAAACAGGGGAATTTATTATGGGGAACAAAGAAATTGCAGACGAGTTAAACCGTTACTTTGGATCTGTCTTCACTGAGGAAGATACACACAATCTCCCAAATGTTCTAGGGGCCGGAGAACCTAGGGTGATGTCGGAACTGAAGGAAATCCACATTAGGCAGGAAATGGTTTTGGATAGACTGATGGGACTGAAGGCTGATAAATCCCCAGGGCCTGATGGTCTGCATCCCAGGGTACTTAAGAAGGTGGCTCTAGAAATAGTGGAAGCATTGGAGATCATTTTTCAATGTTCTATAGATTCAGGATCAGTTCCTGTGGATTGGAGGATAGCAAATGTTATCCCACTTTTTAAGAAAGGAGGGAGAGAGAAAACGGGTAATTATAGATCAGTTAGTCTGACATCAGTGGTGGGGAAGATGCTGGAGTCAATTATAAAAGACGAAATTGCTGAGCATTTCGATAGCAGCAACGGGATCATTCCGAGTCAGCATGGATTTACGAAGGGGAAATCATGCTTGACAAATCTACTGGAATTTTTTGAGGATGTAACTAGGAAAATTGACAGTGGAGAGTCAGTGGATGTGGTGTACCTCGACTTTCAGAAAGCCTTCGACAAGGTCCCACATAGGAGATTAGTGGGCAAAATTAGGGCACATGGTATTGGGGTAGGGTACTGACATGGATAGAAAATTGGTTGACAGACAGAAAGCAAAGAGTGGGGATAAATGGGGCCCTTTCGGAATGGCAGGCAGTGACCAGTGGGGTACCGCAAGGTTCGGTGCTGGGACCCCAGCTATTTACAATATACATTAATGACTTAGACGAAGGGATTAAAAGTACAATTAGCAAATTTGCAGATGATACTAAGCTGGGGGGTAGTGTGAATTGTGAGGAAGATGCAATAAGGCTGCAGGGTGACTTGGACAGGTTGTGTGAGTGGGCGGATACATGGCAGAGGCAGTTTAATGTAGATAAGTGTGAGGTTATTCACTTTGGAAGTAAGAATAGAAAGGCAGATTATTATCTGAATGGTGTCAAGTTAGGAGGAGGGGGAGTTCAACGAGATTTGGGTGTCCTAGTGCATCAGTCAATGAAAGGAAGCATGCAGGTGCAGCAGGCAGTGAAGAATGCCAATGGAATGTTGGCCTTCATAACAAGAGGATTTGAGTATAGGAGCAAAGAGGCCCTTCTACAGTTGTACCGGGCCCTGGTGAGACCGCACCTGGAGTACTGTGTGCAGTTTTTGTCTCCAAATTTGAGGAAAGATATTCTTGCTATGGAGGGCGTGCAGCGTAGGTTCACTAGGTTAATTCCCGGAATGGCGGGACTGTCGTATGTTGAAAGGCTGGAGCGATTGGGCTTGTATACATTGGAATTTGGAAGGATGGGGGGGGGGGAACTTATTGAAACATATAAGATAATTAGGGGATTGGACACATTAGAGGCAGGAAACATGTTCCCAATGTTGGCGGAGTCCAGAACAATGGCCCACAGTTTAAGAATAAGGGGTAGGCCATTTAGAACGGAGATGAGGAAGAACTTTTTCAGTCAGAGAGTGGTGAAGGTGTGGAATTCTCTGGCTCAGAAGGCAGTGGAGGCCAGTTAGTTGGATGCTTTCAAGAGAGAGCTGGATAGAGCTCCTAAGGATAGCGGAGTGAGGGGGTATGGGGAGAAGGCAGGAACGGGGTACTGATTGAGAGTGATCAGCCATGATCGCATTGAATGGCGGTGCTGGCTCGAAGGGCTGAATGGCCTACTCCTGCACCTATTGTCTATTGTCTATTGTCTATTGTCTATAACACGGTCTCCGGGGCTGAACACCGGCTCCACTTTCAGCTGAAGATCAGGAGTGTTGGAGTCGGTGCGCGGCTGCAGGTTTAACAATGTCAGACCCGGCTCCGACTGTGCCCGACCTGCCTGCTTCAGGGGAGAGGAGATAAGGCGACGGGCGGTGTAAAGGGCGGGGATGGAACGAGCAGCCGCCCGCTACAATAAGCGGAATGGTCCTGTCTACAGTTAAACCCGCTCACAGTCTCTGATGGGGCCGGGTTCACAGGCGTAACCGTGACCGGCCGCGTTTAACCAGGGCTCTGGGAACTCGGCATCTGATGGGGACGAGGAGGGTTCCAGAGGGAAGGCAGGGACAACTTAGGATCCGGCAGCAGAGCGGCTCCGTTAATGGATTCATTCCACAGTGAGGTCAGTTCAGTAACAACACACGCCGGTAGATCCGCGGCCACTGGTTCAAGCGATCGATCCAATTATTGACCAACAGGCGGTGGAATCCGACTGTGACAGACCCCATAGTGAGACATGTCCACAGGAGCGGGTGTTCACTCTGATCAATAACACAGACACAGTGAACTTCACAATGTAACCCCCCCCCCCCCCCCCCAGTCACACCGTCCCGGAGAGCTACCTGTCCCGAGCACTGGGACAACTCTGGGCAAGGTCCCACTGAAGGCAAGAACAACATTCTATTGGGTCCCGGCAGTGAGAGAAAGAGGGTTAGTTTCGGCTGTCTGAAAATGAGAAAAATCACAGCGTTAATTCAATAATATTTCCCTGAGAGGATTAATATGCTTCACATATTGTTGTACAACGATCATCAGTTAGAAACATTGAATATGATCAGAATCAGGTCAACGCCGGTTAACGGACGGAGTTATAAAACTTGAATTGTTCTGATCACTCACCAGGTAATCCAACGGCAGCAATGCTCACGTACAAGATTTTCTCTGCACTGGCATATCTGTACCACAATTCCCCCATATTCTCTGTCCAGCGACGTGTCCCCGTGATCTGTCGGTAATCTCTCTGAATGAAATGCTGGGGGGGGAACATTTCCGGAGATTTTATAGCATTTTCCGTCTCCACCGGGACAGTGAAGTTTCAACAGAAATTAAAAAATAGAGCTTTTGAAATGATTCGCAAACAGATGACATCAGCCAAGTGAAATCCCTGCTGAGACACGTCGTGATTTATTCAGGGAATTGATTGTGAAAATCTCGACTGGGAATTGTGGCGATTCTGAAAGATAGAAATTAGGAGCGGCATTGCTCCAGCAAAGGGGTTATTGTTTCAAACTCCATAAGATCCAACTCTCCGCCACACGTTGTTTATCTGATAACCATTCAATCCGCTTCACTCAGTAAGCCAAATCCCAGGGACCCTCTCAGGGCTTCTGGTGCCCAGTTTGAAGGTGGTCTGGGCGACCTTTGTCCACAGGTTGAGGAATTAGTTCAACAGATCACCTCAGACTAAAATGCCACCTCCATTTTGCTACACCATTCAGTATGATCGCGGCTCATCTGACTCTAATCTCTACGCCGACCGACCCCGGTAACCCTTCTCTCCTCGCTTGATGGAATGCATCTGACTTTGCCCTGGGACAATAACATTCTCTGTCATCATCACCGTCGAGGAGGAACGGCCCAAAGACTCACGACACTCAGAGAACAGAAACATTACCGCCTCAGAATTGTTCTAAATGTTGAACAAACCGGGAATGGTGCAGCATCTCTCGCTACTATCTTTCTTTCTCTCCATCCATCCTTACTGCTGTCCTCTCTCTGAACTGTTACTCTCTCCTCTACCCTCTCTATTCTCCCTCTCTGCGCCACCCTCCCTCTGTCAACCTGTCTCCCCTTACTCATCCCTCCCCTCTCACTCTCACTGCATCTCACCCTCTGTTTCTCTATCCGTCTGCCCGTTCCCTCTCTCCCTTTTGCCAACCCACTCGCTCTGAACTCCCCTCTCTCTTCATCTTCCCATTGTCCCTTTGACAGTTCGCTCTCGCTCCATCCCTCCCCCTTTCGTTTTCTCCGCTATCTCTCCCTTTCATCTTTGTCCTCCCTATCTGTCTCCTTCTTTTCCCCAATTCTCTTCCTGCTCGCCCTCACTTCGCTCTCCAAACCTGGGAAGTCCGGTTAAAAAAGTTAGCCACCATGGGATGTTACAGCTGTCCCTATACCCCTTCCCTCGCACTCCAGCAGCTCTTCCAGGCGAGCCAGGTGTTCACCTGTACCTCCTCTTATCTCATCTGCTGCATGCGGTGTCCCACGAAACCGTGGGTTGATACTGATGGAGTGACACACTGGGCAGTAGTACTGATGGAGGGACACACAATGGGGCTCTACCAATTAATTGACACACTCTGTGATGGAACTAGAGGGACACACTGTGGAGCAGTGATGTTGGAATGAAACCCTGGGGGGTAGTACCGATGGAATGACAAAATACGGTGTAGTACTGATGAAATGACTAATTCTGGGGTGTACTAATGGACTGACACACTGTGGGGCAGTTCTAATGGAATGACACAATGTGGGGATGTACTGATGGAATGACACTGAGAAATACTACTGGTGGAATGTTACACCGCGGGGTGGTTCCAATAGAATGATACAATGTGAGATTGTGGTGATGGAGCGGCACAGTGCAGGTAGTACTGAAGTAATGACATACTGTGAGGTAGTACCGAGATAATGCCAGTTTGTGCTCGTAGCTATGGAATGACACTCTGTGGGGTAGTCCTGAAGTAATGACACATTGTGTTGTAGTAGTGAGAGAGAGAGACACACACACACACACACACACACACACTGTATTCGTGTAATGATACATTCTAGGGTAGTGCTGATGGATTGACACTCTTTGAGGTAGTACTGATGCACTGACACATTCCACGGTAGTACCGATGGAGTAAAATATTGTGGGGTATTACTGATGGAATGACACTGAGGAGTAGTACTGATGGAGTGACACACTTTGGGGAAGTACTGAGGGAGCGACAGTTTGGGGTAGTACTTTTGAAGTGACACACGGGATGGGAGAGTACTGATGGAGTAATACACTCTGTGGTAGTACAGATGGAATTACACACTGTGAGGTTGCACTTAATGGAGTAACACACTGCGGGGGAGAATTGAGGAAGTAACTCACTGTTGTGTAGTACTGATGGAGTGACACATTGTGCGGTGGTGTGTAGTTTTATGCTGTGGGGTACTACTGATGTGGTGATAAAATGTATGATAGCACGAAAGGAGTGACACTTCGTTGAGTAGATAGACACAAAATACTGCGTTAAATCAGTGGATCAGGCAGCATCTCTGGAGAGAAGGAATGGGTGACAATTCGGGTGGAGACCCACTTATTCAGACTGATGCCAGGGGGGGCGGACAGAGGGAGAATGTAGCCTGTGACAGTAAGACTGGTGGGCGAACTGGGAAGTGGAGGGGATGGAGAAAGAGGGAAAGCAATGCCTTCTTGAAGTTAGAGAAGTCAATGTTAATACCAATGTAACAATGTAAGCTATCCAAGCGAAATGTGCTGTTCCCCCAATTTGTGCTGGGCTTCACTCTGACAATGGAGGAGGCCTAGGACAGAAAGGTCAGTTTGGGAATGGAGAGGGAGTTAAATTGCTGAGTCACCGGGAGAACAGGACTGTTTCGGCAAACTGAGCGGAGGTGTTCTGCGAAACGATCGCCGAGCCTGAGTTTGGTCTCGCTGATATACCAGAGTCAACATCTGCAACAGTGGAAACAATAGATGAAGTTGGACGAGGTGCAGGTGAACCTCTGTCTCACCTGGAAAGACTGTTTGGGTCCTTGGATGGAATCAATGGGAGAGGCAAAGGTGTTGCTGGAGGGGGTGGTTTGGGATGGATGAGAGGAGTTGATCTTGCGGAGCGAACCGTCTCTGCGCAAAACTGTTGGAGGATTATGTGCTGAATTCGATGGCTAACTGTTGCACAACACTTTAACCCTCCCTCCCCACCCTCATGTCATTCCCCTTCCCAGTTCTCCTATCTGCCTTACTGTCTCCGACTACACTTTATCTCCGTACCGCCCACTCACCTGACATCATTCTAAAGAAGGATCTTCACTCGAAATGCCACCTATCCCATTTCTCCACAGATGCTGCCTGTACCGCTGAATTGCTCCAGCCTTTTGTCTATCTTTGATTTCAACCAGCGTTTGCAGTCTTTCCTGCACACTCTGTAGGGTAGCCATAATGGAGTGACAGACCTCGGCGTGGTACTGAAGGAGAAACCCACTGTGGTGTAGTACTGATGGTGTGATAACCGGTGACGTAGTCCTGATGGAGTTACACACTGTGGGGTTGTACTTTTGGGGTGACAAACAGTGGGGCAGCGCTGATGGAGTGAAACACTACGGTCGTACTTTTGGACTGACACATGGGGTGGGGTAGGACTGATGGAGTGACACATTGTGAGGTGGTACTCATGCAGTTTCACGCTGTGGAGTAGTCATGATGAAGTGATCAGATGAATGGTAGCACGGGGGCGGCACGGTGGCGCAACGGTAGAGTTGCTGCTTTACAGCGAATGCAGCGCCGGAGACTCAGGTTCGATCCTGACTACGGGTGCTGTACTGTAAGGAGTTTGTACGTTCTCCCCGTGACCTGCGTGGGTTTTCTCCGAGATCTTCGGTTTCCTCCCACACTCCAAAGACGTACAGGTTTGTAGGTTAATTTGACTAGGTAAATGTAAAAATTGTCCCTAATGTGTGTAGGATAGTGTTAATGTGCGGGGATCGCTGGGCGGTGCGGATTTGGTGGGCCGAAAAGGCCTTTTTCCGCGCTGTATCTGAAATATGAAATAATAAAATAATATGAATGAAGTGATACTCTCCACAGTGGAGTAATGTTGATGGAGTGACAGTGTAGTAGTGCTGATAGATTGACACACTGTGGAGTACTGATGAAGTGACATACTGTGGGGCTATACTAATGAAGTGACATAATCTGGGGTAGTACTGACCTAATAGCATACAGTGGGGTAATACTGACGGAGTGACACACTGCATGGTGTAATGATGTATTGACACACTGTGGGCTAGCACTAATGTACTAACATATTGTGGGGTAGTACCGATGGAGTATCACACAGGGGATGTACTGATGGACTGGCACAATGTGTGGTAGTACTGATGGACTGACACACTGTGGGATAGTACTGTTGGATTGACAGGCGGTGGAGAGGTGCTGATGGAGTGAATCATTGTGGGTTAGTGCCGATGAAGTGATACACTGTGGGGTAGTATTGATCGAGTAACGCACTGGGGAAGAACTGATGTAGTGACATGCTGTGGGATGGGACTGATGGATCAGAGACTGTGGCATAGTACTGGTGGACTGACACACTGTTGTACAGTTGCTAGAGTGATACACTGCAGGATAGTACTGATGGAGTGCCAAACGTCGGGGTATACTGACAGACAGACGCACTGTGGGAAAGTACAGATGGATTGACAGATTTAATAAGGAAACTCAATGTAAAGGAACTGCTACGAGGTAGTGAGCATAATATGATAAGTTTTAATCTGCGATTTGAGAGGGAGAAGGTTAAATCAGAAGTGGCGGTGTTGCAGTTGAACAAAGGGGGGCTTGAAGGCATGAGAGAGGAGCTGGCCAAGGTCGAATGGAAAAGGATCCTATCAGGAATGATGGTGGAACAGCAGTGGCAGGAATTTCTGGGAATAATCCAGAAGATGCAGGTTCATTTCATTCCAAAGAGGAAGAAAGATTCTGAGGGGAGCAAGAGGCAACCGTGGCGGACAAGGGGAGTTAAGGATGAAATAAAATTAAAAGAAAAGGTGTATAACATAGCAAAGTGCAGCGGGAAGCCAGACGATTGTGTCTCTTTCAAAGGACAAAAGAAGATAACAAAGAGGGCAATAGGGGGTGAAAAGATGAAGTACAAGGGTGAGCCGGCCAAGAATGTAAAAAATGGCTAGTAAAAGCTTATTTAGGTATTTTAAGATAAAAATATTAGCAAAGATAAGTGTGGGTCCCTTGAAGGAGAAACGGATGAAATTATTGTGGGGATCTGGGAAATGACGGAAGAGTTGAACAGGTACTTTGGTTCGGTCTTCACTAAGGAAGGTATTGTAGTGGGTCTGAACGCAGCAGGATTCAGGCAAGACGCCAGGTAAGGATTAACAGTAACTTTAATATAGCATCAGAACATCCACACTCTTCAGTCTCTCGCACGAGAGTAAACTCTAGCCCCTTCAGGCAAGCCCCGTAGCACTAGTCCCCTCCCCAGCCCTGTCCACTCAGTGCCGAGGGGGGTGACCCAGGCAGTGGCCTAATCCCCGGGCACCGCCATAAGACCCCCCCAAAAACCGGAGGCACGAAACGGACAGGGGGACGTATGAGACGACCAGCCCGTGTGCGCACCACGGCGGTCGCAGGAAACGGAACCACTCCGCCAGGGGAAGACAACCGCGGGGACTCTGGGGGTAAGAGCCGGGACGCAGGACGACCCCGAGGGCGAGGCCGCGCCAGTAGGACCGGCTGCCCAATGTCCACGTGCGCCGGCTTCAGCCGCGCAATAGAGACAGTCTCAGGACGACCCCCCATGTCCAAAACGAGGGTGGCAGAGCCACGCTCGAGCACCTTGAACGGTCCCTCATACGGACGCTGAAGGGTCGTCCGGTGTGCATCCCGGCTCAGGAAAACAAACGGACAGTCCTGCAGAGCGGAAGGGACGTGCGGCCGAACCGAAACGTGGCGAGACGTCGGCACCGGCGCCAGCTTGCCCACCGTCTCCCTAAGGCGTTGCAGGGCGGCCGATGGTTGTTCCGCCTGATCCTGGGCTGATGGAATAAACTCACCGGGCACTGTCAGCGGGGCCCCGTATACCAATTCAGCTGAGGAGGTGGCCCAGTCCTCTTTGGGCGCAGTGCGGACGTCCAGTAAAACCCACGGCAACGCATCGACCTAGTCCGGGCCAACGAGCCGGGCCTTCAGGGCAGCCTTGAGCTGGCGGTGGAAGCGCTCCACAAGGCCGTTCGCCTGCGGATAGTACCCAGTGGTGCGGTGGAGGTTAACCCCCAGTAGTTGAGCCATGGCTGACCACAGTGCGGAGGTGAATTGCGGCCCCCGGTCGGACGTGATGTCGAGCGGCACCCCAAATCTAGCAATCCAGTGAGCCGCCAAGGTACGGGTACAAGAAGAGGCAGAAGTGCCCGGCAGTGGAACCGCCTCCGGCCACCGCGTGAAACGCTCCATAATAGTCAGGAGGTGGGTGAAGCCCCGAGAAGGCGGCAGCGGCCCCACGATGTCCACGTGGATGTGGTCAAAAAGCTGTCGAGGGACGGAGAACTCCTGGTGCGACGCTCGCACATGCCGCTGTATTTTTGCAGTTTGGCACGGGATGCAGGTGCGCGCCCAATGTCCAACCTGTTTATGCAACACGTGCCACAGGAAACGGGAAGCCACGAGGGTCGTCGTCGCCAGAATGGAAGGGTGGGCCAGCCCGTGGAGCACCTCGAACACCCGGCGCCGCCAGGCAACGGGAACGATGGGGCGCGGCTGCCCGGTGGAGACATTGCACAGCAGCGTCGCGCCCCCAGCGCCACAGGGAACGTCCTCCAACCGCAAGCCCGAAACGGCGGTACGATAGGCGGACATCTCCTCGTCCGTCAACTGGGCCGCCGCCAGGGCTGAGTACTCGATGCCAACGGCCACTTGCAGGACTGCGTGGACCTAGGGGTCGAGACAAGCCGTCGGCCACTCTGTTGTCTTTGCCCCGATGAAACGGATGGAGGTAGTGTACTCCGAAACGAAAGCCAACAGCCGCTGCTGGCGAGCTGACCATGGGTCGGACACCTTGGGGAACGCAAAGGTGAGGGGCTTGTGGTCAGTGTACGTGGTGAAGGAACGCCCCTCGAGGAAGTAGCGGAAGTGGCGGACTGCAAGGTAAAGGGCAAGGAGCTCGCGGTCAAAGGCACTATAGTTCCGCTGTACGCTGCTGAGGTGCCGGCTGAAGAATGCGAGAGGCTTCCAACACCCATCAATCTGCTGTTCTAGCACCGCCCCAACCGCCACATCCGAAGAGTCGACCGTCAGGCTGGTTGGTGCATCCGCCCGTGGGTGCACGAGCATCGTGGCCGCAGCCAGGGCGTCCTTGGCATGTTGGAACGCCGCCATCGCATCGTCAGTCCACTCGACATCCTTGCACTTACCCGCCATGAGGTGGAACAGCGGGCGCATGATCCGTGCTGCAGGCGGCACAAATTGGTGGTAAAAGGCCACCATCCCAACGAACTCCTGGAGGCCCCTCACGGTGGTCGGGCGTGGAAACTGGTACACCATATCCACTTTGTCCGGGAGCGGCAGTGCCACGTGCGGAGTCACGTGGTGGCCCAGGAAATTGATGGACGACACCCCGAAACGGCATTTAGCGATGTTAATGGCCAGCCCATGATCGCTGAGGCGCTGGCATAGCTGGCGGAGATGGCCAGCATGCTCCTCTCTCGAGCGGCTTGCCACCAAAATGTCATCGAGGTACACGAACACAACGTTCAGGCCACGGCACATACAGTCCATGAGCCGCTGAAAAGCTTGTGCAGCGTTCTTAAGTCCAAACGGCATAGGGAGGAATTCGAAAAGGCCAAATGGTGTCACGATGGCCGTCTTGGGGACGTCGTCGGGGTGGACAGGAATCTGATTGCACAATGTCAGACCCGGCTCCGACTGTGCCCGACCTGCCTGCTTCAGGGGAGAGGAGATAAGGCGACGGGCGGTGTAAAGGGCGGGGATGGAACGAGCAGCCGCCCGCTACAATAAGCGGAATGGTCCTGTCTACAGTTAAACCCGCTCACAGTCTCTGATGGGGCCGGGTTCACAGGCGTAACCGTGACCGGCCGCGTTTAACCAGGGCTCTGGGAACTCGGCATCTGATGGGGACGAGGAGGGTTCCAGAGGGAAGGCAGGGACAACTTAGGATCCGGCAGCAGAGCGGCTCCGTTAATGGATTCATTCCACAGTGAGGTCAGTTCAGTAACAACACACGCCGGTAGATCCGCGGCCACTGGTTCAAGCGATCGATCCAATTATTGACCAACAGGCGGTGGAATCCGACTGTGACAGACCCCATAGTGAGACGTGTCCACAGGAGCGGGTGTTCACTCTGATCAATAACACAGACACAGTGAACTTCACAATGTAAACCCCCCCCACCCCCAGTCACACCGTCCCGGAGAGCTACCTGTCCCGAGCACTGGGACAACTCTGGGCAAGGTCCCACTGAAGGCAAGAACAACATTCTATTGGGTCCCGGCAGTGAGAGAAAGAGGGTTAGTTTCGGCTGACTGAAAATGAGAAAAATCACAGCGTTAATTCAATAATATTTCCCTGAGAGGATTAATATGCTTCACATATTGTTGTACAACGATCATCAGTTAGAAACATTGAATATGATCAGAATCAGGTCAACACCGGTTAACGGACGGAGTTATAAAACTTGAATTGTTCTGATCACTCACCAGGTAATCCAACGGCAGCAATGCTCACGTACAAGATTTTCTCTGCACTGGCATATCTGTACCACAATTCCCCCATATTCTCTGTCCAGCGACGTGTCCCCGTGATCTGTCGGTAATCTCGCTGAATGAAATGCTGGGGGGGGAACATTTCCGGAGATTTTATAGCATTTTCCGTCTCCACCGGGACAGTGAAGTTTCAACAGAAATTAAAAAATAGAGCTTTTGAAATGATTCGCAAACAGATGACATCAGCCAAGTGAAATCCCTGCTGAGACACGTCGTGATTTATTCAGGGAATTGATTGTGAAAATCTCGACTGGGAATTGTGGCGATTCTGAAAGATAGAAATTAGGAGCGGCATTGCTCCAGCAAAGGGGTTATTGTTTCAAACTCCATAAGATCCAACTCTCCGCCACACGTTGTTTATCTGATAACCATTCAATCCGCTTCACTCAGTAAGCCAAATCCCAGGGACCCTCTCAGGGCTTCTGGTGCCCAGTTTGAAGGTGGTCTGGGCGACCTTTGTCCACAGGTTGAGGAATTAGTTCAACAGATCACCTCAGACTAAAATGCCACCTCCATTTTGCTACACCATTCAGTATGATCGCGGCTCATCTGACTCTAATCTCTACGCCGACCGACCCCGGTAACCCTTCTCTCCTCGCTTGATGGAATGCATCTGACTTTGCCCTGGGACAATAACATTCTCTGTCATCATCACCGTCGAGGAGGAACGGCCCAAAGACTCACGACACTCAGAGAACAGAAACATTACCGCCTCAGAATTGTTCTAAATGTTGAACAAACCGGGAATGGTGCAGCATCTCTCGCTACTATCTTTCTTTCTCTCCATCCATCCTTACTGCTGTCCTCTCTCTGAACTGTTACTCTCTCCTCTACCCTCTCTATATTCTCCCTCTCTGCGCCACCCTCCCTCTGTCAACCTGTCTCCCCTTACTCATCCCTCCCCTCTCACTCTCACTGCATCTCACCCTCTGTTTCTCTATCCGTCTGCCCGTTCCCTCTCTCCCTTTTGCCAACCCACTCGCTCTGAACTCCCCTCTCTCTTCATCTTCCCATTGTCCCTTTGACAGTTCGCTCTCGCTCCATCCCTCTCCCTTTCGTTTTCTCCGCTATCTCTCCCTTTCATCTTTGTCCTCCCTATCTGTCTCCTTCTTTTCCCCAATTCTCTTCCTGCTCGCCCTCACTTTGCTCTCCAAACCTGGGAAGTCCGGTTAAAAAAGTTAGCCACCATGGGATGTTACAGCTGTCCCTATACCCCTTCCCTCGCACTCCAGCAGCTCTTCCAGGCGAGCCAGGTGTTCACCTGTACCTCCTCTTATCTCATCTGCTGCATGCGGTGTCCCACGAAACCGTGGGGTGGTACTGATGGAGTGACACACTGGGCAGTAGTACTGATGGAGGGACACACAATGGGGCTCTGCTAATTAATTGACACACTCTGTGATGGAACTAGAGGGACACACTGTGGAGCAGTGATGTTGGAATAAAACCCTGGGGGGTAGTACCGATGGAATGACAAAATACGGGGTAGTACTGATGAAATGACTAATTCTGGGGTGTACTAATGGACTGACACACTGTGGGGCAGTTCTAATGGAATGACACAATGTGGGGATGTACTGATGGAATGACACTGAGAAATACTACTGGTGGAATGTTACACCGCGGGGTGGTTCCAATAGAATGATACAATGTGAGGTTGTGGTGATGGAGCGGCACAGTGCAGGTAGTACTGAAGTAATGACATACTGTGAGGTAGTACCGAGATAATGCCAGTTTGTGCTCGTAGCTATGGAATGACACTCTGTGGGGTAGTCCTGAAGTAATGACACATTGTGTTGTAGTAGTGAGAGAGAGAGAGAGAGACACACACACTACTAGGGTAGTATTCGTGTAATGATACATTCTAGGGTAGTGCTGATGGATTGACACTCTTTGAGGTAGTACTGATGCACTGACACATTCCACGGTAGTACCGATGGAGTAAAATATTGTGGGGTATTACTGATGGAATGACACTGAGGAGTAGTACTGATGGAGTGACACACTTTGGGGAAGTACTGAGGGAGTGACAGTTTGGGGTAGTACTTTTGAAGTGACACACGGGATGGGAGAGTACTGATGGAGTAATACACTCTGTGGTAGTACAGATGGAATTACACACTGTGAGGTTGCACTTAATGGAGTAACACACTGCGGGGGAGAATTGAGGAAGTAACTCACTGTGGTGTAGTACTGATGGAGTGACACATTGTGCGGTGGTGTGTAGTTTTATGCTGTGGAGTACTACTGATGTGGTGATAAAATGTATGATAGCACGAAAGGAGTGACACTTCGTTGAGTAGATAGACACAAAATACTGCGTTAAATCAGCGGAACAGGCAGCATCTCTGGAGAGAAGGAATGGGTGACAATTCGGGTGGAGACCCACTTATTCAGACTGATGCCAGGGGGGGCGGACAGAGGGAGAATGTAGCCTGTGACAGTAAGACTGGTGGGCGAACTGGGAAGTGGAGGGGATGGAGAAAGAGGGAAAGCAATGCCTTCTTGAAGTTAGAGAAGTCAATGTTAATACCAATGTAACAATGTAAGCTATCCAAGCGAAAGGTGCTGTTCCTCCAATTTGTGCTGGGCTTCACTCTGACAATGGAGGAGGCCTAGGACAGAAAGGTCAGTTTGGGAATGGAGAGGGAGTTAAATTGCTGAGTCACCGGGAGAACAGGACTGTTTCGGCAAACTGAGCGGAGGTGTTCTGCGAAACGATCGCCGAGCCTGAGTTTGGTCTCGCTGATATACCAGAGTCAACATCTGCAACAGTGGAAACAATAGATGAAGTTGGACGAGGTGCAGGTGAACCTCTGTCTCACCTGGAAAGACTGTTTGGGTCCTTGGATGGAATCAATGGGAGAGGCAAAGGTGTTGCATCTCCTGTGGTTGCTGGAGGGGATGGTTTGGGATGGATGAGAGGAGTTGATCTTGCGGAGCGAACCGTCTCTGCGCAAAACTGTTGGAGGATTATGTGCTGAATTCGATGGCTAACTGTTGCACAACACTTTAACCCTCCCTCCCCACCCTCATGTCATTCCCCTTCCCAGTTCTCCTATCTGCCTTACTGTCTCCGACTACACTTTATCTCCGTACCGCCCACTCACCTGACATCATTCTAAAGAAGGATCTTCACTCGAAATGCCACCTATCCCATTTCTCCACAGATGCTGCCTGTACCGCTGAATTGCTCCAGCCTTTTGTCTATCTTTGATTTCAACCAGCGTTTGCAGTCTTTCCTGCACACTCTGTAGGGTAGCCATAATGGAGTGACAGACCTCGGCGTGGTACTGAAGGAGAAACCCACTGTGGTGTAGTACTGATGGTGTGATAACCGGTAACGTAGTCCTGATGGAGTTACACACTGTGGGGTTGTACTGTTGGGGTGACAAACAGTGGGGCAGCGCTGATGGAGTGAAACACTACGGTCGTACTTTTGGACTGACACATGGGGTGGAGTAGGACTGATGGAGTGACACATTGTGAGGTGGTACTCATGCAGTTTCACGCTGTGGAGTAGTCATGATGAAGTGATCAAATGAATGATAGCACGGGGGCGGCACGGTGGCGCAACGGTAGAGTTGCTGCTTTACAGCGAATGCAGCGCCGGAGACTCAGGTTCGATCCTGACTACGGGTGCTGTACTGTAAGGAGTTTGTACGTTCTCCCCGTGACCTGCGTGGGTTTTCTCCGAGATCTTCGGTTTCCTCCCACACTCCAAAGACGTACAGGTTTGTAGGTTAATTTGACTAGGTAAATGTAAAAATTGTCCCTAATGTGTGTAGGATAGTGTTAATGTGCGGGGATCGCTGGGCGGTGCGGATTTGGTGGGCCGAAAAGGCCTTTTTCCGCGCTGTATCTGAAATATGAAATAATAAAATAATATGAATGAAGTGATACTCTCCACAGTGGAGTAATGTTGATGGAGTGACAGTGTAGTAGTGCTGATAGATTGACACACTGTGTAGGAGTACTGATGAAGTGACATACTGTGGGGCAATACTAATGAAGTGACATAATCTGGGGTAGTACTGACCTAATAGCATACAGTGGGGTAATACTGACGGAGTGACACACTGCATGGTGTAATGATGTATTGACACACTGTGGGCTAGCACTAATGTACTAACATATTGTGGGGTAGTACCGATGGAGTATCACACAGGGGATGTACTGATGGACTGGCACAATGTGTGGTAGTACTGATGGACCGACACACTGTGGGATAGTACTGTTGGATTGACAGGCGGTGGAGAGGTGCTGATGGAGTGAATCATTGTGGGTTAGTGCCGATGAAGTGATACACTGTGGGGTAGTATTGATCGAGTAACGCACTGGGGAAGAACTGATGTAGTGACATGCTGTGGGATGGGACTGATGGATGAGAGACTGTGGCATAGTACTGGTGGACTGACACACTGTTGTACAGCTGCTAGAGTGATACACTGCAGGATAGTACTGATGGAGTGCCAAACGTCGGGGTATACTGACAGACAGACGCACTGTGGGAAAGTACAGATGGATTGACAGATTTAATAAGGAAACTCAATGTAAAGGAACTGCTACGAGGTAGTGAGCATAATATGATAAGTTTTAATCTGCGATTTGAGAGGGAGAAGGTTAAATCAGAAGTGGCGGTGTTGCAGTTGAACAAAGGGGGGCTTGAAGGCATGAGAGAGGAGCTGGCCAAGGTCGAATGGAAAAGGATCCTATCAGGAATGATGGTGGAACAGCAATGGCAGGAATTTCTGGGAATAATCCAGAAGATGCAGGTTCATTTCATTCCAAAGAGGAAGAAAGATTCTGAGGGGAGCAAGAGGCAACCGTGGCGGACAAGGGGAGTTAAGGATGAAATAAAATTAAAAGAAAAGGTGTATAACATAGCAAAGTGCAGCGGGAAGCCAGACGATTGTGTCTCTTTCAAAGGACAAAAGAAGATAACAAAGAGGGCAATAGGGGGTGAAAAGATGAAGTACAAGGGTGAGCCGGCCAAGAATGTAAAAAATGGCTAGTAAAAGCTTATTTAGGTATTTTAAGATAAAAATATTAGCAAAGACAAGTGTGGGTCCCTTGAAGGAAGAAACGGATGAAATTATTGTGGGGATCTGGGAAATGACGGAAGAGTTGAACAGGTACTTTGGTTCGGTCTTCGCTAAGGAAGGTATTGTAGTGGGTCTGAACGCAGCAGGATTCAGGCAAGACGCCAGGTAAGGATTAACAGTAACTTTAATATAGCATCAGAACATCCACTCTCTTCAGTCTCTCGCACGAGAGTAAACTCTTGGCCCTTCAGGCAAGCCCCGTAGCACTAGTCCCCTCCCCAGCCCTGTCCACTCAGTGCTGAGGGGGGTGACCCAGGGAGTGGCCTAATCCCCGGGCACCGCCATAAGACCCCCCAAAAAACCGGAGGCACGAAACGGACAGGTGGACGTATGAGACGACCAGCCCGTGTGCGCACCACGGCGGTCGCAGGAAACGGAACCACTCCGCCAGGGGAAGACAACCGCGGGGACTCTGGGGGTAAGAGCCGGGACGCAGGACGACCCCGAGGGCGAGGCGGCGCCAGTTGGACCGGCTGCCTAATGTCCACGTGCGCCGGCTTCAGCCACACAATAGAGACAGTCTCAGGACGACCCCCCATGTCCAAAACGAGAGTGGCAGAGCCACGCTCGAGCACCTTGAACGGTCCCTCATACGGACGCTGAAGGGTCGTCCGGTGTGCATCCCGGCTCAGGAAAACCAACGGACAGTCCTGCAGAGCGGAAGGGACGTGCGGCCGAACCGAAACGTGGCGTGACGTCGGCACCGGTGCCAGCTTGCCCACCGTCTCCCTAAGGCGTTGCAGGGCGGCCGATGGTTGTTCCGCCTGATCCTGGGCTGATGGAATAAACTCACCGGGCACTGTCAGCGGGGCCCCGTATACCAATTCAGCTGAGGAGGTGGCCAAGTCCTCTTTGGGCGCAGTGTGGACGTCCAGTAAAACCCACGGCAACGCATCGACCTAGTCCGGGCCAACGAGCCGGGCCTTCAGGGCAGCCTTGAGCTGGCGGTGGAAGCGCTCCACAAGGCCGTTCGCCTGCGGATAGTACCCAGTGGTGCGGTGGAGGTTAACCCCCAGTAGTTGAGCCATGGCTGACCACAGTGCGGAGGTGAATTGCGGCCCCCGGTCGGACGTGATGTCGAGCGGCACCCCAAATCTGGCAATCCAGTGAGCCGCCAAGGTACGGGTACAAGAAGAGGCAGAAGTGCCCGGCAGTGGAACCGCCTCCGGCCACCGCGTGAAACGCTCCATAATAGTCAGGAGGTGGGTGAAGCCCCGAGAAGGCGGCAGCGGCCCCACGATGTCCACGTGGATGTGGTCAAAAAGCTGTCGAGGGACGGAGAACTCCTGGAGCGACGCTCGCACATGCCGCTGTATTTTTGCAGTTTGGCACGGGATGCAGGTGCGCGCCCAATGACCAACCTGTTTATGCAACACGTGCCACAGGAAACGGGAAGCCACGAGGGTCGTCGTCGCCAGAATGGAAGGGTGGGCCAGCCCGTGGAGCACCTCGAACACCCGGCGCCGCCAGGCAACGGGAACGATGGGGCGCGGCTGCCCGGTGGAGACATTGCACAGCAGCGTCGCGCCCCCAGCGCCACAGGGAACGTCCTCCAACCGCAAGCCCGAAACGGCGGTACGATAGGCGGACATCTCCTCGTCCGTCAACTGGGCCGCCGCCAGGGCTGAGTACTCGATGCCAACGGCCACTTGCAGGACTGCGTGGACCTAGGGGTCGAGACAAGCCGTCGGCCACTCTGTTGTCTTTGCCCCCGATGAAACGGATGGAGATAGTGTACTCCGAGACGAAAGCCAACAGCCGCTGCTGGCGAGCTGACCACGGGTCGGACACCTTGGGGAACGCAAAGGTGAGGGGCTTGTGGTCAGTGTACGTGGTTAAGGAACGCCCCTCGAGGAAGTAGCGGAAGTGGCGGACTGCAAGGTAAAGGGCAAGGAGCTCGCGGTCAAAGGCACTATAGTTCCGCTGTACGCTGCTGAGGTGCCGGCTGAAGAATGCGAGAGGCTTCCAACACCCATCAATCTGCTGTTCTAGCACCGCCCCAACCGCCACATCCGAAGAGTCGACCGTCAGGCTGGTTGGTGCATCCGCCCGTGGGTGCACGAGAATCGTGGCCGCAGCCAGGGCGTCCTTGGCATGTTGGAACGCCGCCATCGCATCGTCAGTCCACTCGACATCCTTGCACTTACCCGCCATGAGCTGGAACAGCGGGCGCATGATCCGTGCTGCAGGCGGCACAAATCGGTGGTAAAAGGCCACCATCCCAACGAACTCCTGGAGGCCCCTCACGGTGGTCGGGCGTGGAAACTGGTACACCATATCCACTTTGTCCGGGAGCGGCAGTGCCCCGTGCGGAGTCACGTGGTGGCCCAAGAAATTGATGGACGACACCCCGAAACGGCATTTGGCGATGTTAATGGCCAGCCCATGATCGCTGAGGCGCTGGCATAGCTGGCGGAGATGGCCAGCATGCTCCTGTCTCGAGCGGCTTGCCACCAAAATGTCATCGAGGTACACGAACACAACGTCCAGGCCACGGCACATACAGTCCATGAGCCGCTGAAAAGCTTGTGCAGCGTTCTTAAGTCCAAACGGCATAGGGAGGAATTCGAAAAGGCCAAATGGTGTCACGATGGCCGTCTTGGGGACGTTGTCGGGGTGGACAGGAATCTGATTGCAGCCACGGACCAGATCGAGCTTGGAAAACACCGTGGCCCCAGCCAGGTGTGCGTTAAAATCCTGAATGTGGGGGACTGGATACCTGTCAGCGATGGTAGCATCGTTAAGCCGACGGTAGTCCCCGCAAGGGCGCCAACGACCGTCTGCCTTGGGGACCATACGGAGCGGGGACGCCCACGGGCTGTCTGAGTGGCGCACAATACACAGGGACTCCATAAGGCGGAACTCCTCCCGAGCGAGACGAAGCTTGTCTGGTGGAAGACGCCGCGCCCGGGCGTACAAGGGCGGGCGAGTAGTGGGAATGTGATGCACCACCCCATGCTTCTGGGTGGCGGAGTGGATTTGGGGGCCCAGGATATCGGGGAACTCAGCCAGAACTCGCGAGAACGTAGCGTCCACGGACGACAGGGGCCCATCAGGCAGCACGACCGGGTCGCCCACTCGGTGGGAAACAGGCTGCAAGGTGACGGAGTGCACCAAACGCTGCCGCTTAACGTCCATGAGCAGGGAATGTGCCCGTAGAAAGTCCACGCCCAGCAACGGCTAGGACACATCCGCAATGACGAATAGCCATGAGAAGCGGCCCTCTCCGAAGTTGAGGGAGAGCGTGCGCACCCTATACGAGCGGATTGGAGTCCCGTTTGCTGCAGCGAGGAGGGTCCCACGTTTACCACTGCAGAGGTCAGCATTGGAAGGGGGAAGGACGCTCACCTCAGCCCCTGTGTCCACAAGGAAACAGGCCCCGGTTCGGCGATCCCACGCAAACACGCGATGAATCTGGCCGGCCGCCGAAGCAATCACCGACTGCGTTTCCCGGGAACGAGCAGGGCTGCCGGCATTGACGGGCGGAAAGGCCCCAGTGCAGGTGAAATTAGCACCAGCCCCCTCTGCTGGCGTCTGTGGAAACGGGCGGCTGTGCGGGCCGATCCGACCACCAGCGACCTCCGGTGGCGTGCGGAGGCACTGCCGACAGGCTGTGAGGGAAAGACGTGCTGCCCGCCGGGCGTGCCGTTGCTGCTGGGTCCCGTCGTGAAGGACGTCGAGGAGCGGTGGAGATGCGGGCAATCGAGCCCCCTACCTGCGGATCGTCGTCGGTCGTCGGAGGGACTTCCAGCGCGTCGAGGGCCAGCTGACGGGCCATCCAGAGATCGTCGGCGTGCTCGCCCACCGACTGCATGTCGGTGAACGGGTCGTTGAGGAGCTGCTGGCGCAGATCGGACGGCAGCTGCAGCAGGTAAGCGTGTTTAAATAACAAGCAGGTGTCGTGGTCGCCCAGCAGCGCTAACATGTCGCCCAGTAGCACCGACGGGCGGCGGTCACCCAGGCCCGGCATCCGGAGGATCTGGGTCGCCCGCTCGGCCTCGCTGAGGCTGAACTGCCGCAGAAGAAAGGCCTTGAGGGCCTCGTACATATCACCCGCCGGGGGGGGGGGGGGGGGGGGGGGCGCGGAGGTAAGGTCGGACCCGTCGCGAGGTGGCCTGGTCGAGGGCGCCGATAACATAAATTTACTTGGTGGCGTCGGCAGTCACGCCCCGCAGGGCGAACTGCGCCTCGGCCTGGTCAAACCAGAAGTCAGTGTCATCCGTCCACACGGCAGGCAGCATCAACGCCACGGCGTGGAGAGTCGCGCGGTCGGCAGGGTCCACCGGGTGGGGTCCGGCAGGGTCCAGAGGCGGCTGACCGGCAGGGCCGGGTAGTGCGGGTTGAGGATCGTTCGTGTCCATCGCGACTTACGAGGAAATGTCGAGGATCACCAGTGTAGTGGGTCTGGACGCAGCAGGAATCAAGCAAGACGCCAGGTAAGGATCAACATTACCTTTAATATAGCATCAGAACATCCACTCTCTTCAGTCTCTCGCACGAGAATCAACTCTAGCCCCTTCAGGCAAACCCCTTAGCTCCAGACCCCTCCCCAGCCCTGTCCACTCAGTGCCGAGGGGGACGACCCAGGGAGTGGCCTAATCCCCGGGCACCGCCACATAGGATAAGTTTTGTGATTGATATTAAGTTGGTGCGAGTGTTGTGTATTGCAGGGAATCCAGAATCAGAATGGCGGCAGCAATTGGGCTGCGCCTCCTGACAATATTAGCCTCAGTAACACAGGCAGGAAAAATCCGATGGGGTGACCCCGAGCATAGTGGATGGTTCTTCCATATCTGCAAAGGAGACGTAGTGGTGTGTGATGATGGGACGCCGGAAGCTTCCTGATCATGGAACGTCACAAAGCAGAATTATTGCAACGGAATCTTGCGACAGACCACCAGGGAAGTCGAGCTAGGTGATCGCAACAGGTGGGTCTGCCTTGTTGGTTTCAGGAATATCAGTTTGATTTTGCTTGCCGACGGAACATTAGTGAGGACAGAGATGATCCCGGGATTCAATACAATGAACTGTGTTTCCAAGCTGCCCTCCAACGCGACCCCCACCTGCAGCCAAAACTCTCCCGGGGCGAACAAAAGGAAAAGAGAGGTCTCGGACACAAAAGGCCGACCAGAACTTGTTTTTACAGTCTCATAAATTACTGTACTCCCCTGAATCTGTTGTTTGTTTTCCCCCCACTTCGGTAATAGGTATTTTCACTCCAATCCCAGTTATGGACCCCAGCTACTTTATCCAAGGGTACTGTTTACCCCCTCCCGTTACGTACATTACCGTTAAATTTCCCCAACGTCAGAGCTACCCAGACACCTGTATAAAGACCTCTGGACCAACCTCTGAATACCCCAATTGTTGGAATGGAAGAGGGTATGGTTGTGCCGTGGTAAACATCCAGAACACAGTAAGCTGCGTTACGACAAAGGACACATTCTGGTGCAGCCAACACCCTGGCACCGGGGTGACCACTTGCCATAACACCAGCCGATGTGTTAACCTTGAGAGAGGATGGCCGACACTCTGTGGTTGGGGAAATAAGACACACCTGGCGATTAACAACAATACCTTCCCCATTGTACCACGCTTTGACACAAGAGGTGACTACTTAGAACCATACATGTACCCGATGATATGTCGGTGGATGGCAACTCTCGGTTCCCCTGTAATGATAACTGGAGTAGCACTGGTCCAACTTCAGTCTCTGACGGAGGAACCCGGGAGTAGTTTATACCAAACCCGGATATTATTTCCTGAGTAATTGGAAAGTGACCAATTTCCTGGTAATAGGAAAAGAGACCCCTGAAAAAGTGGTGATAGGAATCCTTACCCCCACAACTATACCCTGCCCAGTACGGTGGAGCTTCAGCTTCTCCACCGTTCGCCAAATAAAAACAACACGAGCAATTTCTAAGGAATTTTGCGCTAACAGGATGGAACCAGCTGCGATCGGTAATAGTAGAGATCACTCCGTTGGTTGGGGAATATTGAGCACCATAACTCTAGGTGGGACCGCAGGGGACATGGCGTCCAACAAAGGTAATTATGTTGTGTGCGGACTCACCATTCTGGGGAATAAGACAGTGGAGGCTATAAATGAAATAAAGGAGGGCCTGTCAGACCTACGGCTGTCCTCAATGCAGAAACGATACGCACTGGAATATCTGCTGGCTAGGGAAGGAGGTGCCATTGTAAACGGGAAATGTATTAAGGGAATTATGGACCGAACCGCGAACCTCACGAGAATTGAAGGCGATATACAGACTTTCCTGAATGGGATAACTGAGGGTTTGAAGTGGGGAGAATGTGGATTGGGCGGTTGGTACAATTGGTTTGTTAACATTGCCATTTATCTCGGAGTAATTTTGATATGTTTATTCGTGGGGATTGCCATCGTTAAATCTATAATTAGTAAGCTTATGCAGACCATGAAAGGAATTGGAAGCACTCATAAAATGTTGTTACTGAGCATGGGAGAAACTGGAGAAGACCTTCCGATGTTAGGGGACGATTACACTGAAAATGATGGTAAAGCAAGTGATTTGGTGAAAGAGCAGGTTGCCAAGGAATTATTAGAGGAAGAATACAATAGACTTAATCAACTGGGTATAAGTCAGAGCTATGAAGATCACAGAATGTTCCAGCAGATACAACAATAGGATGTCCGGGATTGGTCATAACTGGGGACTGGGAAATGCTTACGGAGCTTCTAGTTGTGATTGGATGAACATCTTGCCACGCCCCTCAATTGTGCCCTCTCCATTCTATTATTTGGAAACTATATAAACATTGACTTGGTATTTATGAGTATGGTCGTCCCAGCCTGTTCCGGAGACCATGGGCTCTGTCGGAGCAGATTTGGAGGAATCATCGCAGCGCTGCATTAAAGGTTTTAATTGATGAGCAAGTGTTTCGATCAATTATTATTAAACTAGATTGACTTAAAGAACCGGAATCGTCACAAGGATACCCAGATCTCTTTGTACTTCCCCATTTATTAAATTGACACCATTCAGACAATAATTGCTTTCCTGTTCTTTCCACCAAAGTGGATAGATAACCTTACATTTATCCGCATTGGACTGCATCTGCCTTGCATCTGCCCACTCACATAACCTGTCCAAGTCACCCTGCATCCTCATAGTATCCTCCTCACGGTTCAAACTGCCACCCAGGTTTGTGTCATCCACAAATTTGCTAATTTTTTGAACATTAACAATTGAACGAATAACACATAATGCTCCAAATTAAATTTAAAATGCTTGCTTCAAATCTAAGAAAGAGGTAGTTGATAAACTCTGCTGTGCCCTGCGCCCAGTGGGAAATAATAGTTCCAGCCGGTGAACTCGAAGGATGATTATTATCTGAATATTGTCAGATTAGGAAGAAGGGGGAGGTGCAACGACGCCAAGGCGTTCTTGCATGTCACTTATTGAAAGTAAGCATACAGGTTCAGCAGGCAGCGAGGAAAGCTCATGGCATGTTGGCCTTCATAGCGACAGGATTTGAGTACAGGAGCAATGAGGTCACATCCGGTGTATTGTGAACAGTTTTGGTATCCTAATTTGAGGAAGGCCATTCTTGCTATTGCGGGAGTAATCAGGTTTACGAGGTTAATCCCCGGGATGGCGGGACTGACATGTGGTAAAATAATAGGGTCAGTCTGAAGAAGGGTCTCGACCCGAAACGTCGCCCATTCCTTCTCTCCCGAGATGCTGCCTGACCTGCTGAGTTACTCCAGCATATTGTGAATAAATACCTTCGATTTGTACCAGCATCTGCAGTTATTTTCTTATACTACCCATATCATAAAAGAATGAATCGACTGGTCTTAAATTTCCTGGAATTTAGAAGGACGAGAGGGGATCGGAGAGAAGCATGCAAAATTATTAAGGGATTGGACAGGCTAGATGCAGGGGGGGAATTACCATTTTGGGGAGTCCAGAACCAGGAGTCACAGTTTAAGAATAAAGGGTAGGCCACTTAGCACTGAGATGAGGAAAAACGTTTTCACCCAGAAAGTTGTGAATCTGTGGAATTCTCTCGCAAGGAAGGCATTGGATTCACTGGATGTATTCAACGGAGAGCTAGATACATCTCTTGGGGTTAACGGAGTCAAAGGATATGGGATATGGGGAGAAGCCACGAACAGGGTACTGATTCTGAATGATCAATCATGAATGGGCTAGTCCTGCAACACATTTCTATGTTTTCTATGTTTTCTAACACAAGGTGAGGCTCTGTTAAATGTGCAGTTTATTTTGTGACGAATTGTTTCGGACCAGTCAACAGGTTGATGTTATTTCAAGCCCAGAGACCAGACAGGAAAGTTTGTCTGGAGGCAAATGACCAACTCATCCTTGTGGCCTGTCCACAAGCATTTCAGAGAGAGCTGCCACGCACACCAACAATAATTGTTCCTATTTGTCAATTAATGCATGAGAACATGTTTACCATCACGGTGTGTACATCTGGTACATGTAGAAACAGAAAGAAACACTTCACTTAAGCAGTTGACAGTCCGATTTTTGAGCTAATCTTGGTCTTGGTCTTGGTTCTTGGTCCTCCAAAATATTCGAAATGGAATTTAAACTGGAGGTGGCGGAGTATGGACTTGAGCAAGAAGGGCTTCTTGGAAAAGAGCTGCCTAGAATGTAGTTGCGTCTGGTTGAGTAACTATAGTAGGGTGAAGACTATTCCATGCTTTAATTGTGCGAGGGAAGAATGAGTTGCTATACACATCTGTCTTGATAGCTGGGATCTCAAATTGAATCGAATGCCTCATCTACTCTTGATGGGTTTGTGTTTGGTGTAGATGTGGTTATCTATGTCGAGCTGACCATTTAACATTTTGTAAAAACATGTCAAACGGTGGGCTTTACGTCTGTCTTGGAGAATGTTCCCCCCAATGAATTTAGAAGTTCGGTAACACTCGGTTCTCTCTCATAGATATTTGTAACAAAACGAGCTGCCTGTCTTTGGACACGTTCGATGGAATAAATGTTTTTAATTGTGTATGGGTCCCATGCTGCAACTGCGTATCCCAAATGTGGTCTGAAGCAGTCCCATAGTCCTTGCTTGCCCAACCTCCCCCGACAGCTCCGAAACCTGTTTCAGGGCAACAATTGTGAGATATCCTGGGTAAGGGTGTACGTTTATTCAAAGGAAGTACATTTATACACTGTTATCATTGTGGACAGTGATGGGTCTGGATAAGCAGTGATATTATCAGTGTGGTCAGTAATGGGTCTGAATAAGCAGTGACATTATCAGTGTGGTCAGTGATGGGTCTGGACAAACAGTGACATTATCAGCGTAGGACAATAACTGCTGATGCTGGTACAAATCGAAGGTATCACAAAATGCTGAAGTAACTCAGCAGGTCAGGCGGCTTCTAGGAGAGAGGAAATGGGTTACATTTCGGGTCGAGACCCTTCTTCAGACTGATGTCTGGGGGGTGGGAAATGATATCGGTGGAGACAGGAAGACGGTGGGAGAACTGGGAAGGGGAGGAGGGGGCAGGGGGGAACAGAGAGACAGAGGAACTACCTAAAGTTGGTGAAGTCAATGTTCATACCATTGGGCTGCAAGCTGCCTAAGCGAAATATGAGGTGCTGTTCCTCCAATTGGGAGGGGGAGTTGAAGTGCTCAGCCACCGGGTGATCAGGTTGGCTAAGGCGGACTGAGCGAAAGTTTATTTGACACATTTTTATGACACATAATTTGACACATTATCAGTGTGAGCAGTGATGGGTCTGGATAGTGGTGACATTATCGGTGTGGTCAGTGATGGGTCTGGATGAGCAGTGACATTATCAGTGTGGTCAGTAATGGGTCTGGATAGTAGTGACATTTTCAGTGTGGTCAGTGATGGGTCTGGATGAGCAGTGACATTGTCAGTGTGGCCAGTGATGGGTCTGGATAGCGGTGACATTATCAGTGTGGTCAGTGATGTGTCTGGATAAACAGTGGCATTATCAGTGTGGTCAGTGATGGGTCTGGACAAGCAGTGACATTATCAGTGTGGTCAGTGGTGGGCCTGGACAATCAGTGACATTATCAGTGTGGTCAGTGAAGGGTCTGGATAATCAGTGACATTATCAGTGTAGTCAGTGATGGGTCTGGATAAGCAGCGGCATTATCAGTGTGGTCAGTGATGGGTTTGGATTAGCAGTGGCATGACCTCATTTAATTTCGACCCCCATCTTTTGGGTGAAATACACGACTGGATAACAATCGTCTGTTTTGCGTTATTTCAGGTGTTTGACCCCCACACACCTAACCCCCTCAGCCCGTCCACATAGCTGACACCACACCCCCACGCACCTGACCCACTGACCCACAGCCCCCGCGCACACATCTGACACCCATCCCCCACAAACCTGACTCCCAGCCCCCCACCCACCTGACTGCCAGCCCCCCCACACACACACCGGACCCCAACCCACACACACCTCTCCCCAATCCCCCAAATACCTGAGCCCCAGCCCCCCACTCATCTGACGCCCTTACCCCCACACATCTGACCGTCTGACCCACAGCCACCCACACTTAAAACCCAGCCCCCCACACACCTGTCCCCAGCCCCCCACACACCTGACCCCAGCCCCCCACACACCTGACCCCGTCAGCCCCCCACACACCTGATCCCTTGCCCACAACAGACCTGACCTCAGCCCTCCACACACCTGAGCCCGGACCCCCCCCACATCCATGACCCCCACCCCTCCGACACACCTGAACTCCAACCCTCAACACACCTATCCTCAGCCCTCCAAAACATGACTTCCTCAGCCCCCCGCACCTCTGACCCCCACCCCTACCACACAACCGACCCCTTGACTCCCCACACACCTGACCCTGAGCCCACCCACACACCTGAACCCCAGCCACCCCAGAAACCGGACCACCAGCCTCCCACACACATGAGCGCCAGCTCCCCACACACACCTGACCGCCAGACCACCACACAACTGACCCCCAGCCGCCCAACACATCTGACCCACTGACCCGCCCAACATTTGCCCCAAAGCCCCAACACACACCTGGCCCCCAAACCCATCAAACCCCTCCCCTCAGTCCCACAGCCCCCGCACACACCTGGTCCCCACACCACCACATACCTGACCCCATCCCCCCACATACCTGATCCCAGCACCTAACTGCCAGCCCCGCACACACACCTGACACCAACCTCCACACACACCTCACCTCCAGTCCCCTACATACCTGACCCCCAGTCCCCACGCACACTTGACCTCCAGCCCCCCACTAACATGACCTCCTGACTCCCAGCCCCCCACACAACTGACAACCAGACCCCCACAAACCTGAACCCCAAGCCCCCCACACACCTGACATCCAGGCCCCAGCATACCTGGCCCGCAGCCCCCACACACCTGACCCCCAGCGCCCCATACACCTGACCCCAGCCCCCCAGACACACATGTGATCCCAGCTCCGATGCACACCTGACCCCTTTAGCCCCCAAACATACCTCACTCCCAGACCCCCCACACACCTCACTCCCAGCCCCCCCACACACCAGCCCCCCTCAGCCCCCTACACACACCTCACTCTCAGCCCCCCCACACACCAAACCCCCTCAGCCCCCCACACACCAGACCCCATCAGCCCCGGACACACACCTCACTCCCAGACCCCAAACGCCTGAACCCCTCAGCCCCCCCACGCACATAGCTGTCCACCAGCCCTCCCCACACACCTGACCGGCTCAGCCCCCCTACACAGCTGACCCCTCAGCCCCCCACACACCTGACCCCTCAGCCCCCCACACACCTGACCCCTCAGCCCCCCACAAACCAGCCCCCCTCAGCCCCCCACACACCAGCCCCCCTCAGTCCCCCCACACACACCTCACTCCCAGCCCCCCAACCGCCTGAACCCCTCAGCCCCCCCCCGCACATAGCTGACCACCAGCCCCCCACACACACCTCACTCCCTGCCCCCCACACACCAGACCCCCTCAGCCCCCCACACACACCTCACTCCCAGCTCTCCCACACACAAGACCCCCTCAGCCCCCACACACCAGACCCGCTCACCTCTCCCACACACCTCACTCGCAGCCCCCCACACACCAGACTCCCTCAGCCCCCCACACACCAGACCCCATCAGCCCCCTACACACACCTCACTCCCAGACCCCCAACCGCCTGAACCCCTCAGCCCCCCCACGTACATAGCTGACCACCAGCCCCCCCACACACCTGACCGGCTCAGCCGCCACACACACCTGACCCCTCAGCCCCACACAAACCTGACCCCTCAGCCCCCCACACACCTGACCCCTCAGCCCCCCACACACCAGCCCCCTCAGCCCCCCACACACAAGCCCTCCTCAGCCCCCCCCCACACACCTCACTCCCAGGCCCCAACCGCCTGAACCCCTCAGCCCCCCCGCACATAGCTGACCACCAGCCCCCACACACACCTCAATCCCTGCCCCCCACACACCAGACCCCCGCAGCCCCCCACACACACCTCACTCCCAGCTCTCCCACACACAAGACCCCCTCAGCCCCCCACACACCAGACCCCCTCAGCCCCCCCCACACATCTCACTCCCAGCCCCCCCCCACACACCAGACCCCCTCAGCCCCCCACACACCAGACCCCCTCACCCCCCACCCCCAGCTTCCCTGACCCCCAGCCCCAATTCACCTAAAGCCCTGACCCCAACACATCTGACCCCCTGACCCACAGACCCCACACCTGAAACCCAGCCCCCTGTGCACCTGACCCCAGCTCTCCCCAGACAGGTGACTCCAGAGCCCACACACGTGAACCACAGTCCCCACACACCTGACCTCTGAACCTCAGTAGCCACGCACACATGACACCCAGCGCCCCACACACGTGCGCCCCAGCCGCCCCCCACCCACACGCCTGAACCACGCCCCCGCACACCTGACAACCAGCCCCCCGCACACCTGACCCCCTCAACCACCAACACACCTGACCCACTGCTCCCCACTCACCTGGACAACTTATCACCCAGCCCCCCGGACACCTGTTCCTCAGCCCCCACCTCCCACACACCTGAACTCCAGCCCCGCACACACCTAAACACCAGCCCCCCACACACCTGAGACCATGCCTCCAACACACGTGACCTCTACACTCCAAACACCTGATCTCCTCAGCCCCCACACCTCTGACCCCCAATCCGGCCACACATCAGAACCCCAGCCCCACACACACCTGAACCCCTGTCCCCCAGAAACTGGACCACCAGCCTCCCACACACATGACACAGCTCCCCATACACAGCAGATCCCCATACCCTCACACCACCTGACTCCCAGCCCCCCACAAACCTGACCCATAGCCGCCCAACACATCTGACCCACTGACCCGCCCAACATTTGACCCAAAACCCAATCACACACCTGGCCCCCACACCCCTTATACACCTGACCCCACTGACACACAGCCCCGCACACACCTGAACCCCAGACCCCCACACACCTAACACCCATCCCCCCGCACACTTGCCCCCCAGCCCCCCACTCACCTGACACCCTGAAAACCACACATCTGACCCCCTGACCCCCAGCCCCCCACACTACTGACAACCAGCCCCCCATAAACCTGAACCCCAGCCCCGCACACACCTGACCTCCAGCCCCCTGCATACCTGTCCCCCAGCCCCCACACACCTGGCACCCAGCTCCCCATACACCTGACCCCAACCCAGTCCCCACACACATGAACACGAGACCCCACACACCTGACTTCTCAACCCCAGTAACCACACACACATGACACCCAGCCCCCCACACACGTGCCCCCCAGACGCCCCCGCACACGCCTGAACCACGTCCCCGCCACACACCTAACAAGCAGCCCCCCATATACCTGTCCCACTGCTCCCCACCCACCTGAACAACTTGTCACCCAGCCCCCCGGACACGTGTCATTCAGCCCCCCCACACACCCTAACTCTAGCAAAGCACGCACATGAACCCCAGCTTCCCACACACCTGACCCCCTCAGCCCCCCCCAAAAACTGAACCCCCAGCCCCCCACATACTTGAACCCCTGCCCGCCACACACCTGACCGCCTCAGCCCCCCACACCCCTGAACCCCACCCCTCCGACACACCTGACCTCCAGCCCCGCATTCACCTGAATCTACAGCCCCTCACATTACTGAACCCCTCAGCCCCCCCACGCACCTGCATCCCAGCCCTCCCCACAAACCTGACACCCTCAGCCCCCAAACATCTGACCCCCAGCCATCTACACACCTGACCAATTTGTCACCCAGCTGCCCGGACACCTGTTCCACAGCCCTCCACACATCTAAACCCCAGCCCCCCACACACCTGAACTCAAGCCACAAACACACACCTGAAACCCAGCCCCCAAGACACCTGACCCCCTCATCTCCCCCACAGAGATGACCAGCAGCCCCTCACATACCTGATCCACAGCCCCCCCCACACCTGACCCGCTGATCTCCCCCCACAACACATCAATCCAAGCCCCTCACACACCTGACCCCCTCGGCCCCCACAAACCTGACCCCTTGCCAACAACAGCCCTGCCCCTGCCCCCCACACACCTGACCCCCTCATCCACCCCCTCCCCACATAGCTGAACCCCAGCCCCCACACACCTGACCTCAGTCCCCCACACACCTGACCCCCACCCCACCCACACACCTGAACCCCAGCCCCGCACACAGCTGACCACCTGATTCATTACACACATGACCCTGATCCCCCCCACACAGATGAATCCCAGCCCCCAACAAACCAGAACCCCAGCCTCCCACACACACCTGACACCCAGACCCTCACAAACATGACTCACTGACCACCCCAACATTTTACCCAAAGCCCCATCACACACCTGGCGCCCACACCCTTCACACACCTGACCCAGTGACCTACTGCCCCCGCACACACACCTGACCCCCAACCCCCACTCACCTGATGCCCTGAACCCAACACATTTGATCCTCTGACCCACAGCCCCCCACACCTGAAACCCAGCCCCCGTACACCTGACAACAGCCACCCCACACACACGTGACCCCAGCCCTCACACACCTGAACCCCAGCCCCGCAAACACCTGAACTCCATCCCCTCACACACCTGACCCACTGCTCCCTACACACCTGAACAACCTGCCCCCCAGTCCCCGGACAACTGTCCCTCAGCCACCCCCCCACACACTTGAACGCTAGCCCCGCACACACCTGAACCCCAGCCCCCCACACACCTGACCCACTGTCCCCAACACACCTGACCTTAGCCCTCCACAAACCTGACCACCTCAGCCCCTGCACCTCTACCAGACATGTGAACCCCAGCCTTGCACACAGCTGACCGTTTGACTCCCCACACACTTTCCCCCAGCCCCCCCCCCCACACACACCTGAGCCCCAGCCCACCAGAAACCGGACCACCAGCCGCACACAAAAATGACCCCCATCTCCCCCACACAGCTGACACCCAGACTCCCACCCACCCGCCCAACATTTGACCCAAAGCCCAATCACACACCTGTCCCCCACACACTTCACAACTGACCCACTGACCCACAGCTCCCGCACACACATGATCCCCTAACCCCCCCACACCTGACCCCCATCCCCCCTCAAACCTGACCCCAGCCCCCCAAGCACATGATAGCTAGCCACCCCACACACACCTGACCGCAACCCCCACACACATCTCACCTCCAGACCCCCACATACCTAACCCCAGTCCCCCTGCACACTTGACACCAAGCCCCCCACTCACACTTGAACCCAAGCCCCCATTCCCCTGACCCCAGTCCCCCACACATGTGACCCCAGCCCCCACACACCTGATCCCCAGTCCCCACACCCCTGACCTCTGTACCCCAGTAACCACACACACATGACACCCAGCCCCCCACACACGTGCCCCTTAACCGCCCCCACACACCTGAACCACGCCTCTCCCACACGCCTGACAAGCAGCCCCCCACACCTGATCCACTGCTCCCCACACACATGAACAACTTGTCACCCAATCCCCCGGACACCTGTCATTCACCCCCCCCACACACCTGAAATCCAGCAAAGAACGCACCTGAACCCCAGCATCCCGCACACCTGACCCCTCAGCCCCCCCACATAGCTGACTCCCCAGCTCCCACACACTTGAACCCCTGCCCCAACACACGTGACGTCAGCCCTCCACACTCCTGAACCCCTCAGCCCCCCCAAACAGCTCAATCCAAGCCCCCCCACAATCCTGCCCCACACAGCCCTCCACACACCTGAACCCCTCAGCCCCCCCCCACGTAGCTGACCCCGAGCCCCCCCCACACACCTGACCCCCAGCCCTCCACGCACCTGAACCCTCAGCCCCCCACACGTAGCTGACCCCCAGTCCCCCCCACACACCTGAACCCCAGCCCCCCAGACACCCGAACCACAGCCCCGTACAGGCCTGAACTCCAGCACAGCACACACCTGAACCCCAGCCCCCACACACCGGACCCCCTGCCCCCAGCAGACCTACACACCAGCCCCGCACACAGCTTACTCCCTGTCTCCCAACACACCTGACCCTGCGCCCCCCCACACCCCTGAACCCCAGCCCCCCAGAAACCGAACCACCAGCCTCACACACACACATAACCCCCAGCTCCCCTCACAAACCTGACCCCCAGACCCCCACACACCTGACCCCCAGCCCCTCATAAACCTGACCCCAGACGCCCAACACATCTGACCCACTGACCCGCCCAACATTTGACCCAAAGCCCCATCATACACCTGGCGCCCACAACACTCACACACTTGACCCACTGACCCACAGCCCCCCCACACAACTGACCCCATCCCCCCACAAACCAGATCCCCAGTCCCCCCGCACATTTGACCCCCAGACCCCCACTCGCCTAACGTCCTGACCCCCAGCCCCACACCCCAACCCCCCCACAAACCTGAACCCCAACCCCGCACACACCTGACCACCAGCCCCCTGCATACCTGGCCCCCAGCCCCCACACACCTGATCCACAGCCCCCCATACACCTGACCCCAGCCCCTCACACACACCTGAACCCCAGGCCTCACACACCTGAACCCCAGCCCCCAAACACCTGACCCCCTCTTCCCCCCCACATAGATGACCACCAGGCCCCTCACACCTGATCCACAGCCACCCACACACCTGACACGCTCAGCCACCCCCATACACCTCACACCCAGCCCCCCACACACATGACCCCCTCAGCCCCACACACACATGACCCATTGCCCACAACAGACCTGACCTCAGCCCTGCACCCACATAACCCCATGACCCACACACACCCCTGACCCCCACCGCTCCGACACACCTGAACCACTGCACCCCACACACCTTGGCGCCCACCTCCCACACCCTGAACCCCATCCCTGCGCACAGCTGACACCCTGACTCCCCACACACCTGAGCCTGAGCCCCTCACATACCTGAACCCAGCCCCCCACTAACCAGACCCCCAGCCTCCCACACACATGCCTCTCAGCTCCCCACACACACCTGACCCACAGACCGTCACACAAATGACCACCAGCCCCTCACAAAGCTGAACCCCAGCCGCCCAACACACCCGACCCTCAGTTCCCCACACACACCTGACCCCCAAACCCCCACACACCAGACCCCCAGCCCCTCACAAACCTGACCCCCAGCTGGCCAACACATCTGACCCCTCCAAACATTTGTCCCAGAGCCCCATCACACACCTGCCCCCCACACCCCTCACACACCTGACCCACTGACCCACAGCCCCCGCACACACACCTGACGCCCACCCCCCCACAAATATGACCCCAGCCCCCCAAGCACCTGACAGACAGTCCCCCCACACAAACCCGAACTCAACCCCACACACACCTCACCTCCAGTCCCCCACATACCTGACCCACTGTCCCCACGCACACTTGACCCCAGCCCCTGCGTACCTGACCCCAAGCCCCCACTCACCTGATGCCCTGACCCCCACACATCTGACACCCTGATCCACAGACCCCACACCTGAAACCCAGCCCCCCATGCACCTGACCCCAGCCCCCCCATACAGGTGACCCCGGAGCCCACACACCTGAACCTCAGTCCCCACACACCTGACCTCTGAACATCAGTAGCAACATACACATGACACCCAGCGCACCACATATGTGCCCCCCAGCCGCCGCCCCCTCCCCCCACACGCTTGAACCACGCCCCCAGACATCCATCCCCTCAACACACCTGATCACTTCAACCCCCCACACACCTGACCCACTGCTCCCCACACATATGTGCAACTTGTCACACAGCCCCCCGGACAATTGTCCCTCAGCCCCCCGCACACACCTGAACAACAGCCCCGCACACACCTGAACCACAGCCCCACACACACCTGAACCAGTGCCCCCAACACACCTGACCTCAGCCCTCCACAAACCAGACCCCCTCAGACCCCCGCACCTCTGACCACTGCCCCTACCACATATCTGAACCCCAGCCCCGCACACAGCTGACCCCTTGACACCCCACCCACTTGCCCTCAGCCACCACCCCCCCACACACACCTGTGCCCCAGCCCCCCAGAAACCGGACAACCAGCCTCACATACACATGACCCCCAGCTCCCCACACATACCTGACCCCCAGACTCCCACACACATGCCCAACAGCACCTCACAAACTTGACCCCCAGCCGCCCAACACATCTGACCCACTGACCCTCACAACATTTGACTCAAAGCCCAATCACACACCTGGCCCCCGCACCATTCACATCTGACCCACTGACACACAGCCCCCGCACACACCTGATCCCAAACCCCCACACACCTTACCCCATCCCCCCACAAACCTGACCCCCAGCCCCCCAAGCACCAGACAGCCAGCCACCCCACACGCACCTGACCCCAACCTCCACACACACGTGAACTCCAGACCGCCATATTCCTGACCCCCAGTCCCCCTGCACACTTGACTCCCAGCATCCCACTCTCCTTTTTCCCGTGACCACCACACATATGACCCCCTGACCCCTAGCCCCCAACATAACTGAAAACCAGCCCCCACAAACCTGAAACCCAGCCCCGCACACACCTGAAGTCCAGCCCCCTGCATACCTGGCCACCAGCCCCACACACGCCTGACACCCAGCCCCCCATACGCCCGACCCCAGCCCCTACACACATGTGACCCCAGTCCCCACACACCTGAACCCCAGTCCCCACACACCTGACATCTGTACCCCAGTAACCACACTCTCATGATACCCGGCCCCCCACACACGTGCCCACCAGCCCACCCCCCACACGCCTGAATCACGCCCCTCACACACACCTGACAAGCAGCCCACCCCCACACCTGACCCACTGCTCCCCACACACCTGAACAACGTAACCCAGCCCCCCGGACACCTGTCCCCAGCCCCCCACACACCTGACCCCAGCCCCCCACACACCTGACCCCGTCAGCCCCCCACACACCTGATCCCTTGCCCACAACAGACCTGACCTCAGCCCTCCACACACCTGAGCCCGGACCCCCCCCACATCCATGACCCCCACCCCTCCGACACACCTGAACTCCAACCCTCAACACACCTATCCTCAGCCCTCCAAAACATGACTTCCTCAGCCCCCCGCACCTCTGACCCCCACCCCTACCACACAACCGACCCCTTGACTCCCCACACACCTGACCCTGAGCCCACCCACACACCTGAACCCCAGCCACCCCAGAAACCGGACCACCAGCCTCCCACACACATGAGCGCCAGCTCCCCACACACACCTGACCGCCAGACCACCACACAACTGACCCCCAGCCGCCCAACACATCTGACCCACTGACCCGCCCAACATTTGCCCCAAAGCCCCAACACACACCTGGCCCCCAAACCCATCAAACCCCTCCCCTCAGTCCCACAGCCCCCGCACACACCTGGTCCCCACACCACCACATACCTGACCCCATCCCCCCACATACCTGATCCCAGCACCTAACTGCCAGCCCCGCACACACACCTGACACCAACCTCCACACACACCTCACCTCCAGTCCCCTACATACCTGACCCCCAGTCCCCACGCACACTTGACCTCCAGCCCCCCACTAACATGACCTCCTGACTCCCAGCCCCCCACACAACTGACAACCAGACCCCCACAAACCTGAACCCCAAGCCCCCCACACACCTGACATCCAGGCCCCAGCATACCTGGCCCGCAGCCCCCACACACCTGACCCCCAGCGCCCCATACACCTGACCCCAGCCCCCCAGACACACATGTGATCCCAGCTCCGATGCACACCTGACCCCTTTAGCCCCCAAACATACCTCACTCCCAGACCCCCCACACACCTCACTCCCAGCCCCCCCACACACCAGCCCCCCTCAGCCCCCTACACACACCTCACTCTCAGCCCCCCCCACACACCAAACCCCCTCAGCCCCCCACACACCAGACCCCATCAGCCCCGGACACACACCTCACTCCCAGACCCCAAACGCCTGAACCCCTCAGCCCCCCCACGCACATAGCTGTCCACCAGCCCTCCCCACACACCTGACCGGCTCAGCCCCCCTACACAGCTGACCCCTCAGCCCCCCACACACCTGACCCCTCAGCCCCCCACACACCTGACCCCTCAGCCCCCCACAAACCAGCCCCCCTCAGCCCCCCACACACCAGCCCCCCTCAGTCCCCCCACACACACCTCACTCCCAGCCCCCCAACCGCCTGAACCCCTCAGCCCCCCCCCGCACATAGCTGACCACCAGCCCCCCACACACACCTCACTCCCTGCCCCCCACACACCAGACCCCCTCAGCCCCCCACACACACCTCACTCCCAGCTCTCCCACACACAAGACCCCCTCAGCCCCCACACACCAGACCCGCTCACCTCTCCCACACACCTCACTCGCAGCCCCCCACACACCAGACTCCCTCAGCCCCCCACACACCAGACCCCATCAGCCCCCTACACACACCTCACTCCCAGACCCCCAACCGCCTGAACCCCTCAGCCCCCCCACGTACATAGCTGACCACCAGCCCCCCCACACACCTGACCGGCTCAGCCGCCACACACACCTGACCCCTCAGCCCCACACAAACCTGACCCCTCAGCCCCCCACACACCTGACCCCTCAGCCCCCCACACACCAGCCCCCTCAGCCCCCCACACACAAGCCCTCCTCAGCCCCCCCCCCACACACCTCACTCCCAGGCCCCAACCGCCTGAACCCCTCAGCCCCCCCGCACATAGCTGACCACCAGCCCCCACACACACCTCAATCCCTGCCCCCCACACACCAGACCCCCGCAGCCCCCCACACACACCTCACTCCCAGCTCTCCCACACACAAGACCCCCTCAGCCCCCCACACACCAGACCCCCTCAGCCCCCCCCACACATCTCACTCCCAGCCCCCCCCCACACACCAGACCCCCTCAGCCCCCCACACACCAGACCCCCTCACCCCCCACCCCCAGCTTCCCTGACCCCCAGCCCCAATTCACCTAAAGCCCTGACCCCAACACATCTGACCCCCTGACCCACAGACCCCACACCTGAAACCCAGCCCCCTGTGCACCTGACCCCAGCTCTCCCCAGACAGGTGACTCCAGAGCCCACACACGTGAACCACAGTCCCCACACACCTGACCTCTGAACCTCAGTAGCCACGCACACATGACACCCAGCGCCCCACACACGTGCGCCCCAGCCGCCCCCCACCCACACGCCTGAACCACGCCCCCGCACACCTGACAACCAGCCCCCCGCACACCTGACCCCCTCAACCACCAACACACCTGACCCACTGCTCCCCACTCACCTGGACAACTTATCACCCAGCCCCCCGGACACCTGTTCCTCAGCCCCCACCTCCCACACACCTGAACTCCAGCCCCGCACACACCTAAACACCAGCCCCCCACACACCTGACACCATGCCTCCAACACACGTGACCTCTACACTCCAAACACCTGATCTCCTCAGCCCCCACACCTCTGACCCCCAATCCGGCCACACATCAGAACCCCAGCCCCACACACACCTGAACCCCTGTCCCCCAGAAACTGGACCACCAGCCTCCCACACACATGACACAGCTCCCCATACACAGCAGATCCCCATACCCTCACACCACCTGACTCCCAGCCCCCCACAAACCTGACCCATAGCCGCCCAACACATCTGACCCACTGACCCGCCCAACATTTGACCCAAAACCCAATCACACACCTGGCCCCCACACCCCTTATACACCTGACCCCACTGACACACAGCCCCGCACACACCTGAACCCCAGACCCCCACACACCTAACACCCATCCCCCCGCACACTTGCCCCCCAGCCCCCCACTCACCTGACACCCTGAAAACCACACATCTGACCCCCTGACCCCCAGCCCCCCACACTACTGACAACCAGCCCCCCATAAACCTGAACCCCAGCCCCGCACACACCTGACCTCCAGCCCCCTGCATACCTGTCCCCCAGCCCCCACACACCTGGCACCCAGCTCCCCATACACCTGACCCCAACCCAGTCCCCACACACATGAACACGAGACCCCACACACCTGACTTCTCAACCCCAGTAACCACACACACATGACACCCAGCCCCCCACACACGTGCCCCCCAGACGCCCCCGCACACGCCTGAACCACGTCCCCGCCACACACCTAACAAGCAGCCCCCCATATACCTGTCCCACTGCTCCCCACCCACCTGAACAACTTGTCACCCAGCCCCCCGGACACGTGTCATTCAGCCCCCCCACACACCCTAACTCTAGCAAAGCACGCACATGAACCCCAGCTTCCCACACACCTGACCCCCTCAGCCCCCCCCAAAAACTGAACCCCCAGCCCCCCACATACTTGAACCCCTGCCCGCCACACACCTGACCGCCTCAGCCCCCCACACCCCTGAACCCCACCCCTCCGACACACCTGACCTCCAGCCCCGCATTCACCTGAATCTACAGCCCCTCACATTACTGAACCCCTCAGCCCCCCCACGCACCTGCATCCCAGCCCTCCCCACAAACCTGACACCCTCAGCCCCCAAACATCTGACCCCCAGCCATCTACACACCTGACCAATTTGTCACCCAGCTGCCCGGACACCTGTTCCACAGCCCTCCACACATCTAAACCCCAGCCCCCCACACACCTGAACTCAAGCCACAAACACACACCTGAAACCCAGCCCCCAACACACCTGACCCCCTCATCTCCCCCACAGAGATGACCAGCAGCCCCTCACATACCTGATCCACAGCCCCCCACACACCTGACCCGCTGATCTCCCCCCACAACACATCAATCCAAGCCCCTCACACACCTGACCCCCTCGGCCCCCACAAACCTGACCCCTTGCCAACAACAGCCCTGCCCCCTGCCCCCCACACACCTGACCCCCTCATCCACCCCCTCCCCACATAGCTGAACCCCAGCCCCCACACACCTGACCTCAGTCCCCCACACACCTGACCCCCACCCCACCCACACACCTGAACCCCAGCCCCGCACACAGCTGACCACCTGATTCATTACACACATGACCCTGATCCCCCCCACACAGATGAATCCCAGCCCCCAACAAACCAGAACCCCAGCCTCCCACACACACCTGACACCCAGACCCTCACAAACATGACTCACTGACCACCCCAACATTTTACCCAAAGCCCCATCACACACCTGGCGCCCACACCCTTCACACACCTGACCCAGTGACCTACTGCCCCCGCACACACACCTGACCCCCAACCCCCACTCACCTGATGCCCTGAACCCAACACATTTGATCCTCTGACCCACAGCCCCCCACACCTGAAACCCAGCCCCCGTACACCTGACAACAGCCACCCCACACACACGTGACCCCAGCCCTCACACACCTGAACCCCAGCCCCGCAAACACCTGAACTCCATCCCCTCACACACCTGACCCACTGCTCCCTACACACCTGAACAACCTGCCCCCCAGTCCCCGGACAACTGTCCCTCAGCCACCCCCCCACACACTTGAACGCTAGCCCCGCACACACCTGAACCCCAGCCCCCCACACACCTGACCCACTGTCCCCAACACACCTGACCTTAGCCCTCCACAAACCTGACCACCTCAGCCCCTGCACCTCTACCAGACATGTGAACCCCAGCCTTGCACACAGCTGACCGTTTGACTCCCCACACACTTTCCCCCAGCCCCCCCCCCCACACACACCTGAGCCCCAGCCCACCAGAAACCGGACCACCAGCCGCACACAAAAATGACCCCCATCTCCCCCACACAGCTGACACCCAGACTCCCACCCACCCGCCCAACATTTGACCCAAAGCCCAATCACACACCTGTCCCCCACACACTTCACAACTGACCCACTGACCCACAGCTCCCGCACACACATGATCCCCTAACCCCCCCACACCTGACCCCCATCCCCCCTCAAACCTGACCCCAGCCCCCCAAGCACATGATAGCTAGCCACCCCACACACACCTGACCGCAACCCCCACACACATCTCACCTCCAGACCCCCACATACCTAACCCCAGTCCCCCTGCACACTTGACACCAAGCCCCCCACTCACACTTGAACCCAAGCCCCCATTCCCCTGACCCCAGTCCCCCACACATGTGACCCCAGCCCCCACACACCTGATCCCCAGTCCCCACACCCCTGACCTCTGTACCCCAGTAACCACACACACATGACACCCAGCCCCCCACACACGTGCCCCTTAACCGCCCCCACACACCTGAACCACGCCTCTCCCACACGCCTGACAAGCAGCCCCCCACACCTGATCCACTGCTCCCCACACACATGAACAACTTGTCACCCAATCCCCCGGACACCTGTCATTCACCCCCCCCACACACCTGAAATCCAGCAAAGAACGCACCTGAACCCCAGCATCCCGCACACCTGACCCCTCAGCCCCCCCACATAGCTGACTCCCCAGCTCCCACACACTTGAACCCCTGCCCCAACACACGTGACGTCAGCCCTCCACACTCCTGAACCCCTCAGCCCCCCCAAACAGCTCAATCCAAGCCCCCCCACAATCCTGCCCCACACAGCCCTCCACACACCTGAACCCCTCAGCCCCCCCCCCACGTAGCTGACCCCGAGCCCCCCCCACACACCTGACCCCCAGCCCTCCACGCACCTGAACCCTCAGCCCCCCACACGTAGCTGACCCCCAGTCCCCCCCACACACCTGAACCCCAGCCCCCCAGACACCCGAACCACAGCCCCGTACAGGCCTGAACTCCAGCACAGCACACACCTGAACCCCAGCCCCCACACACCGGACCCCCTGCCCCCAGCAGACCTACACACCAGCCCCGCACACAGCTTACTCCCTGTCTCCCAACACACCTGACCCTGCGCCCCCCCACACCCCTGAACCCCAGCCCCCCAGAAACCGAACCACCAGCCTCACACACACACATAACCCCCAGCTCCCCTCACAAACCTGACCCCCAGACCCCCACACACCTGACCCCCAGCCCCTCATAAACCTGACCCCAGACGCCCAACACATCTGACCCACTGACCCGCCCAACATTTGACCCAAAGCCCCATCATACACCTGGCGCCCACAACACTCACACACTTGACCCACTGACCCACAGCCCCCCCACACAACTGACCCCATCCCCCCACAAACCAGATCCCCAGTCCCCCCGCACATTTGACCCCCAGACCCCCACTCGCCTAACGTCCTGACCCCCAGCCCCACACCCCAACCCCCCCACAAACCTGAACCCCAACCCCGCACACACCTGACCACCAGCCCCCTGCATACCTGGCCCCCAGCCCCCACACACCTGATCCACAGCCCCCCATACACCTGACCCCAGCCCCTCACACACACCTGAACCCCAGGCCTCACACACCTGAACCCCAGCCCCCAAACACCTGACCCCCTCTTCCCCCCCACATAGATGACCACCAGGCCCCTCACACCTGATCCACAGCCACCCACACACCTGACACGCTCAGCCACCCCCATACACCTCACACCCAGCCCCCCACACACATGACCCCCTCAGCCCCACACACACATGACCCATTGCCCACAACAGACCTGACCTCAGCCCTGCACCCACATAACCCCATGACCCACACACACCCCTGACCCCCACCGCTCCGACACACCTGAACCACTGCACCCCACACACCTTGGCGCCCACCTCCCACACCCTGAACCCCATCCCTGCGCACAGCTGACACCCTGACTCCCCACACACCTGAGCCTGAGCCCCTCACATACCTGAACCCAGCCCCCCACTAACCAGACCCCCAGCCTCCCACACACATGCCTCTCAGCTCCCCACACACACCTGACCCACAGACCGTCACACAAATGACCACCAGCCCCTCACAAAGCTGAACCCCAGCCGCCCAACACACCCGACCCTCAGTTCCCCACACACACCTGACCCCCAAACCCCCACACACCAGACCCCCAGCCCCTCACAAACCTGACCCCCAGCTGGCCAACACATCTGACCCCTCCAAACATTTGTCCCAGAGCCCCATCACACACCTGCCCCCCACACCCCTCACACACCTGACCCACTGACCCACAGCCCCCGCACACACACCTGACGCCCACCCCCCCACAAATATGACCCCAGCCCCCCAAGCACCTGACAGACAGTCCCCCCACACAAACCCGAACTCAACCCCACACACACCTCACCTCCAGTCCCCCACATACCTGACCCACTGTCCCCACGCACACTTGACCCCAGCCCCTGCGTACCTGACCCCAAGCCCCCACTCACCTGATGCCCTGACCCCCACACATCTGACACCCTGATCCACAGACCCCACACCTGAAACCCAGCCCCCCATGCACCTGACCCCAGCCCCCCCATACAGGTGACCCCGGAGCCCACACACCTGAACCTCAGTCCCCACACACCTGACCTCTGAACATCAGTAGCAACATACACATGACACCCAGCGCACCACATATGTGCCCCCCAGCCGCCGCCCCCTCCCCCCACACGCTTGAACCACGCCCCCAGACATCCATCCCCTCAACACACCTGATCACTTCAACCCCCCACACACCTGACCCACTGCTCCCCACACATATGTGCAACTTGTCACACAGCCCCCCGGACAATTGTCCCTCAGCCCCCCGCACACACCTGAACAACAGCCCCGCACACACCTGAACCACAGCCCCACACACACCTGAACCAGTGCCCCCAACACACCTGACCTCAGCCCTCCACAAACCAGACCCCCTCAGACCCCCGCACCTCTGACCACTGCCCCTACCACATATCTGAACCCCAGCCCCGCACACAGCTGACCCCTTGACACCCCACCCACTTGCCCTCAGCCACCACCCCCCCACACACACCTGTGCCCCAGCCCCCCAGAAACCGGACAACCAGCCTCACATACACATGACCCCCAGCTCCCCACACATACCTGACCCCCAGACTCCCACACACATGCCCAACAGCACCTCACAAACTTGACCCCCAGCCGCCCAACACATCTGACCCACTGACCCTCACAACATTTGACTCAAAGCCCAATCACACACCTGGCCCCCGCACCATTCACATCTGACCCACTGACACACAGCCCCCGCACACACCTGATCCCAAACCCCCACACACCTTACCCCATCCCCCCACAAACCTGACCCCCAGCCCCCCAAGCACCAGACAGCCAGCCACCCCACACGCACCTGACCCCAACCTCCACACACACGTGAACTCCAGACCGCCATATTCCTGACCCCAGTCCCCCTGCACACTTGACTCCCAGCATCCCACTCTCCTTTTTCCCGTGACCACCACACATATGACCCCCTGACCCCTAGCCCCCAACATAACTGAAAACCAGCCCCCACAAACCTGAAACCCAGCCCCGCACACACCTGAAGTCCAGCCCCCTGCATACCTGGCCACCAGCCCCACACACGCCTGACACCCAGCCCCCCATACGCCCGACCCCAGCCCCTACACACATGTGACCCCAGTCCCCACACACCTGAACCCCAGTCCCCACACACCTGACATCTGTACCCCAGTAACCACACTCTCATGATACCCGGCCCCCCACACACGTGCCCACCAGCCCACCCCCCACACGCCTGAATCACGCCCCTCACACACACCTGACAAGCAGCCCACCCCCACACCTGACCCACTGCTCCCCACACACCTGAACAACGTAACCCAGCCCCCCGGACACCTGTCCATCAGCCCCCCACACACCTGAAATCCAGCCAAGCACGCACAGGAACCCCAGCCGCCTACACACCTGGCCCCCTCACCCCCCCACATAGCTGATACCCCAGCCCCCACTTTTTAACCCAAGCCCCCCACACACCTGACCGACACAGTCCCCACACCTGTGAACCCCACCCCTACGACACACCTGACCCCCAGCCCCGCATTAATCTAAACCCAAACCCCCACACACAACTGACCCTCTCAGCGCCCCACACACCAGGCCCACTCAGCCGCCCCACATAGCTGATCCCCCAGCCCCCACACACTTGAACCCCAGCCCCCCACACACGTGCGCACCAGCCGCCCCACACGCCTGAACCACGACCCTCCCACACACCTGACAAGCAGCCCACCCCCACACCTGACTCACTGCTCCCCACACACATGAATAACGTAAAACAGCCCCCCGGACACCTGTCCCTCAGCCCCCCACACACCTGACCAACTCAACCTCCCACACCTCTGAATCCCACCCCTCCGACACACCTGTCCCCAGCCCCGCATTCACCTGAACCCACAGCCCCCCACACAACTGACCCCCTCAGCGCCCCACACACCTGGCCCCCTCAGTCGCCCCACACACCTGAATCCCAGCCCACCCACACACCTGACTCCTTCAGCCCACCCACACACCTGACCCCCCCTGCCCCCAACACATGTGACGTCAGCCCTCCAAGCACCTGACCCCCTCAGCCCCTCACACACCTGTCCCCCACCACTCCGACACACTTGACCACCAGCCCCGCACACCCCTGAACCACAGCCGTCCCACACGCCTGTCCCCCATCCCCGCACACACCTGACCTCCAGCCCGCCACACAGTTGACACCGCCCCCAGACACCTTCCCCCAGCCCCCACGCACACATGTGACGCACAGCCCCCACACACCTGAATCCCAGTCCCTACACACCTGCCCCCTGATCCCATGTAGCCACACAAACCACGACACCCAGCCTACCACACACGTGCCCCGAGCTACCCCCACACTCCTGAACCACAGTCCCCCCCGACAGATGTGACACTCAGTCCCCCACATACCTGATACCCAGACCCCCACAACATGACCCCAGTCCTCCGCACATAACTCCCACCCACCCACTCACCTGACCCCCTCAGCTCCCCTCATAACTGACCCACAGCCCTCCACACACCTGACCAACTTGTCACCCAGCCCCCCGGACACCAGTCCCACAGCCCCCTCGACACCTGAACCCCCACCTCTCCGACACACCTGAACTCCAGCCCCGCACACACCCGAACAACAGCCCCCTACACACCTGACTCCCTCAACCCCCCCACACACCTGACTCCCAGCCCCACACGCACCTGACCCCCTCATCCCGTACACACCTGACTCCCAGCCCCCACACCTGACCCCCAAGCCCTCACACAGCTGACTCCCAGCCACCCAACACACCCGACTCCCAGCCCACCCACACACCCGACACCCAGCCCACCCGCACATCTGATGCCATCAGCTCCCCCACACACCCGACAGCCTGTCACGAACAGACCTGACGTCAGCCCTCCACACACCTGACCCCCCTCATCCCCCTCATCCCCAAAAAAACACCTGACCCTCACCCCTCCGACACACCTGAACCCCAACCCCGCACGCACCTGACCTCCAGGCCTCCCACACACCTGACCCCAGCCCGCACACAGCTGACGCCCAGCCCCCCATACACCTGACCCCCTCAGCCTCTTCACAACGGACACCCTGTCCCCAACACAGCTGGCGTCAGCCCCCCACACATCTGACCCCATCAGCCCCCCACACACCTGATCCCTAACCCTCCGATACACCTGAACCTCAGCCCCGCACACACCTGAACCCAGCCCTCCCATGCACCTGACCACCAGACCACCACACACCTGACCCCCAGCCCCCCACAAACCTGCCCCCCAGCAGCCCAACACATCTGACCCACTGACCCCCCCTAAAATCTGACCCATAGCCCCATCACACACCCGTCCCCCACATCCCCCACGCACCTGACCCACTGACCCACAGCCCACGCACATAAATGACCCGCAGCCCCCCAACACACCTGACCCCCAGACCCTAATACACCTGACCCCCAAACCCCACACACCTGACTCCTGGCCCCCACGCATCTGACAGCCACCCCCCAACCCCCACACACACCTCACCTTCAGTCCCCCACATTCCTGATCCCCAGTCCCCCCACACTCTGGACCCCCAACCCCCAATCACCCGACTCCCTGACCCCCACACATCTGACCCCCTGAACCCCAACCCCCGACAAACCTGCCCCCCACATACACCGGAACCCCAGCCCCGCACACATCTGACTTCCAGCCCCTGCATACCTGACCACACACACCTGACACCCAGCCCCCATCAAACGTGCCCCCCAGCCCCCCTCCCCCACACTCCTGAACCACAGCCCCCCCCCACACACCAGAGCAACTGACGCCCAACCCCATCACACACATGACCCGCAGCGCCCCACACACCTGACCCCAGCCCTCCACACACCTGACTCCCAGCCCCCCACACACATGACCCCCAGCCCCACCACACATCTAACCCCCTCAGCCAACCCACACACCTGTTCCCCAGCCCACCACACACTTGAACACTTTGACACCCAGACCCCCGGACACCTGTACCAACCACGCACCTGAAAACCAGACCCGAACACACCTGAACTCCAGCTCCGCACACACCTGAACCCCATCCCCCCACATACCTGACCCCCTCAGCAACCCCCAACATAGCTGATCCCAGCCACCCACACACCTGACTCCCAGCCCCCCTACACAGTTGACCCCCTCAGCCCCCACACGCCTGACACCCTGCCCCCGACAAATTTGACCTCAGCCCTACACACACCTGACCCCCCGGCACACCTGAACCACAGCTCCGCACACACATGACTCCCAGCCCTCCACAAACCTGACTCCCAGACCACAACACTCCTGACCCCCAGCCCCCCACAAACCTGACCTCCATCCGCCCAACACACCTGACCGACTGACCCCCAGTCCCTCGACTCACCTCCAGTCCCAACATACCTCACACACCTCACCTCCAGTCCCCACATACCTCACCCGCATTCCCCCCACACACATCACCCTCAGTCCCCCAATCACCTGACTCCCTGACCCCCACACATCTGACCCCCCTGACCTACACCCGCCCCCTCACAAACCTGAGCCCCTGCCCCCAACACACGTGACCGACAACCCCCCACACACCTGACCAACTTGTCACCCAGCCTCCCGGACAACTGTCCGACTCCCCCCCACACAGCTAAACCTCAGCCCTGCACACACCTGAACTCCAGCCCCCCACAAACCTGACCCCCACAGCACCAACCCCACACAGTTGAATCGCAACGCTCCACAAACCTGATTCCCAGTGCCTCACACACCTGACCCCGTCAGCCCCCACACACCTGACACCCTGTCTCCTACACACCAGACATCAGCCCTGTACACACCTGACAGCCTCCGCCCCCCACACCCCTGACCCCCATCCCTCCGAAACACCTGAACTCCAGCCCCGCACACCCAAGTGAACGCCAGTCACCCACACCTGACCCCCACAGCCCCCCTACATAGCTGAACCCAAGCGCCCCACACACCTGACCCCTCAGCCACCCCACACACCTGACTCCCCAGCCCACGCACTCATCTGACCCCCTCAGCCCCCCCACACACCTGACCCCCTGCCCCCAACACACCTGATGTCAGGCCTCCACACACCTTCCCCTCTCAGCCCCTCACACACCTGACCCACACACCTCTGACATACCTGGACCCCAGCCCCGCGCACACCTGACCCCCAGGCTTCCCACACACGTGAACACAGCTGACCCCCAAACCCCAAACACCTGACCCCCCAGCCCCCTACACAACTGACCCCTGACACCTGACCCCCACAGCCCCCCTACATAGCTGAACCCAAGCGCCCCACACACCTGACCCCCTCGGCCACCCCACACACCTGACCCCCCAGCCCACGCACTCATCTGACCCCCTCAGCCCCCCCACACACCTCACCCCTGCCACCAACACACCTGATGTCAGGCCTCCACACACCTTCCCCTCTCAGCCCCTCACACACCTGACCCACACACCTCTGTCCCACACGCCAGTCCCCCGGCCCTGCACACAACTGACATCCAGCCCCCCACAGGGCTGAAACACAGCCCCACCACACACCTGACCCCAGCACCCACGCACACATGTGACCCACTGCCCCCACACATCTGAACCCCTGTCCCCGCATATCTGACCCCTAATCCCATGTAGCCACACAAACATGACACCCAGCCTCCCACACAAGTGCCCCTACACTCCTAAACCACAGCCCCCATCCCCGATAGATCTGACAGTCAGCCCCCCCCACACACCTGACACCCAGACCCTTACAAACCTGACCCTAGTCCTCCGCACATGACTCCCAGCCCCCCCCCCACTCACCTGACCCCCTCAGCCCCCCACACACCTGACCCACAGCCCCCCGGCACTTGACCAAATTGTCACCCAGCCCCAGGGACATCTGTCACACGCTCCCCCCCACCCAAACCTGAACCCCAGCCCCCCACACACCTGAACCCCAGCCTCCCACACATTTGACCCCCATAGCACCTACCCACACCTGAGACGCAGCCCACCATACACCTGACTCCCAGACACCCACACACCTGACTCCCTCAGCCCCCACACACCTGACACCCTGCCCCCAACACACCAGACCTCAGCACTATAAACAACTGACCGCCTCAGCCCCCACACCCCTAACCCCCACCCCTCTGACACAACTGAACTCCAGCCCCGCTCACATTTAGCACGAGCCCCCTACACACCTGACCACCTCAGCCCCTCCCCTTCATGGCTGACCCCAAGCCCCCCACACACCTGCCCCCTCAGACCCCACACACCAGACCCCCAGCCCCCACACACCTGACCCCTCCAGTCCCACACACCTGCCTCCCAGCCCGCCAAACATTTGACCCCTGCGGCCCCCACACACCTGATTCCCAGCTCATCACACACCTGACCCCTCCAGTCCCCCACACCTGACCCTGTCAGCCCCCCTACATAGCTGAACCCAAGCCCCCCACACACCTGCCCCCTCAGACCCCACACACCAGACCCCCAGCCCCCACACACCTGACCCCTCCAGTCCCACACACCTGCCTCCCAGCCCGCCAAACATTTGACCCCTGCGGCCCCCACACACCTGATTCCCAGCTCATCACACACCTGACCCCTCCAGTCCCCCACACCTGACCCTGTCAGCCCCCCTACATAGCTGAACCCAAGCCCCCCACACACCTGACCCCCTCACCACCCCACACACACCTGACCCCCCAGCCCATCCACTCATCTGACCACCTCAGCCCCCCCACACACCTGACCCCCTGCCCCCAACACATCTGATGTCAGGCCTCCACACACCTGACCCCCTCAGCCCCTCACACAACTGACCCACACACCTCTGACATACCTGGACCCCAGCCCCGCGCACGCCTGACCCCCAGGCTTCCCACAGACCTGAAACCCAGCCCCGCACACAACTGACCCCCAACCCCCCACACAACTGACCCACTCAGCCCCCTACACAACTGACCCCCTGCCACCAACACACCTGGCTTCAGCCCTCCAGACATCTGACCCCCTCAGCCCCCCACACATCTGACTCCCACCACTCCCACATACCTGACCACCAGACCCCCACACACGTACCCCTGCCCCCAACAAACCTGACCCAGCGCCCCAACACGTCTGAACCACTGAACCCCACAATATTTCACCCAAAGTCCAATCACACACCTGGTCCCCATACTCCCCACACACCTGACCCACTGACCCACACCCCCCGCACATAACTGACACGCAGCCCCCCCCCACACACCTGACACCTCAGCTCCCACACACCTGTCCCCCACCCACCCCCCAAACACCTGACACCCTCAGCCCCCCACACACATGACCCCCTTCCCCCAACATACGTGACGTCAGCCCTCCGCACACCTGACCCTCATCCCCCACACACCTGACCCACACGCCTACGAAACACCTGAACCCCAGCCCTCCAACAAGCTAGTTCCACGGCCCCGCACACAACTGACTTCCAGCCCCCCACAGGTCTGAAACACAGCCCCACCACACACCTGACCCCAGACCCCACGCACATATGTGACCCACTGCCCCCACACACCTGAACCCCAGTCCCCGCTTATCTGACCCCTGATCCAATGTAGCCACACAATCATGACACCCAGCCTCCCACACAAGTGCCCCGAGCTACCCCTACACTCCTAAACCACAGCTCCCATCCCCGATAGATCTGACACAGCCCCCCCCCACACACCTGACACCCAGACCCCTACAGACCTGACCCTAGTCCTCCGCACATGACTGCCAGCCCCCCACTCACCTGACCCCCTCAGACCCCCACACATCTGACCCACAGCCCCCCAGACACTTGACCAAATTGTCACCCAGCCCCCCGGACATCTATCCCACACTCCCCCCCACACAAACCTGAACCCCAGCCCCCCATATACCTGAACCCCAGTCTCCCACACACTTGACCCCCATAGCACCTACCCAACACACCTGAGACGCAGCCCTCCACACACCTGACACCCAGCCCCCACACACCTGACTCCCTCAGCCCCCACACACCAGCCCCCCAGCCCCCACACACCTGACCCCTCCAGTCCCAAACACCTGCCTCCCAGCCCGCCACACATTTGACCCCTCCAGCCCCCACTCACCTGACTCCCAGCTCATCACACACCTGACCCCTCCAGTGCCCCACACCTGACTCCCTCAGCCCCCCTACATAGCTGAACCTAAGCCCCCCACACACCTGACCCCCTCAGCCACCCCACACACACCTGACCCCCCAGCCCACACACTCATCTGACCCCCTCAGCCCCCCCACACACAGGACCCCCTGCCCCCAACACACCTGATGTCAGGCCTCTACACACCTGCCCCCCTCAGCCCCTCACACAACTGACCCACACAACTCTGCCTTACCTGGACCCCAGCCCCGCGCACACCTGACCCCCAGGCTTCCCACAGACCTGAACCTCAGCCCCGCACACAACTGACCCCCAACCCCCCACACAACTGACCCCTCAGCCCCCTACACAGCTGACCCCCTGCCACCAACAAACCTGGCTTCAGCCCTCCAGACATCTGACCCCCTCAGCCCCCCACACATCTGACTCCCACCACTCCCACATACCTGACCACCAGACCCCCACACACGTACCCCTGCCCCCAACAAACCTGACCCAGCGCCCCAACACGTCTGAATCACTGAACCCCACAATATTTCACCCAAAGTCCAATCACACACCTGGTCCCCACACTCCCCACGCACCTGACCACTGACCCACACCCCCCGCACATATCTGACACGCAGCCCCCCACACACACCTGAACCCTCAGCTCCCACACACCTGTCCCCCACCCACCCCCCAAACACCTGACACCCTCAGCCCCCCACACACATGACCCCCTGCCCCAACACACGTGACGTCAGCCCTCCGCACACCTGACCCTCTCATCCCCCACACACCTGACCCACACCCCTACGACATACCTGAAAACCCAGCCTTCCCACACGCCAGTCCCCCGGCCCCGCACACAACTAATAATAATAATAATAATGCATTACATTTATATAGCGCTTTTCAAACACTCAAAGACGCTTTACAGGGATTTATAGAACATAGAGAAGTGAATAAATAGATAAATAAGTAAAGGAATAGAGAAAGGAGACAGAAGGTGAGGTGACCTTCAGTGGTTGAAGGCAGTACTGAACAGGTGAGACTTCAGTGATGTTTTGAATGTGGTGAATGAGGAGGAGTCTCTGACGGTTTGGGGTAGTGAGTTCCATAGGGTGGGAGCAGCGATGGAGAAAGCCCTGTCCCCCCAGGATCTGAGTTTGGTCCGGATGGGGGGGATAGGAGATTGGCAGCAGCAGACCGGAGGGTGCAGGTGGGAGTGTGCCTGTGGAGGAGGTCAGTGAGGTAGGATGGGGCCAGGTTATGGAGGGCTTTGTAGGTCATGAGGAGGATTTTGTACTGGATTCTCTTGGGGATGGGGAGCCAGTGGAGTTTGTAAAGGACGGGGGGATATGGTCACGGATCGGGGTGTGCGTGAGTAGACGGGCGGCGGAGTTTTGAAGGTATTGAAGTTTACTGATGATTTTTGATGGTGTGCCATAGAGGAGGCTGTTGCAGTAGTCCAGAGGGGAGGTGATGAAGGCGTGGATGAGGGTTTCTGCAGCTGTGGAGGAGAGGGATGGACGGAGCCGGGCAATGTTTTTGAGGTGGAAGAAGGCTGTCTTTGTTATGTGTTTGATGTGTATGTCGAAGGAGAGGGTTTGATCAAAGATGATTCCAAGATTCCGGATGTGAGGGGAGGTGGATACTGGGAGACCATCAATATTGAGGATGAAGTTTTGGGTGGATTTGGTGAGCGTTTTTGGACCAATGATGATGATTTCAGATCTGACATCCAGCCCCCCACAGGGCTGAAACACAGCCCCACCACACACCTGACCCCAGACCCCACGCACACATGTGACCCACTGCCCCCACACACCTGAACCCCAGTCCCCGCATATCTGACCCATGTTTCCATGTAGCCACACAAACGTGACACCCAGCCTCCCACACAAGTGCCCCGAGCTACCCCTACACTTCTAAACCACAGCCCCATCCCCGATAGATCTGACACTCAGCCCCCCCCACACACCTGACACCCAGACCCCTACAGACCTGACCCTAGTCCTCCGCACATGACTCCCAGCCCCCCCCACTCACCTGACCCCCTCAGCTCCCCACACACCTGACCCACAACCCCCCAGACACTTGACCAAATTGTCACCCAGCCCCCCGGACATCTGTCCCACGCTCCCCCCCACACACACCTGAACCCCAGCCTCCCCATAGCACTTACCCCACACACCTGAGACGCAGACCTCCACACACCTGACTCCCAGCCCCCCACACACATGACTCCCTCAGCCCCCACACTCCTGACACACTGCCCCAACACACCAGACTTCAGCACTACAAACAACTGACCGCCTCAGCCCCCATACCGCTAACGCCCACCCCTATGACACAACTGAACTCCAGCCCCGCTCACATCTGAACACGAGCCCCCTACACACCTGACCCCCTCGGCCCCCCACCTCATGACTGACCCCAAGCCACCCACACACCTGCCCCCTCAGACCCCACACACCGGACCCCTCCAGTCCCACACCTGCCTCCCAGCCCGTCACACATTTGACCCCTCCAGCCCCACACACCTGACTACCAGCTCATCACACACCTGACCCCTCCAGTCCCACACACGTGACTCCCTGCCCGCCTCACACCTGACCCACCAGCCCCCACACACCTGACTAACAGCCACCCCACGAACCTGACACCCATCACTCCGCACACCTGACCCCTTCAGCCCCGCACACACATGACCCTCACATCTCCGACACACCTGAACCCCAGACCCGCACACACCTGTCCCCCAGGCCTCCCACACACCTCAACCCCAGCCCCGCACACAACTGACGCCCAACTCCCCTAACACCTGACCCCCTGAGACCCCCACACTACTAACCCCTTCACACCAACACACCTGGCGTCAGCCCTCCACACACCTGACCACCTCAGCCCCTCATGCTGCTGACGCCCACCCCTCCGGCACACGTGAACACAAGCCCCGCACATACCTGACCCGTATGCCCCCCACAAACCTGACCCCCAGCGGCCCAACACATCTGACCCACAGACCCACCAAAATATGACCCAAAGCCCCATCACACACCTGGACCCCACGCTCTCCACGTACCTGACCCACTGACCCACAGTCCCCGCACATAGCTGACCCACAGCCCCCCACACAGCTGACCTCCAGACCCCCACACACCTGACCCCGATCCCGCAATACACCTGAATCCTGGCTTCCCGCGCACCTGACAGCCAGCCCCCCACACACACCTGACCCCAACCCCCACACACACCTCACCTCCAGTCACCTGATCCCGTCCCCCCACACACTTCACCCCAGACCCTCAATCACCTGACTCCCTGACCCCCACACATCTGACCTACTGACCCTCACCCCCTCTCATATCTAACCCCATGCCACCGCACACTCCTCAACCCCAGCCCCACACACACCTGACCCCCACAGCACCTACCCCATACACTTGAATCGCAGCCCTCCAAACACCTGACTCCCAGCGCTCCACACACCTGACCCCATAAGCCCCCATACACCTGACACCCTGCCTCCTACACACCAGACCTCAGCCCTCCACACACCTGACCGCCTCATTCGCCCACATCCCTGGCCCCCACCTCCCCGACACACCTGAACTCCCGCCCCGCACAGACGTGAATACTAGTCCCCCACACACCTGACACCCTCAGCCCCCCACATAGCTGACCCCAAGCCCCCTACACACCTGACCCGCTCAGCCCCCTCCCTCACACCCGACTGCCAGCCCCTCACACAGCTGACCCCTCAGCCCGCACTCACCTGACTCCCAGCCCCTCACAAACCTGACCCCCCCAGCCCCCACCCACCTGACCCCCAGCCACCGCACACAACCGACTCCCAGCCCACACACACACCCGACTCCCAGCCCACCCAAACATCTGACCCCATCAGCTCCCCCACACACCTGACCTCCTGCCCCCCAGCACACCTGACGTCAGCCCTCCGCACACATGACCCCCTCATCCCCCAAAAATCACCTGACCCTCACGCCTCCGACACACCTGAACCCCAGCCCCGCACGCACCTGACCCCAAGCCTCCCACGCACCTGAACCCCAGCCCCGCACACAGCTGACGTCCAACCGTCACCCACATGAACCCCTCAGCCCCACACACACCCGACCCCCTACCCCCAACACACCTGGCGTCAGCCCTCCACACACCTGACCCCCTCAGCCCCCCACACACCTGACCCTCCACGCTCCACCTGAACCCAGCCCCGCACACACCTGACCCGCAGGCCTTCCACACACCTGAACCCCAGCCCCGGCACACACCTGACCTCCAGGCCTCCCACACACCAGAACCCCAGCCCGCACACAGCGGACGCCCAACGCCCCACACACATGACACCCTCAGCCCCCCACAAAACTGACCCCCTGTCCCCAACACACTTGACCTCAGCCCTCCACACACCTTACCCCCCGGCACACCTGAACCCCAGCTCCGCACACACATTACCCACAGCCCTCCACCACACCTGACCACCAGACCCCCACTCACGTGCCCCCCAGCCCCCCACACACCTGACACCCAGACCATGACACTCATGACACCCAGCCCCCCACAAACCTGACCTCCAGCCGCCCAAAACATCTGACCGACTGACCCCAGTCCCTCACCTCACCTCCAGTGCCCACTTACCTCACACACCTCACCTCCAATCCCCACATACCTGACCCCCAGTCCCCCCATACACTTCACCCCAGTCCCCTAATAACCTGATTCCCTGACCCCCACATATCTGACCCCACTGACACCCACCCCCCTCACAATCATGACCCCCTGCCCCCACACACCTGACCGACAACCCCCACACACATGACCACCAGACGCCCACACACCTGACCACCAGCCCCCCACACACCTGACCCCCAGACCACCACACACCCGACCCCCAGCCCCCCAACAAACCTGAACCCAGCGTCCCAACACATCTGACCCACTGACACCCCAAAAGTTGACCCAAAGCCCAATCACACACTTGGCCCCCACACTCCCCATGCACCTCACCTTCTGACCCACATCCCCCGCACATCCCCCTGACACTCTGACCCACATCCGCCGCACATCCCTCGCAGCCCCCCCACACAACTGACCCCCAGACCCCACACACCTGACCCCCAGCCTCTACACATACCTGACCCCCCAGCTCACCCACACATCTGACCCCCTCAGCCCCCCCACACATGTGGCCCCCTGCCCCAACACACGTGACGTCATCCCACCACACACCTGACCCCCTCAGCCCCCCACACACCGGACGCCCACCCCTCCGACACACCTGAACCCCAGCCACGCACACACCTGAAACCCATCCCTCCCACACACCTGACCACAAGACACCCACTCACGTGACCCCTGCCCCCACACACCTGAACTCCAGTCCCACACACCTGACCTCTGAACCCCAGTAACCACACACACATGACATAGAAGCCCCCCAACAAACGTGTCCACAGCCGCACCCCCACACGCTTGAACCACAACCCCCCGGACATCTGTCCTTTTGCCCCCCCACACACCTGAACTACAGCAAAGCACGCACCTGAACCCCAGCCCCCTACACACCTGACCCCCTCAGCCCCCACACACCTGACACCTTGCCCCTAACACACCAGACCTCAGCCCTACACACACCTGACCGCCTCAGCCCCCACACCCCTGACCCCCCACCCCTCCGAAACACCTGAACTCCTGCCCCGCGCACACCTGAAACTCAGCCCTCCCACACACCTGACCACCAGACCCTCACATACGTGACCCACAGCCCCCCACACACCTGACCCACAGACCACCACACACCTATCTCCTCAGCCCCCCACAAACCTGACCCCCAGCGGCCCAACACATCTGACCCACAGACCCCCCAAAATGTGACCCAAAGCCCCATCACACACCTGCCCCCACACTCCGCACGCACCTGTCCCACTGACCAACAGCTCCTGCACATAATTGACCAGCAGCCCCCCCACACACCTGACCCCCAGACCCACACACATCTGACCACCAGCACCCCACACGCCTGACTCCTGACCACCAATCACTTGACAGCCAGCCCCTCCACACACACCTGACCCAAACCCACACATTAACCTCACCTCCAGTCCTCTCATACCTGACCCCCAGTCCCCCATACACTTCACCCCCAGGCCTCCAATCACCTGACTCCCTGACCCCCACACATCTGACCCCCTGACCCCCACCCACCCTCACAAACCTGACCGCCTGCCCCCCACACACCTGACCGACAACACCTCACACCTGACCAACTTACCACCCAGCCCCCCACACACCTGTGCGACGCCCCCCACACACACCTAAACCCCAGCCCCGCACACAACTGAACGCCAGCCCCCCACACATCTGACCCCCACAGCACCTACCCCACACACCTGAATCGCAGCCCTCTACACACCTGACTCCCAGCGCCCCACATACCTGACCCCATCAGCCCCCACACACCTGAAACCCTGCCTCCTACACACCAGACCTCAGCCCTCCACACACCTGTCCCACAGACCACCACACACCTAACTCCTCAGCCCCCCACAAACCTGAACGCCAGCGGCCCAACACATCTGACCCACAGGCCCCCCAAAATTTGACCCATAGCCCCATCACACACCTGCCCCCATATTCCGCACGCACCTGTCCCACTGACCAACAGTTCCCGCACATAACTGACCCGCAGCCCTCCCCACACACCTGACCCCCAGACCCCCAAACATCTGACCCCCAGCACCCCACACAACTTACTCCTGACCACCACGCACTTGACAGCCAGTCCCTCCACACACACCTGACCCCAACCCACACACTAACCTCACCTCCGGTCCCCTCATACCTGACCCCCAGTCCCCCACACACTTCACGCCCTGCCCCCCAATCACCTGACTGCCTGACCCCCACACATCTGACCCCCTGACCCCCACCCACCCTCACAAACCTGCCCCCCTGCCCCCCACACACCTGACCGACAACCCCTCACACCTGACCAACTTATCACCCAGCCCCCCGGACACCTGTCCGACGCCCACCCCCCCACACCTAAACCCCAGCCCCGCACACACCTGAACCCCAGCCCCCACACACAGCTGACGCCGAACCCTCCACACACCTGACCCCCTCATTCCCCCATACACCTGCTCCCCCTGCCCCCAACACACCTTGCGTCAGCCCAACACACACCTGACCCCCCAGACCCCACAAACCTGACCCCCAGCCGCCCAACACATCTGACACACTGACCCCCAAAATTTGACCCAAAGCCCCATCACACACCTGACCCCCACACCTCCACGCACCTGACCCACTGACCCACATACCCCGCGCATAACTGATCCGCTGCCCCCCCACACACCTGACCCTCAGCCCCCCACACACCTGAGTCGTGGCCCCCACACAACTGAGAGCCAGCCCCCCACACACACCTGGCCCCAACCCTACACATACCTCACCTCCAGTCCCCACATACCTGACCCCCAGTGCCCCAACACACCTGACCCCAGCCCCTCAATCACCTGACTCCCTGAACCCAACACATCTGACCCCCTGATCCCCATCGCCCCCCGCACTAACCTAACGCCCTGCCCCCACATACACCTGAACCACAGTCCCGCACACACCTGACTTCCGGCCCCCTGCATAGCTGACCCCAGTCCCGCACACACCTGACGTCCATCCCCTTCACACGCCTGACACCCAGCCCTCCACACACCCGACTCCCAGCCCTCCCCACAAACCTGATCCCCTCACCTCGCCCCACACACTTGACCCCCAGCCCTCCACACACCTGAACACTTTGTCATCTATCACCAGGGACACTTGTCCCCTGCCCCCCCCCCCAAACACACACCTGAACTCCAGCCCCACATACACCTGACCACCTCGGCCCCCCCACACACCTGATACCCTGACCCCAACACACCTGACTCGCAGCCCCCCACACACCTGACCCCCTCAGCCCCCACACACCTGAAACTCTGACCACAACAAACCTGACCTCTGCCCTCCACACACCTGGCCGCCTCAATCCCCCCACCTCTGACCCCCACCCCTCGGACACATCTGAACTCTAGCCCCGCACACACCTGAGCACCAAATCCCCACTCACCAGACCCCTTCAGAGCCCCCATATAGCTGACCCCAAGCCCCCCACAAACCTGATAACCAGCCCCACACACACCTGACATGCTCAGCCCCCCCACACATACCTGACTCCCAGCCCCCCATACACCTGACCCCCTCAGCACCCCCACACATCTGACTACCAGCCCCCCACACACACGACTCCCAGCCCCCACAAACCTGACCCCTTCAGTCCTCCGCTCAACTGAGCCCCACCCATCCGGTACACATGAACCCCAGCCCTCTCACACACCTGGCCCCCTCAGCCTATCCCCACATAGACGAACCACAGCCCCGCACACAGCTGACGCCCTGCCCCACACGCCTGACCCACTGACCCCACACACATGATCCCAGCCCCCCACTTACATGACCCCCCTGATCCCAAGACCCCCCGCACACATCTAACCTCCATCCCCCTGCCTACTGGCCTTAAGCCCCCACACACCTGGCTCACAGCCCCCCCATACACCTGACCCCATCCTTCTCACATTTGAACCCCAACCCCGCACACACCTGAACCCCAGCCCCGCACACACCTGAAAAACGTCCCGCACACACCTGACCTCCAGCCCTCCCACACACTTGAACCCCAGCCCCGCACACAGCTGACGCCCAGCCCCCCCCCCACAGGCCTGACGCCTTGAACCCCTACACACATGACCACCAGTACCCTCACACACCTGATCCCCTGATTCCCAGACCCCCACACACCTTATCTCCAGTCCTCCATGTACCTGACCCCCCCAGCCCCCCACAACCCTGACCCCTAGCCCCCACACACACCTGAACCCAGCCCCGCACACACCTGACTTCCACCCCACACACACCTGACACCCAGCCCCCCCACACCTGACACCCAGTCCCCCCATACACCTGACCTCAACCTCCCCCACACACACACGGGACACCCAGCCCCCGCACCTGATCCTTACCCCCCACGACACTGAACTCTGATACCCCACTAGCCACACACACATGACACCCATCCCACCAGAGAGGTGCAACCCAGCCACCCCCACCCCCCACACTCCTGAACCTCAGCCACCCCGCACACCTGACTCCCAACCCCACACACCTGTCCCCCTAAAGCCACCACACATCTGACACCCAGCCTAACACACACACCTGACCACCCAGCCCTCCGGATACCTGTCCCCAGCCACCCCCACACCCTTGAACACCAGCACCGCACACAACTGAACTCCAGCCCCACACACACCTGAACACCAGCCATCCACACACCTGAACCTCTCAGCCCCTCCACCCACATAGATGACCCCAGCCCCCCCACACACCTAGCACCCAGCCCCCCCATACACCTGACCACAGCCCCCCCACTCACGTGAACCCCAGGCCCCACACACCTGAACCCAGCCCAGCACACGCCTGAACCCCAGCCATCCACACACCTGAACCTCTCAGCCCCCCCACCCACATAGCTGACCCCAGCCCCCGTACACCTGACCCCAGCCCCCCCCACACCTGTCCCCAGCCCCCCACTCACGTGAACCCCAGGCCCCACACACCTGAGCTCTGATCCCCAGTAGCCAGACACACATGACACCCAGCCCCCCACATACGTACCCCAACAACCCCCCCCACTTCTGAATCACAGCCCCCCCCACACACCTGACAACCAGACCCCACATACCGGAGAAACTGATACCCAACCCCCTGATCCCCAGACCCCCACATAGCTGACCCCCACCCCACGACACACCTGAACCCCAGCCCCACAAACACACCTGACACCCAGCTCCCCTGCATACCTGACCCTCCGACCCGCAGCCCACCCAAACATACTGACCCGAGACCCCACACACCTGATCCCTTGAACCCCCCCACATCTGTAACACACACCCACCCCTCCCACTCATAGCAGACCCCCAGCCCCCCACACACCTGACCCCCTGACCCCCACACACACCTGACCCCCTGCTCCCAGCCCCGTCACACACCTGATCCCCACCCCTCCGACACGCCTGAACCCCAGCCCCGCACATACGTGACCCCATCCCTCCCACAGACCTGAACCCCAGCCCCGCACACACGTGACCCCATCCCTCCCACAGACCTGAACCCCAGCCCCGCACAGCTGACGCCCAGCCCCCCTCCACACACGCCTGACCCCCTTACTCGCCACACACATGATCCAAACCCACCACACACATGACTCCCTGTCCCCCCACACACCTGCCTCCTGAACCCAGCCCCCACACACCTGACACCCTGATCACAAGACCCCCACAAATCTGACCCCCTGATCACCAGTCCCCCACAAACCTGACCCCCACCCCTACAACACACCCGACCCCCACCCCCACAACACACCTGTCACCCAGCCCCACCACACACCTGCCCCTGACCTGCAGCTTCACCAAACACCTAACATCCAGCCCCCCCACACACATCTGACCTACTGACCCCAGCACCCCCGCAGAACTGACCCCCGTACACCCCTGACCCCCTGCCCCCCCCCCACGCACAACTGACCCCCTAAACCCCGCACACACCTGACCCACAGCACCCCGCACAACTGACCCCCTGACCTCCGCACTCACCTGACCCCCAGCCACCACGCACAACTGAACCCCTGACCCCCGCACACACCTGACCCCCAGCCCCCCACGTACGTGACACCCAGCCCCCACATACACATGACCCCCCAATACCGCATACAGCTGATCCACAACGCCCTCCCCCACACACATGACCCCCTGACCCCAGCACACACCTGAACCCCCAGCCCCCCACATACGTGACCCACAACCCCCCCACATACCGGACCCCCAGCCCCCACGCGAACTTGACCCCCAACCCCCCACACAGCTGACCAACATCTCTCCCGGACAGATGACGCCCAAACCCCCACACACCTGACACCCTGATTCCCCATACACATGATCCCAGCCCCCCCAAAACATGACCCCCTGATCCCCAGATCCCACACACACCTAAACCCCAGCCCCGCACACACCTGACCTCCAGCCCCCTGCCAACTGATCGCTAGCCGCCACACACCTGACACCCAGCCCCAACTTTTCCTGACCCCAGCAACCACATACCTGATCCCCAGCCCCGCACACACCTGAAATCCAGCGCCGTACACACGTGAACCCCAACCCTCCCACACATCTGAACCCCAGCCCCGTAACAGCTGACGCCCAGGCCCCAGAATCCTGTCCCACTGAATCCCCACACACATGACCCCAGCCACACACACACATGACCCCCAGTCCCCCCATAGGCCTGACCCCTTGATTCCCAGACCTCACCTCCTGTCCCCAAATACCTGACTCCCAGCCCCCCCACAAACATGACCCCCAGCCCCACACACACACCTGACACCCAGCCCCGCTCATACCTCACTCCAGACCCCCCCACACACACGTGGCCCCCAGCCCCCACAATCCTGAACACCACTCCACGCACACTTAACCCCTGATCCCCAGTAGCCACACACACATGACACGTGCGCCTCAGCCGCCCCACCCCCACACTCCTGATCCAAAGCCCCCACCCCGCACACCTGACTAGCAGCCCGCACACAGCTGACCCCCTCAGCCCGCCACACACCTGACCTCCAGCCCCCAAAACACATGACCACCTTGTCACTCAGCCCCTCGGACAACTGTCCTCAGCCCTCCCATACACCAGAACACCAGCCCCCCACACACCTGAACCCCAGCCCCGCACACTCCTGAACCCCAGCCCCCAACACACCTGACCACCTCAGCCCCCCACCCACACAGCTGATCCCCAGCCCCCCGTAAACCTGACCACTTCAGCCCCCACAACCCTGACTCCCATCCCCCGCATACACACATGATCCCCTGCCTCCAAAACACCTCGCCTCAGCCCTCCACACACCTGAAACTCTCAGCTCCCCACACCCCTGACCACTAGTCCTCCGATGCACCTGAATCCCAGCCACGCCCACACCTGACACCCAGCACTGCAAAAACACCTGAACCCCAGCCCCGCACACAGCTTGACCCCTAACTCGCCACACACCTGAACACCACCCCTCACCACAAACCGGACCCTCAGCCTCCCACACACATAACCCCCACACATCTGACCCCAGGACACCCACACACCTGACCACCAGCCCTCGCAAACCTGATCCCCAGCCGCACAACTCATCTGACCCACTGACCCCCCAACATTTGACACAAACCCCCATTATATGCCTCCCCCCACACCCCGCACACACCTGACCCACTGACCCACAGCCTCCGCTCTTAACTGACCCCCAGCCCACCACACACCTGACTCCTGCCCCCCCCCACGCACCTGACAGCCAGCCGCCCCACACACACCTGACCCCAATCCCCACACACCCCGCAACTCCCGTCCCCCACTTACTTGATCCCCAGTCCCCCTACACACTTGACCCCCAGCCCCCACTACCCTGACATCCTGACCCCCACACATCTGACCCCTTGACCCCCAAAATCCCCACACACCTGTTCCCAGGCCCCCAACACACACCTGTTCCCAGGCCCCCCACACACCTGAACGCCAGCCCCGCACACGCCTGAACTCCAGCCCCCCACACACCTGAACCCCTGCCCTCCACACAGCTGACCCACTCAGCCCCCGCCTACATAGCTGACCCCCAGCCACCCACACAAATTATCCACAGCCCCCCCGACACAGCTGAATGCAAGCCCCTCACACTCCTGTTCCCATCATCACCACCGCACACCTGACTCCCAGCCCCCCCACACACAACTGAACCCCACTTCCCACACACCTGACCCTGATCCCCAGTAGCCACACACACATGAAACCCAGCCCCCCACACACGTCCGCCCCACCCCCACCCCCAACACTCTTGATCCACATCCCGCTCGCGCACATTTGACTCCCAGCCCCTACAAACTTGACACCCTCAGCTCCTCACACACCTGACTCGCAGCTCCCCACACACATGACCACGTTGTCACCCAGCCCCCCCGGACACCTGTCCCCAGCCACCCCCCCCGCACACATGAACCCCAGCCCTCCACACACCTGACCACCTCAGCCCCCCACCCACACCTGACTTCCAGCCCACCACACACCTGACCCCCTGACCCCAACACACCTGAGCTCCCTAGCCCCTCCCAAAACATCTGAATTCCAGCCCTCCACACACGTGGCCCCCTCAGACCCCCACCCGAATAGCGGACCACCAGCCCCCCCACACACGATCCCCAGCCTCCCCACACACCAGTCCACTTCAGCCCCCCACATACCTGACTCCCAGCCCCTAACACACCTGTCCTTAGCTCTCCACACACCTGGCCGACTCTGCTCCCCACACCCCTGATCCCCATCCTGCGCCACACCTGAACCCCAGCCCCGCACACACCTGACCCCCAGTCCTCTCAAATACCTGAACCCCAGCCCCCCTTGGAGCTGATTTCCTGACTCCCCACACACCTGACCCTGAGCCGCACCACACACATAAACCCCAGCCCCTCAAAAACCGGAACACAAGCCTCCCACCCACATGACCCCTAGCTCCCAATACACACCTGACCCCCAGGCCCCCACACACCTGACCCCAGACCCCCACACACCTGACCCCAGGCCCTCTCAAATCTGACCCCCAGCCGCCCACACATCTGAACCAATGACCCGCCCAATATTTGAGCCAAAGCCCCATCACAAACCTGGCCCCCATACCCCCCACACACCTGACCAATTGACACGCAGCCTCCGCACACACCTGACCCGCAGCCCCCCACACACCTGGCCCCCATTCCCCCACAAATCGATCCCACTACCATCCAACACATCTGACCCACCTACACCCCCAACATTTGACCCAAAGCCCCATCTCATACCTGACCCCACACCCCCCAATCATCTGACATGGATAGAAAATTGGTTGACAGACAGAAAGCAAAGAGTGGGGAGAAATGGGTCCCTTTCAGAATGGCAGGCAGTAACTAGTGGGGTACCGCACGGCTCGGTGCTGGGACCGCAGCTATTTACAATATACATTAATGACTTGGATGAAGCGATTAAAAGTACCATTAGCAAATTTGCAGATGATACAAAGCTGGGTGGTAGTGTAAACTGTGAGGAAGATGCTATGAGGTTGCAGGGTGACTTGGACAGGTTGTGTGTGTGGGCGGATGCATGGCAGATGCAGTTTAATGTGGATAAGTGTGAGGTTATCCACTTTGGTGGTAAGAATATGAAGGCAGAGTATTATCTGAATGGTGTCAAGTTAGGAAAATGGGACGTACAACGAGATCTGGGTGTCCTAGTGCATCGTTCACTGAAAGGAAGCATGCAGGTACAGCAGGCAGTGAAGAAAGCCAATGGAATGTTGGCCTTCATAACAAGAGGAGTTGAGTATAGGAGCAAAGAGGTCCTTCTGCAGTTGTACACGGCCCTAGTGAGATCGCACCTGGAGTATTGTGTGCAGTTTTGGTCTCCAAATTTGAGGAAGGATATTCTTGCTATTGAGGGCGTGCAGCATAGGTTTACTAGATTAATTCCCGTAATCGCGGGACTGTCATATGTTGAAAGACTGGAGCGACTAGGCTTGTATACACTGGAATTTAGAAGGATGAGAGGAGATCTTATCGAAACGTATGATTATTAATGTGTTGGACACGTTAGAGGCAGGAAACATGTTCCCAATGTTGTGGGAGTCCAGAACAAGGGGCCACAGTTTAAGAATAAAGGGTATGCCATTTAGAACTGAGATGAGGAAAATCTTTTTCAGTCAGAGAGTTGTGAATCTCTGGAATTCTCTGCCTCAGAAGGCAGTGGAGGCTAATTCTCTGAATGCATTCAAGAGAGAGCTAGATAGAGCTCTTAAGGATAGCGGAGTCAGGGGGTATGGAGAGAAGGCAGGAATGGGGCGCTGATTGAGAATGATGAGCCATGATTACATTGAATGGGGGTGCTGGCTCGAAGGGCCGAATGGACTCCTCCTGCAACTATTGGCTATTGTCCATTGTCTGTTGACCCACTGCCCCACAGCCCCCTCACACACCTGAACCCCACCTCTTCACATACTGACTCCTGCCCCCCACGCACCAGAAAGCCAACACCCCAACACACACCTGACCCCAACGCCCACACACACCTCACCTCCATTCCCCCACACACCTGAACCTCAGCCCGCACACAGCTGACGCCCAGCTCCCCACATGCCTGACGCCCAGAATCCCCGCACACATGACCCCAGCCCATCACACACATGACCCCCAGTCTCCCCACACACCTGACCCGCTGATTCCCAGACCCCCACACATCTCGACCCAGAGCCCCAAATACCTGACCCCTAGCCCCCCACACACACCTGAACCCACCCCCGCACACACCTGACCAGCGTCGCACACACCTGATCCCATCAGCCCCCACCCGCATTGCTGACCCCAGCCCCCCCACACACTTGAACCCCAGCCCCGCACACACCTGATCTCCAGTCCGCACACACCTGACACCCTCACCTCTCCAACACACCTGGATCCCAACTCCCCCACATACCTCACCCCCTCAGCCCCCATACACCTGACCCAATCCCCCAACATACATGACGTCATGCCTCCACACGCCTGAAACCCTCAGCCCCCCCACACAGCTGAGCCCCACCCCTCCGACTCACCCGAACTACAGTCCCGCACACACCTGGCCCCAGCCCTCCACAAAACACCTGAACCCCAGTCCCAGTCACCCAGACGCCCACACGCATGACCTGAATCCCCACAAACATGACCCCAGCCCCCAAACACACATGACACCCAGTGCCCCAACACACCTGACCACCTGCTTCCGAGACCCCCATATACCTCACCTCCAGTCTCCCACATACTTGAGACATGACGCTCAGCCACCACACACACCAGAACTCAGCGCGGAACACACCTGACCTCCTCCCCATGCACCTGACCCCAGACCCCCCCACACACGTGACCCCCTGCCCCCACACACCTTAACCCCACTTCACACACACCTGACCCCTGATCCCCAAGAACCGCACACACATGACACCCAGCCTCCCCGCACATCTGACCACTTCAGCCCCCCACAGACCTGACTCCCATTCCCCAACACACCTGACCTCAGCCCTCCAAATACCTGACACACTCAGCGTTCCACACAACTGACCCCCACACCTCCGATACACGTGAACCCCATCCCCGCACACACCTGACCACAGCCCTCCCAAACATCTGAACCACAGCCCCCCACAAACCGGACACCCAGCCTACCACACACATGACACCCTGCCCCCAACACACTTGACCTCATCCCGCCACACACCTGACCCCTCCGCCATACCTGAACCCCAGCTGTGCACACACGACCCACAGCCCTCGCCCACACCCCGATCCCACATCACCTGACCTCAGCCCTCCACACACCTGAGCGCCTCAGCCCCCCACAGCCCTGACCCCCACCCCTCTGACACGCCTGAACTCCAGCTCCGCACACACCCGAACCCCAGCCCCCCTCACAACTGACCCGCGCAGCCCCCCAAACACATGACCCCAGCCCCCCACACACCTCACCTCCAGTCCCCCACAGAGGTCACCCCATCCCCACACACGCTTACCCCAGCCCCGCACACACCTGAACTCCAGCGCCGCACACACCTGACCCCCTCAGCACTCCCCTGTACATTGCTGACCGCAGCCCCCCATATACCTTCCTCCCAGCCCGCACCCACCTGACCCCATGACCCAACACACCTGACGTCAGCACTCCACACATCTGACAATCTCAGCCCCCACACATCTGAACACCACCCCTCCGACACACATGAACCCCAGCCCCTCACACACCTGAATCCCCAGCCCCCCACAAACGTGACCTCCATTGCTGACCCCAGCCTCCCCCCACACACCTAACACACAGCCCCCACACATCTGAATCCCTCACCTCCCCCCACATAGCTGAATTCCTGCCCCGCACACAGCTGACGCCCAACCCACCACACGCCTGACCCCCTGATTCCCCATTCACATGATCCCAGTCCCCCACAAACATGACCCCCGACCCACACACACCTGAAACCCAACCCCGCACACACCTGACCTCCAGCCCCCTGCCTACTGATCGTTATCCTCCACATACCTGCCACCCATCCCCCCCATATACCTGAACCCAGCCCCCCGATATACCTGACCTCAGCCCCCCCATATACCTGATCCCCAGCCCCCCATACACCTGATCCCCAGCCCTCCCACTCATCTGAACCACAGCCCCGTAACAGCTGACGCCCAGCCCCAATCCCCTGACCCCCTGAATCCCCACAATCATGACCCCCAGTCCCCCACATGTCTGACCCCTTGATTCACAGACCACGCCACCTGACCCACACATACCTGCACCCAGCCCCTCCACAAACATGACCCCCAGCCCCACACACACACCTGACACCCAGCTCCGCTCACACCTCACTCCAGACCCCCCCACACACACGTGGTCCCCAGCCCCCACAATCCTGAACCCCACTCCCCGCACACTTAACCCCTGATCCCCAGTAACCACTCACACGTGACACCCCTGAACACATGACACTCCTGAACCAACCCCCCCTCGCACACCTGACTCCCAGCCCGCACACAGCTGACCCCCTCAGCCCCCCCCCACACACCTGACCCCCAGCCCGCAACACACCTGACCATCTTGTCACCCAGCCCCTCGGACACCTGTCCCCAGCCCTCCCGTACACCAGAACACCAGCACCCCACACACCTGAACCCCAGCCCCCAACAAACCTGAACCACACACACGATACCAGCCCCCACAAACATAACACCCTGATCCCCAGACCCCCACACACACCTGAACCCCAGCCCCACCAACACATGAACCCCAGCCCCCCACACACCTGACCTCCAGCCTGCCCACACACCTGAACCCCAGCCCCGCACACACCTGACCTCCATCCTGCCCACACACCAGAATATCAGCCCCGCACACAGCTGACAGTCAGCTCCCCACAACCTGACCCCTTGAATCCCCACAGACATGACCCCAGTCCACACAATCCTGACACCCAGCCCCCATACACCTGACCCCAGCCACCCCCCACACAAACGTGACACCCAGCCCCCAGACACCTGAACACCACTCCCCGAATATTGAAATATCTCCAGATAACCAATCATTGTTACTTTTTTATATTTTATTTGGTAAGTGTACCACACTGTCGTATTCAAATGTGTTTATTTATTTATCTCCTTTGTTTATTTATTTATTTATTTATGATGTTTTTCTTATTTTATTTTATTTATGTCGATGGTGTTGTACTGTTTTGTATATATCTCTGTGAAAAATCAATAAAAATTGAAGAGAAAAAATGAAAGGATTTTTTATTTTACATCGTGTCAAATGTAAAACATCGGGGTCAGATTTAATGTGATCATGTCACTGCTTATCCAGACCCATCACTGACCACACTGATAATGTCACTGCTTATCCAGACCCATCACTGACCACACTGATAATGTCACTGCTTATCCAGACCCATCACTGACCACACTGACAATGTCACTGCTTATCCAGACCCATCACTGACCACACTGATAATGTCACTGCTTATCCAGAGAGAGAAAGAGAGCGAGGAGTGTGGGGAGAATGAGGGGAGGAGTGTGGACGGAAAGGGATGTGTGTGGGGGTTGAAAGGGGAGGAGCGGAATGGAGGAGGATTGTGGGGAGAGAGAGCGGAGCGATGGGGAGAGGTGGAGGGGAGGGAGCAATGTGACGGGGAGAGAAGAAGTGGGCAAATATTGAGCGACGTGGGGAGAGCAGGAGGGGGAGAAATGGGGGGAAGGTGTGGGGAGACGGATGGTTGGAGGAGAGGGAGAGAGGGGCCGTGGGAGTGGGGGGAGAGGTATTGTGGGGAGAGAGACGAGGAGCGGGTAGAGAGGTTTGCTGGAGTGAGAGGGGCGAGAGAGAGCCGGAGTGTGGGGAGAGAGGGGGAGCAATGGGAAGAGGAAGAGCTGGAGGATGAGAGGGAGGAAGCAGAGGGGAGAGAGGGAGAGGAGAGGGTTGGAGAGTGATGGTGGAGGGGGGGGGAAGTGGAGTTGTGTGGAGTGAGGGGGTCTTGTATCGTGAGAAAGATTGGCAATAAAAGTGTGTTTTGTTCTGGTTGGATTCCAGTGACTAGCGGAGTTCCGCAGGGGTCGCTGATGGGGCCGCATCTCTTCACCTTGTATATTAATGATTTTGACTAGGGGATTGAAGGCGTTGTGGCCATGTTTGCGGATGAGACGAGAACAAGTGGAAAGGCAGGTAGTGTAGAGAAAGCAGGGACTTGGGAGAAGGACTTGGACAGGTTGGGAGAGTGGGCAGAGAAGTGGCAGATGGAATATAGTGTAGCACAATGTGCAGTCGTGCAGTTTGGTGGTAGGAATTAAGACGTAGACTATTTTCCAAATGGGGAGAGTATCCAGAAATCGGAGGTGCAAAGGGACTTGGGCGTGCTGGTGCAGTATTCCCAAAAAGTTAATCTGCAAATCGATTCAGCAGCAAAGAAAACAAATTCGATGCCAGCATTTAGTTCAAGTATGTTTGTACAGTATGCAGAAGCAATGATGCAATTTTGAGGCTCTATAAGGCGCTGGTAAGACAGCATTTGGATTATTGTGAGCAATTTTGGGCCCCATAATTCCACAAATTCATCACCTTCTGACTAAATACATTTCTGAACATCTTCAAAAGAGAACGTAGATTAATTCTGAGGAAATGATCCCTTGTCCGAGATGCTCCCACAAGTGGAAACATACTTTCCACATCCACTGGATCTAAACCATTCACATATCTGTATGTTTCAATGAGGTCCACCCTCATACTTCTAAACTCCGAGTGCAAGCCGGGAGCCGACATATGCTCGCCATAGGTTAACTTATTGCTGGGATCATTCTTGTAAACCTCCTCTGGAACCTCTCCAGAGCCAGCACACCTTTCCTCTGATATGGTGCCCAGAGTTGCTCACAATATTCCAAATGCGGCCTTCCCAGCGCCTTGCATAGCCTCAACATTACATCCGTGTTTCTGTATCCAAGTCCTCTTGAAATAAATGCAAGCATTGAGTTTGCTTCCATTAGACAATAGACAATATACAATAGGTGCAGGAGTAGGCCATTCGGCCCTTCGAGCGAGCACCACCATTCCATGTGATCATGGCTGATCATTCTCACCGGTTCAACTTGCAGATGATTTTTTGGGGAATCCTTAACCAGCACTCCCAAGTCCCTTTGCACTTCCGATTTATGGATATTTCCCCACTTAGACAATAGTCTACGCCATTATTCCTAATACCAAAATGCAGTACTCCGCACTTTGCTACACTATATTCCATCTGCCACTTTTCTGCCCATTCCCCCAACATGTCCAAGTCCTTCTGCGGAGTCCATGCTTTCTCTAAACTACCTGCCCTTACACCTCTTTTCGTAACATCCGCAAACTTGGCCACAAAGCCTTCAATCCCCTCGTCCAAATCATAATATAAAACGTGGAGTAGCGGACAAACACAGATCCTTGAAGATCTCCACTAGTTACTGTTAGCCTACGAGAAAAAAATCCCCCTTTATTGCCACTCTTTGACTTCTGCCATCCAGCCAACCAGTTATCCATGCTGGTGTTTGCCATTTGACCCAGTGGGCTCTCATCTTCCTAAGCAGCCATCGTGCGACAACTTATCAAAGGCTTTCTGAAAATCAAAGTAAACAACATCTACTGTCTCTCCTTTGGCTGTCTTGCTATTTACTTCTTCAAATAATTCCAGCAAATTTATCAAACACGACCTTCCCTTCACAAAGCCATGCCAACTTATGCCTATTTCATCGCGCACTTATAAATACTCTGTCACATCATCCTGTATAACGGGTCCTAAAATCTTACCGCCCACTCCACTGGTGTTGGAGGCTGATACAATAGTGACATTTAAGACAAGTTCAGATTTTCAGGTAATGAAGGGACATACATTGTGAGAAGGCAGGTAAGGTTGGTCGTCTTATGTCCGGCACAGCTATTGTTAGCCGAAAGTCTTGCCGTGCCTTGTACTTCAGGTAGGAAAGAAATGCACAAGCTGGTTTAAATGGAAGGTAGACACAAAATGCTAGTGTAACTCAACGAGACAGGCAGCATCTCTGGAGGGAAAGAATGGATGACGTTTCGGATCGAGACCCTTCTTTAGACTGATGTCAGAGAGGTCGGCGGGAAAGAGATAGAATTTTGTTGGAGACAGTGAGACTGGTGGGAGAACTGGGAAGGAGGAGGGATGGAGAGAGAGGGAAAGCAAGGGTTAATTGAAGTTAGAGAAGTCAATGTTCATACCGCTGGTATGTTAGCTGCCCAAGCGAAGTATGAGGTGCTGTTCCTCCAATTTGCGCTGGGCCTCTCTGACAATGGAGGATGCCCAGGACAGAAAGTTCAGATTGGGAATGGGGGAGCGGGGGGGAGATAAAGTGATGAGCAACCGGGAGATCCGGTAGGACTGTGTGGAGCTGTTCAGCGAAACAATCGCCGAGCCTGCGCTCGGTCTCGCCGATATCACTCCAGCAGTACTATCCCACAGTATACCGTTACACCAGTACGACCACACAACGCGTCACTCCATCAGTACTATCCGACAGAATACCATTACACCAGTACTACCCCACAGTGCGTCACTCCATCAGCACTATCCCATTGTATACCGTTACACCAATACTACCCCACAGTGCGTCACTCCATCAGCACCTATCCCACTGTATACCGTTACACCAGTACTACCCCACAGTGCGTCACTCCATCAGTACTATCCAACAGTATACCATTACACCAGTACTACCCTACAGTGCGTCACTCCATCAGTACAATCCCATTGTATACCGTTACACCAGTACTACCCCACAGTGCGTCACTCCATCAGTACTATCCAACAGTATACCATTACACCAGTATTATCCTACAGTGCGTCACTCCATCAGTGCTACCGCACTGTGTCACACCATCAATTCCATCCCACATTATGTCACAACAACAGTACTACCGCACAGTGTGTCACCCCATCAGAACTACCTCAGAATGTGCCATTACGTCAACACTACCCTACGTTAGGTTACTCCATAAATACTACTTCACAGTCTGTCACTCCATCAGTACTACATGTTACTCCATTAGTCGTACCCAAGAGCGGGTCACTCTCATCAGTACAACCCCACAGTATGTCATTCCATCATTTCTTCCCGATGGTGTTTCACTCTACCCACAGTTTTTCACCCCTTCAATAATACCATCGAATGTGTCACTATATCAGTACTACCCCAAAATATACCAGTCCTTCACTACTACCCCAAAGGATGCTAATCCATAAGTATTATCGCACAGCGTGTCACTCCATCAGTGCTACCATATCGTCTGTTACTCCATCATTACTGCATCACAACATGTCATTCATTCGGAATTATCCCATAGAATGCCATTGCATCAATACTACTAAATGGATAGTCATTCCATCAGTACTATCCCACAGTGCGTCATTCGATGAGTTCTCCCCCTCAGTGTGTCACTCCACCAGAACTACACTATAATGTGTCATTACATCAGTAGTACCACATTTAGTTTCACACCGTTAATACTATCCCACAGCGTGCCACGACATCAGTACTACCATATCGTTTGTTCCTCCATCAGTACTACCGCACAACGTGTCACTCCATCAGTAATACACCAAAATGTTTTACTCCATCAGTGCCCGCCCACAGTTTGTCACTTCACTAGTACTACCCCAAAGTTTATTGCTCCATCTGTACTACCCACATTGTGTCACTCCATCAATACTACCCCACTGGTCATCACTCCATCAATACAAGCCTACATTGTGTTAGACGATCATTACTAGAACACACTATGTCACTCAATCAGTACAACCCCAGAGCGTGTCACTTCATTGGTACTACCGCACTATATACCATTCCATCAATACACACCCACAGAGTTTTTCCAACATCAGAACCACCTTGTGTATTATTCCATTAGTACTACCACACGGCGTGTCACTCTATCAGTACTATCCAACGGTGTGTCATTCCATCAGTACTACACAATGAGTCCTTCCATCAGTACTACCCCACAGTGCATCAATCCACCAGTATTACTCTGGTATATGTCTATCCAACATTACTAAACCGCAGGGTGTCACACAATCAGTACTATTCCACAATATGCTATTGCGTCAGTACTGCCACATAGTGTGCATTCCATCAGTACTACCTCAAAGTGTGTCACTCCACCAGCACTACCCACAGTGTACCACTGCATCAGTAATAAAATATAGTTTGTTACTCCATCTGTACTACCCTACACTGTGCCACTCCATCAGTGCCTCCCCATAGAGCATCGCACCATCAGGAATATCATTCGGTTTATCATTGCATCAGTACGTGTGTCACTCCATCAGAACAATCCATTATCACCCCATCAGTACTACCACGCAGCGTGTCATTCCATCAGTATTCCCCTCAGTATGTCACTCCATCAGCCCTATCTCACTGTGTCACTCCATCAATAATTCCCAACAGTTTTACTCTATTAGTATTTCCCCACAATGCCTCACGCCATTAGCACTACCCGATGTTGATCATTCAATCAGGACTATCCCAGTGGGTCACTCCATAAGTGCTGCCACAAATTGTGTCATTCCATCAGTATTACCAAACAGTGTGTCACTGCATTAGTACGACACCACAGTTTGTCATCACAATAGTACTACCGCTCAGTGTGTCACTCCGTCGGTGAAACCACACAGTGTCTCACTGCATCAATACATCTCCATATTGTTACTCTACATCGGTACTGCCCCACATCATGTCACTCCAGTGCAACCCTAGAACGTGTCACTCCATCAGTACTCTCCAAAGTGTTTTCTTCCATCAGTACTCCTCAAAGTGCTTCAGACTATCAGGACTACCTCAAATCTGCCAATCCATCCGCATTACACCACAGTGTGCTAACCCATCGCTGCGACTCCATAGTGTGTAATTCCATCACTATTTCACCACACTTTTTCATCGCAACAGTACTACCGCAGAGCGTGTCAGTCCATCAGTATTACTGCGTCACTCCAACAGAATGTGCTATTACATCCGTGCTACCCCACAGTGTGTCATTCCATTAATACACCTCCACAGTACGTCATTACACCAGTACTACTCCACAGTGTTACACTCCATCAGTACAACACTGGAGCGTGTCACTCCATCAGTACTACCCTACAATATGTTATTCCATCAGTACTACACCACAGTGATGCACTCCATCAGTACTGCCTTAAGCTTGTTATTCCATTATGTACAACCACACGGACTCATTCAATTAGTATTACCAAACAGTGTAACCCTCCATCTGTACTGCCCCACCGTCAGTCCTACTTCAGTGTGGAAGTCACAATGTGCAACCCGACAGTACCACCGAACATTGTGTCAATACTTCAGTGCTCGCCCACTGTGCGTCATTCTGTCCATACTACCCCCAGTGTGTCATTCAATCAGCACTACACCGAAGTATGTCACTCCATCAGTACAACCGCGCAGTGTGTCACTCCATCAGTACTGCTCCACAGCGTGTCACTCCATCAGTTTTACTCCAAGGGGTGGGGTGATGGAGTGACAAACTGCGTGGTAGTAGTGAAGCAATGACAAGAGTACTACCACACAGTTTGTCACTCCGTTAGTACTACTTCAGTGTGGAACTATATCAGTACGACCCCAGGGGGCCAGTCCATCAATTATACGCCACAGTGTTCCAGGTCCTCAGTACTACCTCACAATGTATCACTCCATTAGTCTACCCCACAGTGTTTCATCCATCAATTCTTCCCCACAGTATGTCATTACAACAGAACTACCTCACAATTTGTCACTAAATCAGTATTATTCCACTGTGTGTCACTTCGTCAGTACTACTCCACATAACGACAGTACTACTCATTGTGTCACTCCATCAGTATTACCCGCAGTGTGTTACTACATCAGTAGAGGCCCACGGTGTATCACTCCATCAGAACTACTGCAAAGTGTGTCACTCCATCAGTACTACTGCAGTGTGTCACTCCATCTGTACCAACCCACAGTGTGTTAATCCACACGAACTGCATCAACTGGTGTCACTCCATCAGTACTACAGTGTAGTGCTGAAGTGTTCAAAGTAGGAGGCCCTGACATGATGGAGAAGCTGACTGAACTCTTCCAGTCCATGTGGAATGAAGGGAAGGTCCCTCAACAGATGAAAGATGCCAGCATAGTCCACATCTACAAGAGGAAAGGCAACCGCCAGTCTTGCGACAATCATCGAGGCATTTCCCTCCTGTCCATAGCTGGGAAGATCTTGGCTCGCATCCTGCTCAACCGTCTCATTCAACACCTTGAGCAGGGTCTCCTTCCAGAAAGCCAGTGTGCTGCACGCCAACTCCAGGAAAAATGCCAAGAGCAGCACAGCGACCTGTTCGTGACCTTCGTCGATCTGACAAACGCCTTCGACACTGTCAGCAGAGATGACTTGTGGAAGATAATGCAGAAGTTTGGCTGTCCCAGCAAGTTCATCACGATTGTCCGGCAGTTCCATGACGGCATGATGGTGAAAGTGCTAGATGATGGAGACGAGTCGGAAGTCTTTCCAGTGACAAACGGCGTGAAGCAAGGTTGTGTTCTTGCCCCTATACTCTTCAGCATGGTCTTCTCTGCCATGCTGACCGATGCCATCCGTGACTGCCAGGATGGAATACACATCAGGTACAGGAACTGACAGAAGGCTAGTCAACCTCAGGCGCCTGCAAGCTGTTACAAAGGTGAAGGAGACCATCATCAGAGATTTCTTGTTTGCTGATGACTGCGCCCTCAACGCCAGCACAGAGCAGAAGATGCAGCATGAAATGGATTGCTTCTCACAGGCCTGTGACAACTTTGGTCTCTCCATTAGCACCAAAATGACTGAAGTGATGTACCAGCCAGCGCCTGGAAATCCCTACCAGGAACCACACATCACGGTGAAGGGGCAGAACCTACAGGCAGTCGACAGCTTTATGTATCTGGGTAGTACACTCTAGCGAGTGGTGAACATTGACGCTGAGGTTAACAACAAGATTGCCAAGGCCAGCGCTGCCTTTGGGCGACTCCGTGGGAGTTTTTGGGAGCGGAGAGGACTCAGCCTTACCACCAAGCTGAAAGTCTACCGTGCAGTGGTACTCACCACTCTTCTCTATGCCAGTGAGACTTGGACTGTCTGCAGCAGACATGCCAAACAGCTCAACCACTTTCACTTGAGCTGCTTACGCAGACTCCTTGACATCAGGTGGCAGGACAAAATTCCCGACACAGAGGTCTTGGAACGGGCCGGAATCCCCAGCGTCCACACCCTCCTACGGAAAGCCCAAGCCAGATGGGCAGGCCATGTCGTCAGAATGCCCGAGAGTCGACTGCCAAAACAGCCTCTGTATGGAGAACTGTGTCAGGGCAAGCGCTCACTAGGAGGACAGAAGAGACGGTTTAAGGACTGCCTCAAAGTGTCCCTCAAAGACTTGGACATCAACCTCAGCACTTGGGAGTCTCTTGCTCTGGACCATCCAACCTGGCGTAGCAAGCTCACCACAGGAGCCCGTGCAGCAGAGAACAGACGCACTGCAGAGGCCCAGAGGAAACGCACCGCGCGCAAGGCCCGGGCTACCTCCACTTCCAATGCAGCACCCATCCACTTGTGTCCTACGTGTGGGCATGCCTTCCGGGCCCGGATTGGCTTCACCAGTCACTTCAGGACCCACAGTCACCAATCCTCCAACTGAAAGTGAGGTCATGGTCATTTTCGAACCCGAAGGACGAACAACAACACAGCGCATTGTGTCACTCCATCAGTACTACCCCCACGTTGTATCACTTCATCAGTGCACTGCACAGTGTGTAACTCCATCAGTACTACTGCGCAGTGTGTCCCTTCATCAATACAACTCCAAAGTGTGTCACTCCATCTGTACCAACACACAGTGTGTTAATCCACCATTACTACCATACATTGTGTCATCCCATCAGTTCCACTGCACAGTGTGCACTCCATCAGTAATGCCCCACAGCGTGTCGCGTCGTCACTAAAACCCACAGTATGCCATTACATCATTACAAACACACATGTTCACACCCTCAAACACAGTCAAACAAGCACACACACATACCCGCGCACGAAGACACACACAATCTCTCAAATGCAATCACAAACAATCAAATATACTCTCACACATTCTCCCATACAATCACACGTACACATACACTCACACTAACAGATATTCACACGCACTAGCACGAACAGACACGCACTCATTCGCACACACTTACACACGAACACATTCTCTGACAACACCACCATATACTCTCCCACACACGCACACACGCACACGCACTATCAAAGAATTACATACTCAAATACTCTGACAAACTCACATACCACATATTCTCTCACATTCTCACAAACAGCCACACACACGCACAGACGCAAACACGGTCCTTCACAAACCCACATGCACTCTCCCTCTCAGAGACACAGATACATTCAATCGCACTTGCATCCACACTTACTAATGCTCACACACTCACAAGCACACTCACGCACTCGCACAGACAGACACACACACAAATATAGGCACTCTTACAAACTCTACCGCTGTCTCACACGCAGACCCGCATGCACACGTGCACATTTTGGGATTGAGTGTATCCTTGGATGTTCGCGGCGAGCAGCGCAGCGTGGCCGGGGTGTTCCCGGTGAGCGGGGCCAAGCCCTTCAGTCGGCCCGGTCGCCCCGGCTCATCCACCGCGGATGGCGATGAGAACCGCGCCTCGAAAGCGAGGTGGGAGCCGCGAGGAACCGCAGAGAGCGAGGTGGACCGTCGGAGAGCGAGGAAGGCCGCCGAGAACGAAGGGCCGACCCGCGGGTGCGGCGGCAGGCAGGAGATAGAACTATTCGGCTAACGTTTGTAACTTTGTCGGCGTCAAAATGTGGCGACACTTTTGTACAGCCTAGGTGAGGTCTGCTACATGACGTTACCGGATTGTCTGCAAAATTAAGTATTTCACTCTACCTGGGTACGTGATAATAAAGCATCATTGAATCATTGAAATTCCTGCAACCGCATACACTAACGCATACACACACACACCGACTCATTTGCACAATCTCACACATTCACACTCGCATACACGAGCTAACGCACTCTTGCACGGACTCGCACACTCACACTGTCACACACAATCAATATCCAATGCGAGTCAGGCTACACCTCTGGAGAAATCTAGTTGAGTATGTCAGTTTAGTGCAGTTTATTGTCACGTGTACCGAGGTATCGTGAAAAGATTTTGTTGCGTGCTACCCAGTCAATGGAAACAAAATGCATTATTGCAGTCGGGCCATTTACAGAGTATAGATACATGATAAGGTGATAACGTTTAGTGCAAGGTAAAGCCTGCAAAATCCGATCAAGGGTAGTCCGAGGGTCAACAAAGAGGTAGATCGTAGTTCAGCACTGCTTTCTGGTTGTAGTGGGATAATTCCGTTGCCTGTTAACAGCTGGGAAGACGCTGTCCCTGAAACTGCAGGTGTGTATTTTCACACTTCTATACATTTTGCCTGATGGGACAGAGGAGAAGCAGGAGTGGCAAGGGTGCGACTCGTCCTTGATTATGCTGCTGGCCTTGCCGAGGCAGCGTGGTTTATAAATTGAGTTATAACGGAGGTTGGTTTGTGTGATAGTCTGGACAATTCGCTGCAATTCCTTGCGTTCTTGTATGGAGCTGTTCCTAAACCAAGCTGTGATGCATCTTGATAAAATACTTTCTATGGTGCATCGGTCGAAGTTGGTGAGAGTTGTAGAGGGCACGCCGAACTAGCCAAGCCTGCCAAGGACATGAATGGGTGAAGTTCGGTTCGAGACCCTTATTCAGACTGATTCTGGTGGGAAGCTGGAGAAGGCTGGAACAGCAGGACAACGCGAGTTGAATGATGAGTAGGTGAATACCGTTTTCATAAATAGGTGGTTGAGACCAGAGGTTAAAAGATAAAAGTTGCGAGATAAGGATTGAGCAGGATGGAATTATAAAGAGAGAGGAGGGAATATCGGTTGAAGGTGGAGGTGGAGGGGATGAACATGTGCGAGTCCACGTGAAGCAAGAGATAGAGCGAGGGGAAAGCGGGAAGTTGCACGTTAGTTACCTGGCATTTGCTAATGTTCATACCATTAGTTTGCAAGGTTCCCAAGCGGACTATGAAGTGGCGTTCTTTCTGTTTTAATGTAACCTCTCTGGCGCTGGTGGAGGCCCAGGACAGAAAGGTCAGTGTGCGAGGGGGAGTGACAATGGCTAGCAACGGGGAGATACGGCAAGCCTTAGCAGAACGAGGGTAAGTGTTCGACAAAAAACGGTCGCCGAGTCTCCATTTCACCACGCCGATGTAAAGGAGGCCATATCTGGAACACCACATGCAGTAGATGAGATTAGAGGAGGTGCAGGTTAACATCTGTCTCACCTGGAAGGGCTGTTCGAGCGTCAGGGAAGGTGTATAGGGACAGCTGTTACATCCCATGGTGGCTAACCGTTTTAACTGCACTTGCCAAGAAAGGCTTTGGAAAGAGAAGTGATGGCAAGTGATGGAGAGGCGGGGAAATGGATAGAGAATTAGGTCGTACAAAGATAAAAGGGAGAGATAGAGGAGAAAACGAAAGAAGAGGTGGAGGGAGAGTGAACTATCAAAGGGAGAGTGGGAAAATGAGGAGAGAGGGGAGTTCAGAGCGAGTGGGTTGGCAAAAGGGGGAGAGGGAAGCATCAGAGAGATGCAGGGAGAAGGAGGGAGGGATGCAGTAAGAGTGGGAGAGGGAGTGGGGTTGGCAGAGAGCGGGCGGCAGAGAGAGGGAGAATAGAGAGTGTAGGGGAGAGAGTAACAGTTCAGAGAGAGAATAGCAGTAAAGATGGAGAGAGAGAAAGAGAGGAGGGAGAGATGATGCATCATTCGCCGTTTGTTCTACTTTTAAGACAATTCTGAGGCGGAAATGGTTCTGTTCACTGAGTGTCGTGAGTCGTTAGGTGATGAAGATAGAGAATGTTGAAAGCCAGATCCATTCCAGGCAAGCAAGGACTAAATTTGAGTGTTAAAACAGAGTGGAGTGTCCACTTTAGTCTGAGGAGATCTGTTGAACTAATTCATCACGCTGTGGACAAAGGTTGTGCAGTCCACCTTCAAACTGGGCACCAGAAGCCTTGAGACGGTCCCTAGAATTTGGGATTGCCTTGCTGAGTGAAGGAAATCAGATAAACAACATGTGGTGGAGAGTTGGATCCGATGGAGTTTGAAACAATATTCCCATTGCTGGAACAATGCCGCTCCCTATTTCCATCCCTCAGTATCCCCACAATTCCCAGTCTTTGGAGTTTCTCAATCAATTCCCTGAATAAATCACAACCAGTCACAGTGGGGATTTCACTTGGCTGATGTCATATGTTTGCGAATCATTTCAAAATCTCTATTTTTAACTCTGCTGAAACTTCACTGTCCCGGTGGAGACGGAAAATGATATAAAGTGTTCGGGAATGTTCTGCCCCGGCATTTCATTCCGAGAGATTACCGGTAGCTCACGGGGACACGTCGCAGGGTAGAAAATATGTGGGAAAAGGTTTTGGAATATTTAGACGTGGAGAAAATCTTGTACGTGATCATTGCTGCCGTTGGAGTCCCTGGTAAGTGAGCTGAACAATTCAAGTTTTATAACTCCGTCTGTTAAACGGTGTTGACCTGATTCTGATCATGTCACAATATTACCAACTGATGATCGTTGTACAAGAATATGTGAAGTATATCAATCCTCTCATGGAAATATTATTGAATTAACGCTGTGATTTTTCTTATTTTCAGACAGCCGAAACTAACCCTCCTTTTCTCCCACTGCCGGGACCCACTAGAATGTTGTTCTTGCCTTCAGTGGGACCTTGCCCAGAGTTGTCCCAGTGCTCGGGACAGGCAGCTCTCCGGGACGGTGTGACTGGGAGGGGTTTACATTGTGAAGTTCACTGTGTCTGAGTTATTGATCAGAGTGAACACGCGCTCCTGTGGACACGTCTCATTGTGGAGTCTGTCACAGTCGGATTCCACCGCATGTTGGTCAATAATTGGATCGATCTCCTGAACCGGTGGCCGCGGATCTACCGCCGTGTGTTGTTACCGAACTGAACTCACTGTGGAATGAATCCATTAACGGAGCCACTCTTGTGCCGGACCCTAAGTTGTCCCTGCCTTCCCTCTGGAACCCTCCTCGTCACCATCAGATGCCGAGTTCCCAGAGCCCTGGTTAAATGCGGCCCGTCACGGTTAAGTATGTGAAATCGCCCCATCAGATACTGTGAGCGGGGTTAACTGTAGACAGGACCATTCCGCCTATTGTAGCGGGCTGCTGCTCGTTCCCTCCCCGCCCTTTACCCCACCCGTCGCCTTATCTCCTCTCCCCTGAAGCAGGCAGGTCGGGCACAGTCGGAGCCGGGTCTGACATTGTTAAACCTGCAGCCGCGCACCGACTCCAAAATTCCTGATCTTCAGCTGAAAGTGGAGCCGGTGTTCAGCCTCGGAGACCGTGTTCAGTAATGCCCAGTGTCCATCCCCTTCTCTTTCCGCAATGAATTTAGTGGCGATTGTGATCCTATCCCGGGGAAAGTGCGGCCTCTCCACCTGCAACACTCGCTACCTGTTGGCAATGGCAGCGGCCGATCTACTCACCCTGATCACCGAGGTCATTTTGTATCAGATCCGATATCATTACTTTTATTGGAGTGTCCTGTCCATCACCCCTGTGTGCCGTGTTATCGTTGTACTGGGGTCTGCAGCTACAGACTGTTCTGTCTGGTTCACCGTCACTTTCACCTTTGATCGCTTTGTCGCCATTTGTTGCCAGAAGCTGAAAACTAAATATTGCACCGGGAAAACTGCGGCTGCGGTTCTCGCAACAGTCGGCGTTCTGCTCTGTCTGAGAAACGTTCCCCACTACTTCACACGGGAACCCAGGACAACCATCGACAATGTCCCTTGGCAGTGTTTCACGGTGGACAGTTATTACACTGACCCCGGGTGGGTGGCATTTGACTGGCTCGACACGGTTTTAACTCCGCTCCTCCCTTTCGCTGTGATCCTGCTGCTCACCGCTCTGACAATCCGGCACATTTTAGTGGCCAGTCGGTCCGTCAGGGGCTGAGGGGTCAAAGCAAGGGGGAGAAGCGCAGTGACCCGGAGATGGAGAGCAGGAGGAGGTCTGTGGTTTTACTCTTCACCATCCTCCTGTGGCTGACGCTGGTTGTAAACTTCGTCTATTATCGGATCACAGGGATTGGAAATGATCTGAATAATTCTCAATATATCTTTAACAACGTCGGGTATTTGCTGAGTAATCTCAGTTGCTGCACCAACACATTTATTTACGCGTTGACCCAGTCCAAGTTCAGGGAGCAGGTGAAGAGCGCGGTGAAATATCCGCTCACCTCAGCGCTGCGGCTCATCAGTCCTACCGCACAGTGTGTCCCTCCATCAGTACTATCCCACAGATTCTCACTCCATTAGAATGACCCCACATTCCGAAACACCATTAGAAAAACGCCAATGTGTTTCGCTCCAGCTGTACGACCCAACAGTGTGCCACTCCATCAGTACCACCACACAGTGTGTCAGTTCATCAGTTCTGCTACACTGTTTGTCTCCCCATCAGTACTGCCCATCAGTATGTCACTCCATAATTACTACCCCACATGTTTTCACTCCAATATCACTCCAATGCTTCATTATTACAACGAGCTGTATATCAGTACTACCCAAAATATGTTCCTACATGAGTACTTCCCACAATATCTCAATCCACCAGTAGTACGACAAGTGGTGTCATCCTATCAGTACTAACCCGCAATATGCCCCTTCATCAGTAATAATTCACAACGTGTCACTCCATTAATATTTCACACAGTTGTCACCCCATCAGTTCTTCACGGAATTGTGTAGATCCATCAATGCTACGCTCCCTTTCACACCACCCACACTATGTCACAGCTTATCACGCGATCAGTACTACCCCATCTTATGGGTACTACTCACAGTGTGTTTCAACATCAGTGCTACCCCATAGTAGGTGATTCCATCATTTATACCCATTTTTCTTACGATATCAGTACTAGCCCAGATTATGTCATTCCGCCATTCCAGCCCCAGTCGCATAATGCATCGCTACGCCAGCAAACATTGCCATTCCATCAGTACTACGACACAGTGTGTCACTCTATTTCTGTGCCTCACTCCATCAATACTAACCCGCAGTGTGCCCCTTCATCAGCGATAATCGATAGTGTGTCGCTCCATTAGTACTATCCAACAGTGTGTCACTCCATCAGAATTATCCTACATTGTAAAACTCCCTTCGAATTGCGCCAGTGGGTTTTCCATCATCAGTACGATCCAACAGTGTGACATTCCATAAGTACTACTCCACAGGGTGTGATTGCATCAGTATTGCTCCAAAGTTTATCTCCCCATCAGTATTGCTTCTCAGTGTGTCCCTCCATAATTACTACCCCACAATTTCTCACGCCATTACTACTATCCCACTGAACATTAATCATATCAGAACCCTTACTGGTTCTCTACATCAGTACTATACAGAGTGTGTCACTCCATCAGTACTCCTGCACAGTGTGCCACTTCAGCATTGCAATCCTTCAGAGTGTCATTCCTTCCGTACGATAGCATAGTGTGTGTGGATCTTTGGATTTATGGCATCCAGAGTTGTTCCATTTGCCCAACAATATTTACCACTTTTTATCCAACAGACAGTTTCCCCCAAACAATTATTGTTACGGACGGCATCTTCGAAAATAAAATTTGCGTGGAATGAAGGCAAGCGATCATGCAACATGTTTTTTATTAATTCGTTCAGCTGGTTTTTTTATAATTGTTACTGAGAGCCGCGTGTGCCGGACACAAACAACGAAACGTCTTCCTGGAGAACGTTTTATCCACTTTTAGCTCGCAGACAACATATTCTCCCAGAATTACATGCTCCAATCTTCACCTGGCCTGCGGCGCAGCGCCGGCGACAGTTTCCATACTTCATTTGGCAGTCGAACTCTGGACATGAAACAAAATCAACGTTATTAACGTTTGGAGATGATATTAGACAAACACCACTGGGCATCAAAGGGAAACAGACACGGCCAGAGTATATCGTGGTACGCGGTATACGCATATCCTGGCCCATATCCTGCACCTGTACCTTCACATGATTTGAAAATTCTGATAGGTTTCTCTTGGCAGTGGACAAAGAAGGGGCAGTGAATTGTAGAAGATTTGACATTTTGATCGTTCTAATGAGGGCTCGACAGGAGCGGGTTAAAACAGAACATTAATTGTCGGGACTTTGCGTATCACAATTACGAGAGGTTAGGCCCTGATTCACAAAGAGCCAGAACCATCCCATCGTAAATTAACGCAAAACCAAAATGGGTAGGCATGCGCAGCGACGACGAGGAAGGGACGTTTCAGTCCAGTTGAAGAAGCACAATTAGCGAAATGCCACACGATGGTGCCTCATTGATTACGTATTTTGTAATGAACCGTAGTGGCAGGGGCGATGCAGCCACTTCTGCCGGTCTTGTAGATAAAGACTGCGAGGTTATTCCGATGCAGAGGGAAACTGACAAGGGATGACCATAATGATGGACTACGAACTCCCGCGCTTGCAGTTGTACAGGGCCCTAGTGAGACCGCAGCTGGAATACTGTGTGCAGTCTTGGTCTCCAAATTTGAGGAAGGATATTCTTACTATTGAGGGCGTGCAGCATAGGTTTACTAGGTTAATTCCCGGAATGGCGGGACTGTTATATGTCGAAAGACTGGAGCGACTAGGCTTGTATACACAGGAATTTAGAAGGATGAGAGTGGATCTTATCGAAACGTATACGATTATTAAGGGGTTGGACACGTTAGTGGCAGGAAACATGTTCCGAATGTTGGGTGAGTCCAGAACAAGGGGCCACAGCTTACGAATAAGGCCATTTAGAGCGGAGATGAGGAAAATCTTTTTTAGTCAGAGAGTTGTGAATCAGTGGAATTCTCTGCCTCAGAAGGCAGTGGGAGCCAATTCTCGGAATGCATTCAAGAGAGAGCTAGATAGAGCTCTTAAGGGTAGCGGAGTCAGGGGGTATGGGGAGAAGGCAGGAACGGGGTACTGATTGAGAATGATCAGCCGTGATCACATTGAATGGCGGTGCTGGCTCGAAGGGCCGAATGGCCTACTCCTGCACATATTGTCTGTTGTCTCTTGTCTATTGAAACGATAGTTAACCAGAACAATGATAGAGGAAGTCAGCATTGGTCAGCAACGAGCACCGCGCAAACCTGTAATCATTTAAACGTTTACGATCTTTAGTATTTAATTAAAGCAGGCATCTTTGTTCTTCAGACAAAAGTTAAATAAATGGTTCCGTTCCTAATGACATAGGAAAATACGTTGGTGATGGTGGTCAGGGGAGCTCAGAGTTTACTTTGTTACGTTACGTTATATTAAGCTGAATAGATGAGAATGTACTGAATACAGGTTAGAAGGGACAACCTTCTTGAAACATGCATCCATGTGTTAAACGTGTGTTTACGATCGCAGCCGCATGAGCTCGATGGGGATTAAATGTTTCACAGGAGTTTTCAGAAACCAAGTATTTTACGTTTTCTTTGTAACCGTGTAGTTATCGAGAATTTCTAAATGGAACTAATTCTCCAAATTATTCTTGAGGTTCAATTAAACATAACCTTTCTACTGTTTTCTGTCTGCCCTCATCGCTTTCATTCCTCGTCACCAGAATCGATGTAGCAAGTTGCCGCACTAATGATGGACCACCCTCGTGTAAGGTGTGGAAAATGGACCGCAATGTCCCATCCATCACCTCTCCAACTTTATAAAAACGCCTGTTGAAATCCTTTTAATCACTCTGAGATTATACTTTGCATTTTAAAAACAAAGCTTCAATGCATTTAAGAAATATGCGCTCACACAGCACAATGCATTTGACACTTCATCTTACTCTGGGTGCTGAAGATTTATCGAAATACAATACATCTCGAGCGCAGCGGTAGAGTTGCTTCCTTACAGCGCCAGAGACCAGGGTTCGATCATGACTCAGGGTGCTGTCTGTACGGAGTTTGTAAAAATTTCCCCGTGATCTTCGTGAGTTTTCTCGAAATATTCGGATTCCTCCCACACTCCAAAGACGTACAGGTTTGTAGGTTAATCGGCTTGGTATGAATGTAAAATTGCCCCCGGTGTAGGATAATGTTAATCTGCGGGGATTGTTGATCGATGCGGACTCGGTGGGCCGAAGGGACGGTTTCCGCGCTGTATCTTTATTCTAAACTAAACTAAAAATCTACTGACAATGCCGCTGTGAACATTGCTAAATATGAATAACTTACCTTTCACTATAAATTTCGCAAAAAGCCCTCTCTGTCCTTTGAAAACTATGCGTGCATTTCCCAACCGGAACACACAGATAAAACGCGAGGTTCACTCACAGGTGAAGTACAAGTCTGCAGCATTCAAGTCGGACGAGCCCGAGCGGGGCATTAAATATATCCAGGAACTTTGCAGAGCCTTTTAGAATGGCAAGAGGAAATTCCAGACAAAGCTGTCGCTTCGAGGCCAGCTGGAACCCGCACACTATGTCAAGGCCACAAAGAGCCACAAAGCAAATGCGAACAGTATCAACAATCAGTGTCTTACTGATGATCGCATTCCATACTCTACCCATTTTAAAAATAAGATCGGTATTGTAATTCCATCCGCCCTCAAGTCTCCGGTGCGCCTAAATATACATTTGCCGAGGCAGACATAACTTCGCATTATTAAAGATTTTAAGGGTTTCAAGTTCCGGTTATTGTCACAGGTACCAGTTATGCTACAGTGAAATTCGAATCACCATACAGCCATACTAAAAAAAACAGAGCAACAAGACACACAACTGCATAAATTTAACATAAACATCCACCACAGCGGATTCCCCGCGTTCCTCACTGTGATGAAGGGAATTAAGTCCAAACTTCTTCCTCTTTATTCTCCCGCATCGGCGCGGTCGATGCTCCCGCGGTCGGGGCGGTCGAAGCTCCAGCGTCGGGGCGGTCGAAGCTCCCGCGGTCGGGGCGGTCGAAGCTCCCGCGGTCGGGGCGGGCGAACCTCCACGGCCGGGGCGGTCGAAGCTTCCGCGGTTTGAAACTACCGTAGTCGATAGCTCCGCGATGTTAAAGTCCGCAGGCTCCCGCGGTTGAAGCTCCCGAAGTCGGTATGCAGAAAAAGCCGCCAAGTCCACAGAGAGCAACTGGAGTCCCTAGCCGCGTCCTCGTGGCCTATGTGGATCAGCTGGCTCATGTATTCGACATCTCTTTCAACCACTCACAATATTCGGAGGCCGCTTGAAAACGGCACTATAATACCTGTGCGAAGGAAATTAAAATAGCCTGCAACAGTCCTGGTGTTCTGACATCGACCACGAAGTGTTTTGAGGAACTGGCTATGGTGCACATTAACTGCAGCTTCTCAGTCAGCCTTGACCCACAGCTGTTTGCTTACCGCTGCATCAGTTGAACAGAACTATGCGTGCATTTCCCAACCGGAACACACAGATAAAACGCGGCTACCAGCGGGTAGTCCATACAGCTCAGATGACCATCGCAACACAGCTACCAGCCTTGGAGGGCATCTACAACACACGATGCTTCAGAAAAGCCACCAGAATCCACAAAGATTCCACACCCCTGCAACAGTCTGTTCCAACTCCTTCCATCGGGCAGACGATACAAGGCCTTCTACGCCCGCACATCAAGACTCAGGAACAGCTTCATCCCCAGGGCCATAGCTGCTATGAACCGGCCCTGCTGAGCCGGATGGTCACATCGCACAGTGAACCGGTACAGATCTACTTGCACTTTATTCTGTCTCAAAACTGTTACAATTTGTTTCGTTGGGTTGTTGCTGTTTAAATTAATTAAATTATTGCATCGTATGGGAGGCGCATTCCCAATCTCGTTGTACCCCTGTACAATGACAATAAAGATATATTGTATTTTATTGTATTGTATTGTATTGAAGACACTATCTGTCTGGTACTAAACCACGACGAATTAGAATCCTTCCCTTCGACAATAGTTCAGCCTTCAAGATTTGATACGTTTTTCGTCAATTATAGATCACATTCATCGCCTATAGCTTTGCCTTCAATACCATAATCCCATCCAAATTCATTTAAAAACTCAGGAACCTAGGAATAAATTCACTTTGTCATGCACAACATACTCGGAATCTCATACCCGCGGACCTCAGTCGGTGTGAATAGGTGGCGACAAATATGGTGCTCCGCAAGGTCGCGTTCGCCGCACTGCCTCTAACCTTACGACAGTGCAGCCAAGGTCCGCTCTAATTCCTTCTGTACATTTGCAGACGAGAGCACTCTGATTGGCCGAATTACGGAAGGAGATAGAGCAAGAAGGAAGGAAGTAGATAGAATAGAAGCAGGAAGGAGATAGAGTATATAGCAACACGTGCTCCAACAAGAACCTCTTCCTTCATATGTCAGGTGAATATGCTGGTTGTTAACTTCAAGCAGCCAGGTTGAATACATCCCCAATCAGCATCAACACTGCGGGTGAGGATGAGGTTGAGAGCTGTGCAAATGGTGGTGAGCCATATCACTTGACGTTAATGTGTAGAAAAGAACTCCAGATGCTGGTTTAAACCAAAGATAGACACTGAAAGCAGTAGGTAATGAGCGGCTCGCTGGAGAAATGAAATAGAAGACGTTTCTGGTCGAGACCCTTCTTCAGACACAGGGTCTCGATCCGAAACGTCACCTATTCCTTTTCCCCAAATCGTTAACTGGTTACTCCAGCTTTTTGTGTCTTTCTTCGTTTGGCGTTAACATTGCCGACGATCTGTCGTGGACTAACCACGTTGATGCGACATTCAAAAAGTCTCATCAACCCCATAGGGTGACTGAGAAAATTCGGTTTCTCTCCAGTGACACCAATAAACTGTTCAGATACACCACATACACTGTACCATCGGGTCAATCGCAACTATGTTATGGAATTGCTCTGCCCAAGACCACCAGAAATTACCGAGTTGTGAATGTTGTCGAGTCCATCACACTGTCCACACATCTCGCTGGTAACTCCAACTACACACCACGCTACCTCAGAAAAGCAGCTAACATTACCCAAGGCGTGTCACTCCACGGTCGTTCCTTCTTCTCTCTGCTCCCGTCCGGTAAAATGTGCAAACGCTTGAAGACACGCGCCGCCATACTGAGGAACAGCCTCCTTATCAGGCTTCTGAATGGTCCTTCCCTAATCTAGCGTACTGTTCAATTGACATTTACCCCATTCATTTTGTAAGGAATTAATGCGTCGCAATGTAGTACAATTCTGAGAACCATATTTTCCATTTTGCTCCATCTGTTGTTCTTGAGTTTAAACTGATTTCATCTAAGGATTTTACTTCTGATCATTTTGGATAGCATGCAAAACAAAGTTGTTCACGGTATCTGGGTTTACCCAATAATAAACGTAAATCTATTCTTAAACCGAATTCTGAACAACTGAGAATCGGCTTCAGTGAACAGGTGAGTGTGAGGAATGGATCAGAGGTCCCAGAAAGGGACACAATACACTGTTCCTGACGTGGTGTGCGCGTGTGTGTGTGTGTGTGGGGGGGGGGGGGGGGCGGGGGGACGGAAGGGGGTTGCTCCAGTAAATGCTACAGGACTAAAGGTTTTCTCAGTCTGAAGAACGGTCTCGACCCGAAACGTTACCCATATCTTCTCTCTAGATATGCTACCTGTACCTATGTGTTGCTCCAATATTTTTGAGTATACCTTCGATTTAAACCAGCATTTGTTGTTCTTTCCTGCACACTAAAGGTTTGTTCTCAGCTTTCTTTGTACACTCAGTGCATTTGCAACATCTGAGGATCGGGTCAACTTGGCGCACGTCTGTGATGTCAGCTTCAAAATTACTTTCCAGTACGATCCTATCATGGGTTAAATATTGAAAATGAAAAGGCTAACCGGAGAAGAGACCAGTTTTAGAGACCCGTGTCCATCGATACTTACCATCCTTGAAAAATAACTCCCCTCCGTCTACCAATGGCTGACATAGCAGCAGTAATGCAAACACGATGAAAATTGTGTTTGTCATCTTCTGCGGTGTCCCGTGGACTGGGTCAGAGAGACGGTGAAGGAGAGTTTGGATCATTACGGAGTTATTGCTGTATTTATGTTGAACCATGTTGTGACGAGGCTTGGCAGGATTGGTTGGTGACGATGGGTGCGTGACGGAGAGTGTGTAATGGTCGATCTTCAACTACAATCTGCCCTTCATCGTCTCAAAAGTAATCAATATCGCGGTCAGTATAGTGCGACGAAAAGATCTACATAAAATGCTCCAGCTGTGACCTAACCAATGCTTTAAGATGATGTCTCACAAACTCCATTCTTTCATATTCCTAGGCCCGGTTACTGAACCTGAATTTTACCTCGGGCTTCTTAATTATATTATGCGCCCAATGTTATATTCTGACACTTAATGTCACAGTGCGTGTTATGTGGGTGTATACACCAGCGTCTCCCTCTTCCTCCACGGACCGATATGATGCATGTCTTACCATGATGAGACCTTCAATAATGCTTTACCTCGCAATGCTGGGGTCACTTTGATGTGTGATGATAAAACAGATAGGATGCTTTGGCAACATTTCATGTATCCTCCTCTGATATGTCGTATGTAAGAGTCCTCATTAAATTAAAATTAAAATTAAAATTAAATTTGACATTCGTCGTGGTCAAAATAAAACTCCAACTATCGTTGAATGAATCTGTTACATGCTTTGCAGAACCAATTCTGCAACCACATCACTGATTGGGGTAAGCACCCTGTGTGTGTATCGTGGGTTCTCAAATACACCGGGGTTGGTCCGCTGGACCGATTGCTTCTGTTATACATACAGTCGCCAGCCTAATCTTGCTGTGGTCTGCTCTGATCGCACTTGTAGGCGTTCTGCTTCAGCTATACTCCACGCTACACAGCCGACAGAGTTTGCACTAATAGCCCGTGCTAGACACACAGCAGGCGCACTGCTCTACCCATTGTCTGTCATGCACACATTGCAAGATGCTCTCTCCACGATGTCTGGCGCGCATTTCGGGGGTAATTTCTGCCTTCTCTAGTTACTGATACGCACACGCATTGAGGCTGGCCTGCTCCACTCAGACGTGATAGGGACACGATGGAGACAAGCGGTCTGTTTAATGTGCTTTGGATCAGTAACACATAACGATGATTATGCTGGCAGCAAGAGTTGTCAGATAACTTGCAGGAAAAGAGACAGAGCGCTCGCACGCAATAGATAAAAGACAATAGGTGCAGGACGAGGCCATTCGGCCCTTCGAGCCAGTACCGCCATTCAATGTGATCATGGCTGATCATTCTCAATCAGTACCCAGTTCCTGCCTTCTCCCCATACCCCCTGACTCCACTATCCTTGACAGCTCTATCTTGCTCTCTCTTGAATACATTCAGAGAATTGGCCTCCACTGCCTGCTGAAGCAGAGAATTCCACAGATTTACAACTCTCTGACTGAAAACGTTTTTCCTCATGTCCGTTCTAAATGGCCTACCCCTTATTCTTAAACCGTGGCCCCTGGTTCTGGACTCCCCCAACATTGGGACCATGTTTCCTGCCTCTATCGTGTCCAACCCCTTAATAATCTTACGTGTTTCGATTAGATCCCCTCTCATCCTTCTAAATTCCAGTGTATACAAGCCTAGCCCCTCCAGTCTTTCAACATATGACAGTCCCGCCATTCCGGGAATTAAACTAGTAAACCTACGCTGCACGCCCTCAATAGCAAGAATATCCTTCCTCAAATTTCGAGACCAAGACTGCACACAGTACTCCAGGTGCGGTCTCACTAGGGCTTTGTACAACTGCAGAAGGAGCTCTTTGCTCCAATACTCAACCCCTCTTGTTATGAAGACCAACATTCCATTGGCTTTCTTCACCTGCTGTACCTGCATGCTTCCTTTCAGTGACTGATGGACTAGGACACCCAGATCTCTTTGTAAGTCCCCTTTTCCTAACTTGGCACCATTCAGATAATAATCTGCCTTCCTATTCTTACCACCAAAGTGGACAAACTCACACTTATCTACATTAAACTGCATCTGCCATGCATCCGCCCACTCACACAACCTGTCCAAGTCACTCTGTAACCTCATAGCACCTTCCTCACAGTTCACACTGCCACCCAGCTTTGTATCATCTGCAAATTTGCTAATGGTACATTTAATCCCTTCATCCAAGTCATTAATGTTTATTGTAAATAGCTGCGGTCACAGCACTTAGCCTTGCGGGACCCCACTAGTCACTGCTTGCCGTTCTGAAAGGGACCCATTTATTCCCACTCTTTGCTTTCTGTCTGTCAACCAATTTTCTATCCATGTCAGTACCCTACCCCCGATACCATGTGCTCCAATTTTGCACACTAATCTCCTATGTGGGACCTTATCGAAGGCTTTCTGAAAGTCGAGGTACACCACATCCACCGGCTCTCCCCTGTCAATTTTCTTGGTTACATCCTCAATAAATTCCAGAAGATTAGTCAAGCATGATTTCCCCTTCATAAATCCATGCTGACTCGGAACGATCCTGTTACTGCTATCCAAATGCTCCGCAATTTCGTTTTTATAATTGACTCCAGCATCTTCCCCACCACTGATGTCAGACTAACTGGTCTATAATTTCCTGTTTGCTCTCTCCCTCCTTTCTTAAAAAGTGGGATAACATTAGCTCCCCTCCAATCCACAGGAACTTATCCTGAACATATAGAAATTGGAAAATGATCACCAATGGAGGTGGTTTTAAGAGTCGTAGGGACAGCTGCTGGCCCTGATGGTATCCCAGGGCGCGTCCTCAGGGTCTGTGCTGCGCAGCTGACAGATGTTTGGACTGACATCCTCAACTTGTCACTTGCCCAAGCAGCTATCCATACGAGTCTTCAAACCACCTCCATCGTGCCGGTCCCAAAACACTCCACTGCAGCGAGCCTCAACGACTTCCGCCCAGTTGCACTTACTCCCATCATCACTAAGTGCTTCGAGAGGCTGGTCTTGGCACAGCTCAAAAGCTGCCTACCTCCCACACTGGACCCCTATCAGTTCGCCTACCGCCAGAACAGGAGTACGGAGGATGCCATCTCCACGGCACTTAACTCCGCCCTCTCCCACCTTGACAACAGAGACACCTATGTGAGAATGCTGTTTATCGATTTCAGCTCAGCATTCAACACCATCATCCCTTCCAAATTGATTGCCAAACTCAACGACCTGAGCATCAACCCCTCCCTCTGCAATTGGATATTGGTCTTTCTAACCAACAGACCCCAGTCTGTTAGATTAGACAACGACACCTCGTCAACCATCACCCTGAACACTGGCGTTCCACAGGGCTGTGTGCTGAGCCCTCTCCTCTACTCCCTTTTCACATACAACTGCACACCTGTACATGGTTCTAACACCATTATTAGGTTTGCAGATGATACAACGGTGATTGGCCTCATCAGCGACAACGACGAGTCGGCCTATAGGGAGGAGGCCCAGCTACTTGCAACGTGGTGCGCTGACAACAACCTGGTCCTAAACACCAAGACCAAGGAGCTCATTGTGGACTACAGAAGGTCGAGGGGTGGTACGCACACCTCCATCCATATTAACGGGACGGAGGTGGAGCGTGTTTCCAGTTTCCGGTTCTTGGGTGTCAACATTTCTGATGACCTCTCTTGGACCCACAATACTTCAACACTGATCAAGAAGGGTCACCAGCGTCTTTTCTTCTTGAGGAGAGTAAAGAAGGTCCATCTGTCTCCTCAGATTCTGGTGAACTTCTACCGCCGCACTATCGAGAGCATCCTTACTAACTGTATCACAGTATGGTATGGCAACTGCTCTGTCTCCGACCGGAAAGCACTGCAGAGGGTGGTGAAAACTGCCCATCGCATCACCGGTTCCTCACTCCCCTCCATTGAGTCTATCCAGAGTAGGCGATGTCTGCGAAGGGCGCGCTGCATCGTCAAGGACAGCTCTCACCCCAACCACAGATTGTTTACCCTCCTCCCATCTGGGAGGCGCTACAGGTCTCTCCGTTCCCGGACCTGCAGGTTCAGGAACAGCTTCTTTCCTGCGATCGTTACCTTACTTAACTCTGCGCTTCGGTGATTGCTGCCACCACACCGCCCCCCCCCCCTCGGGAACTCCTCCATCAGTGACTGATCTCGCTCACTGGAATTTCCACTACCGCTACTGAATTACTGTAATATATTATATGTTTTACTATTCCATTACATGCACTCTGGTCAAGATGCTAACTGCATTTCGTTGTCTCTGTACTTGTACACTGCACAATGACAATAAAGTTTTGTATTGTATTGAACACACTCAATCACCGAGGCATTTACACAAGCACGTACTCACACTTGCTCACACACTCCCATACACTGACGTAAACGCACACGTTCTTAAACACAACGTTGTATACCTATGCACACTCGAACATACTCTCACCACGCACACTCAAACACACTCATAAACTAATGCATACCAATGCAATATTACACACTACTAACACTCTCAGACACACACACACCCTCACACACTGACACGCTTGCACACACGCTCACGGTGTACACACTCATGCTGTCACATAAGCGCAAGCACATATATTCACACACTCAATTACAGTCAAACACGCAGACACACATATCAGAACACGAACACGCACAATCTCACAGATTCAGTCACATGCACTCAAATATCCTCTCACGCATTCTCACACACAGTCACACACACATGCACTCACAGTAACAGGAACACGGGTACAAGCACAACGAGACATGCGCTAATTCGCGCACACTAACGCACTAGCACACTCACGGGCACTCATTTGCTCAACTCCATCACACTCACACACTCACATGTTTTCTCACTATCAAACAATTACATACTCAAACATTCTCACAAACTCACATCTCCACATATTTACTAACATTGTCTCACAGCCACACAGCCACACATACTCACACACGCAAACACTGTCACTCTCAAAAACACACGCGCTCTCCCATTCAGAGACACAGATGCATGCAATCGTACCGACACCCACACTTACTAATGCTCACACACCCACACGCACTCGCTCAGTAGAAACACACAAATATAGGCACTCTTATAAACTCTGCCGCACTGACACGGGGTGGAGAAGGATCCCGGGGTGTTCGCGGTGAGCAACGCAGCGCTGCGCGGCCGGGAGTGTTCCCGGTGAGCGGGGCCAAGGCCTTCAGTCGGCTCGGTCGGCCCGGATCGCCTACCGTGGACGGCGATGGGAGCCGCGCCACGGGAGAGAGGAGGGAGCCGCGAGCAATCGCAGAGAGCGAGGTGGACCGTCGGAGAGCAAGGAAGGCCGCCGAGAACGCGTAGTGCGGCGGCAACTGGAAATAGAACTATTCCGCCAACGTTTGTAACTTTGCCGGCGGCAAAACTTGGCGACACTTGTGTGCTGCCGAGGTGAGGTCTGCGGCGTGATTTTACGGGTTGTGTGCAACGGGGAGAGGGGTAGAGAAACAGAGGGTGATATGCAGTGAGATTGAGAGGGGAGGATGGAGGGAGAGAGAGAAAGGGAGTAGGGAGAAATGCTGCACCATTCGCGGTGTGTTCAACGTTTAGAACAATTCTGAAGCGGCAATGTTTCTGTTCTCTGAGTGTCGTGAGTATTTGGGCCGTTCCTCCTCAGCGGTGATGAAGACAGAGAATGTTATTGTCCCAGGGCAAAGTCAGATGCATTCCATGCAAGCAATGACGAATGGTTGGTGAGGTCCGGGTGTGGGGTTGAGCTTACATTCAGATGCGCCGCGATCATATTGAGTGGTGAAGCAAAATGGAGGAGGAATTTTAGTCTGAGTTGATCTGTTGAACTAATTCCTCAACCTGTGGACAAAGGTCGCCCAGACCACCTTCAAACTGGGCACCAGAAGACATGAGAGGGTCCCTGGGATTTGGCTTGCTGAGTGAAGCGGATTGAATGGTTATCAGATAAACAACGTGTGGTGGAGAGTTGCATCTGATGGAGTTTGAAACAATATCCCCATTGGTGGAACAATGCCGCTCCCAATTTCCATCCTTCAGAATCGCCACAATTCCCAGCCTAGACTTTCTCAATCAATTCCCTGAATAAATCACGGCCTGTTTCAGCAGGGATTTCACTTGGCTGATGTCATCTGTTTGCGATTAATTTCGAAATTTCTATTTTGAAACTCTGTTCAAACTTCATTGTACCGGTGGAGACGGAAAATGGTAAAAAGTGTTCGGGAATGTTCTGCCCCAGCATTTAATTCCGGGAGATTACCGGTAACTCACGGGGACACGTCGCTGGGCAGAGAATATGGGAGCAAATCAGGATTATTTCAGTGTGGAGAAAATCTTGTACGTGATCATTGCTGCCGTTGGAGTCCCTGGTAAGTGAGCAGAACAATTCAAGATTTATAACTGTGTGTTAACCGGTGTTGACCTGATTCTGGTCATGTTACAAGCTTCCTAACTCACGATCGCTGTACAAGAATATGTGAAGCACATCAATCCTCCCAGTGAAATATTATTGAATTAACAATGTGATTTTTCTTATTTTCAGACACCCGAAACTAACCCTCTTTGTCTCTCACTGCCCGGACCCACTAGAATGTTGTTCTTGCCTTCAGTGGGACATTGCCCAGAGTTGCCCCAGTGCTCGGGACAGGCAGCTCTCCGCGACGGTGTGACTGGGAGGGAATAACATTGTGAAGTTCACTGTGTCTGAGTTATTGATCAGAGTGAACACCCGCTCCTGTGGACACGTCTCACTGTGGAGTCTCTCACACTCGGATTTAACTCGCCTGTTGGTCAATAATTGGATTGATCTCCTGAACCAATGGCCGCGGATCTACCGGCGTGTGTTGTTACCGAACTGAGGAATGAATCCATTAACGGAGCCACTCTGCTGCCGGATCCTAAGTTGTCCCTGTCTTCCCTCTGGAACCCTCCTCGTCCCCATCAGATGCCGAGTTCCCATAGCCCTGGTTAAACGCGGACGGTCACGGTTAAGTCTGTGAAACCGGCCCCATCAGAGACTGTGAGCGGGGTTAACTGTAGACAGGACCATTCCGCCTATTGTAGTAAGCGGCTGCTCGTTCCCTCCCCGCCCTTTACCCCGCCCGTCGTCTTATCTCCTCTCCCCTGAAGCAGGCAGGTCGGGCACAGTCGGAGCCGGGTCTGACATTGTTAAAGCTGCAGCCGCGCACCGACTCCAGCACTCCTGATCGTCAGCTGAAAGTGGATCCGGTGTTCAGCCCCGGAGACCGTGTTCAGTAATGCCCAGTGTCCGTCCCCTTCTCTTTCCGCAGTGAATTTAGTGGCGATTGTGATCCTGTCCCGGGGAAAGTGCGGCCTCTCCACCTGCACCACTCGCTACCTGGTGGCCATGGCAGCGGCCGATCTACTCACCCTGATCACCGAGGTCATTTTGTATAAGATCCGATACCGTTATTTTATTGGAGTGTCCTGGCCATCACCCCTGTGTGCCGTGTTAACCTTGTACTGGCGACTGCAGCTACAGACTGTTCTGTCTGGTTCACCGTCACTTTCACCTTTGATCGCTTTGTCGCTATTTGTTGCCAGAAGCTGAAAACTAAATATTGCACCGGGAAAACTGCGGCTGCGGTTCTCGCAACAGCCGGCGTTCTGTTCTGTCTGAAAAACGTTCCCCGCTACTTCACACGGGAACCCCGGACAACCATCGACAATGTCCCGTGGGGATGTACAGGGATGGCCAGTTATTACACTGACCCCGGTTGGGTGGCATTTGACTGGATCGACAGTTTTAACTCCGCTCCTCCCTTTCGCTGTGATCCTGCTGCTCAACGGTCTGACAGTCCGGCACATTTTAGTGGCCAGTCGGGTCCGTCAGGGGCTGAGGGTCAGAGCAAGGGGAGAATCGCAGTTACCCGTAGATGGAGAGCAGGAGGAGGTCTGTGGTGTTACTCTTCACCATCTCCGGCAGCTTCATCCTCCTGTGGCTGACGATGGTTGTAAACTTCGTCTATTATCAGATCACAGGAATTGTATATGATCGGAATGATTCTCAATGGATCTTTAACTACGTCGGGTATTTGCTGAGGAATCTCAGCTGCTGCACCAACACATTTATTTACGCGGTGACCCAGTCCAAGTTCAGGGAGCAGGTGAAGAGCGCGGTGAAATATCCGCTCACCTCAGCGCTGCGGCTCATTAATAAACCCGCGCCCTGAGCGCATCCTAGAGGCGACCGCAGTCTCTCGGCTCCGGGCTCCGGCTCCTCACATTCACCGCCGCATCTTCCAGCTGTCAGTCCCGGGCGGATGATCCCATCGCCGGCCCCGCTCCGGGAACCCCAGCCCCTCACATTCACCCAATCGCCACGTTGCTCAAAGATGCAGATTAAGCAGAAAAAATAACCCCATTGCCTGTCATATATATTGATCATTTTTAATGACAGTCCCTGATCATTGTAGTGTTTATTTCAGTTTCTACCCCCTCATTCTCCCCCCCCCGCAATGGGGACCGGTCAGGGGTAGGGGTGGGTGGGTATCTCTCTCTCCCTCTCTCTCTCCCTCTCTCTCTCTCTCTCTCTACCCCGCTCTCTCGTTCCCTCTCTCTCTCTCTCTCCTCTCTCTCTCACCCTCCCTCTCCTTCTCTCCCTCTCTTTCTAATCT